>NC_041390.1:188228354-188325126 GCF_002162155.2 Triticum dicoccoides
TGTACTTAGGCGAGCACTGGGCTGCAGCTAAGCCTCCGAGTGAGAGGTTTGCTCTCCACTCGGTAGGATTTTTAAACACTTAGGCGAGCGCTGGGCTGCAGCTAAGCCCCCGAGTGGGAGGTTTGCTCTCCACTCGGTAGGATTTTTAAACACTTAGGCGAGCACTGGGCTGCAGCTAAGCCCCCGAGTGGGAGGTTTGCTCTCCACTCGGTAGGATTTTTAAACACTTAGGCGAGCACTGGGCTGCAGCTAAGCCCCCGAGTGGGAGTCTGGCTCGCCACTCGGTAGGATTTCTAATCACTTAGGCGAGTGCTTGGACTGCAGCTAAGCCCCCGAGTGGGAGGTTCGCTCTCCACTCAGTAGGATTTTTTAAACACTTAGGCGAGCACTGGGCTGCAGCTAAGCCCCCGAGTGGGAGGTTCGCTCTCCACTCGGTAGGATTTTTTAAACACTTAGGCGAGCACTGGGCTGCAGCTAAGCCCCCGAGTGGGAGGTTTGCTCTCCACTCGGTAGGATTTCTAATCACTTAGGCGAGTGCTTGGACTGCAGCTAAGCCCCCGAGTGGGAGGTTTGCTCTCCACTCGGTAGGATTTTTATATACTTAGGCGAGCGCTGGGCTGTAGCTAAGCCTCCGAGTGGGAGGTTTGCTCTCCACTCGGTAGGATTTTCAAATACTTAGGCGAGCGGTTGGACTGCAACTAAGCCCCCGAGTGGGAGGATTGCTCTCCACTCGGTAGGATTTTTTCAAACTTAGGCGAGTGCCTGACTGCAGCTAAGTCTCTAAGTGGGAGAACTTAGGCGAGTACTGGACTACAGCTAAGCCCCCGAGTGGGAGGATTCCTCTCCACTCGGTAGGATTTTTTCAAACTTAGGCGAGTGCCTGACTGCAGCTAAGCCTCTAAGTGGGAGAACTTAGGCGAGTACTGGACTGCAGCTAAGCCCCCGAGTGGGAGGATTGCTCTCCACTCGGTAGGATTTTTCAAACTTAGGCGAAACGGATTCGCAGCTAACTCACCCACTGGGGGATTTCGTATGCAAACAAGAGTGACAGCAATTATTGGGACGCTCTTGTCTTTGGTAAAAATGAACTGCAGAAATTTTTTCTTATTACATCTCGTCCAAGGGAGAACTCAAGTGTAAAAGGGGCGGAGCAGTTCCGCATTCCAAGCTCGTGGCTCATCGATCTGGTGATCAACATTGTAGAGGTGATATGCTCCATTGTGGAGGACTCTGGTGACGATGAAGGGGCCTTCCCAAGTAGGAGAAAGTTTGTGTGGTTTCTATTGATCCACTCGGAGGACCAAATCTCCTTCCTGGAAGGCTCGGCTCTTCACATTTCTGGCATGGAATCGACGCAAGTCTTGCTGATAGATGGTCGATCTGATCATAGCCATTTCCCTCTCCTCCTATAGGAGGTCGACTGCGTCTTGCCGGGCTTGCTCTGCTTCGTCTTTGTTATAAAGCTCGACTCTGGGGGTGTTGTGAAGTAGATCACTCGGCAGGACGGCTTCGGCTCCGTAAACCAGAAAAAATGGCGTTCTTCCGGTTGACCGGTTCGGGGTGGTCCTCAGCCCCCACAAAACCGACGGAAGTTCGTCGACCCAAGCGCCCGCTGCGTGCTTGAGATCGCGCATCAATCGAGGCTTCAATCCTTTGAGAATCAGACCATTTGCTCTTTCAGCTTGTCCATTCGACTGAGGATGCGCGACCGACGCGTAGTCGACTCGTGTGCCTTGAGAGGTGCAAAAAGCTCTGAACTTGTCTGAATCGAAGTTTGACCCATTGTCAGTGATGATGCTATGTGGGACCCCATATCTGAATATCAACTCTCTGATGAAACCGATAGCAGTGCTGGCATCAAGATTTTTGATAGGCTTGGCTTCAATCCATTTGGTGAGCTTGTCGACTGCCACAAGCACATGCGTGAATCCGCTCCTGCCTGTTCTCAGTGGACCGACCATGTCCAGTCCCCAGACAGCAAAGGGCCAGACGAGTGGAATGGTCTTCAGGGCTGATGCAGGCTTGTGTGACATGTTGGAGTAGAACTGGCAACCTCCACACTTGTCGACTATCTCTTTTGCCATCTCATTTGCTCTTGGCCAGTAAAATCCTGCTCGGTATGCTTTAGCCACAATGGTCCGAGAGGACGCATGGTGACCACAGGTCCCCGAGTGGATATCATTAAGGATCATCTGACCCTCTTCTGGTGTTATGCATTTCTGACTGATTCCATTCGCGCTTTCCCTATACAACTGTCCCTTTATGACTGTGAAGGCCTTGGATCGGCGGATGATCTGTCGAGCCTCTTCCTCGTCCTCCGGGAGTTCTTTCCTCAAGATATATGCGATGTATGGTACCGTCCAGTCGGGAGTGATAGCCAAGACCTCCATGACTAGGTCGACCACCGCAGGAATTTCGACTTCAGTCGGATCTGTGGCACTTTTCGGTTGCCAGGCTTCTTCTGTGAAAGGATCCTCCTGGACTGACGGCGAGCGGATGTGCTCCAAAAACACATTGCTGGGAATGGCTTCTCTCTTGGAGCCTATCTTTGCCAGATCATCTGCTGCTTGATTTTTCAGTCTGGGGATGTGATGAAGCTCTAACCCCTCGAATTTCTTTTCTAGATTTCTTACTGCGTTGCAATAGCCAGTCATAGCTGGGCTTCTGACGTCCCACTCCTTCATCACCTGATTAACCACCAAATCTGAGTCGCCGTAGACCATGAGGCGCCGGACACCGAGTGAAATGGCCATGCGCAACCCGTACAAGAGTGCTTCATATTCTGCTTCATTGTTGGAGGAATCGAAGTGAATCTGGAGAACGTATCTGAGCTTATCTCCTCGGGGGGAGACCAATACTACCCCAGCACCGGAACCATTCAGCATCTTAGATCCATCAAAGAACATGGTCCAGTGCTCCGAGTGAACTTGAGTCGGAAGTTGCTGTTCAATCCACTCGGCAACGAAATCTGCAATTGCTTGGGACTTGATAGCCTTCTTTGCTTCAAACTTGATATCTAGGGGAAGGAGTTCAATCGCCCACTTAGCCACTCGACCAGTTGCATCTCTATTGTGCAAAATCTCTGATAGTGGAGCGTCGCTGACGACTGTAATGGAATGGTCAGAGAAGTAGTGTGCAACCTTCTTTGTGGTCATGTAAATCCCATATACGAGTTTCTGGTAATGGGGATATCTTTGCTTCGAAGGAGTCAAAACTTCAGACACATAATATACTGGGCGGTGAACTCTGAAGGCCTTTCCTTCTTCTTCTCGCTCGACCGTAAGTACTGTACTGACAACTTGTCCCGTGGCCGCAATGTAAAGCAGCAGAGGCTCTTTACTGATTGGGGCAGCAAGCACCGGCTGGGTGGAGAGTAGAGCTTTGAGCTCTGCAAACGCTGCGTTAGCTTCTGGAGTCCACTCGAACTTGTCAGACTTCTTCATCAGTTGGTAAAGAGGCAACGCCTTTTCACTGAGACGAGAAATGAATCGACTTAGAGCGGCCAAGCAACCTGTAAGCTTCTGGACATCGTGTACACGCACAGGGCGCTTCATCCGGAGTATGGTGCCAACTTTCTCGGGATTGGCGTCGATTCCTCGTTCGGAAACGAGAAAACCGAGTAACTTTCCACCTGGAACTCCGAATGTGCACTTTGATGGATTGAGCTTGATATCGTATCCCCTGAGGTTAGCAAAGGTTTTGGCAAGGTCAGTCAGTAGGTCGGAACCTTTCCGTGACTTAACCACAATATCGTCCATGTATGCTTCTACGTTCCGACTGATCTGAGTGAGCAAACACTTCTGAATCATCCTCATGAACGTGGCTCCAGCATTCTTGAGGCCGAAGGGCATGGTGACATAACAGAAGCACCCAAATGGGGTGATGAAAGCCGTTTTGATCTCGTCGGGTCCATACAGACGGATCTCATGGTACCCTGAATAAGCATCTAGAAAAGACAAACGCTCACACCCCGCGGTCGAGTCCACTACCTGGTCGATGCGGGGGAGAGGGAAATGATCTTTCGGGCATGCCCGATTGATGTGTTTAAAGTCAATGCACATGCGAAGTGACTTGTCCTTCTTGGGGACCATGGCAACATTGGCGAGCCACTCGGAGTGGTAAATCTCTCGGATGAACTCCGCTGCTAAGAGCCGAGCCACCTCCTCACCAATAGCTTTCCTCTTCTGGACAGCGGACCGTCGAAGATGTTCTTTCACAGGCTTGAACTTCGGGTCGACTCGTAGACGGTGCTCAGCCAGCCCCCTGGGAACTCCAGGCATGTCAGAAGGCTTCCATGCGAAGATGTCCTAGTTCTCACGGAGGAACTGGATGAGCGCTTCTTCCTATTTGGAGTCGAGCGTCGTTGAGATGCGAGTCGGGGCGGCATTGGGGTCGGTCGGGTGAATGTGAACTGGCTTAGTTTCACCGGACGACTAAAAAGCTGATTCTGAAGCTGGCTTCTTGGCTCGCAGCAATTCACTCAGATCAGCAGTCTTCTGGTACTCTTGCAGTTCGACTACTGACATCTGAGCATCAGCGATCTTTGATCCTTTCTGAAAACACTCCTCTGCTTTCTTCTGATTGCCTGTAACGGTGATCACACCTTTGGGGCCGGGCATCTTCAACTTGAGATACACGTAGCACGATCGAGCCATGAAGCGTGCATAAGCTGGCCGGCCCAGAATAGCATGATAAGCACTTTGGAAGTCCACAATCTCAAATGTCAACTTTTCCTTGCGGTAATTCTTTGAATCACCGAAAACCACATCGAGAGCAATCTGGCCGAGTGACTCGGCTTTCTTTCCAGGAATGACTCCATGGAAGCTCATGTTGCTGGCACTGAGCCTGGACATCGGAATGCCCATCCCTTTCAATGTTTCAGCATACAATATGTTCAGGCCACTGCTACCATCCATCAGGACTTTGGTCAGTCGAGTGCCTTCGACAACTGGGTCGACCACCAAAGCTTGCCTCCCAGGGGTGGCAATGTGCGTAGGGTGATCGGACTAGTCGAATGTGATGGCAGTCTGAGACCACTTCAGATAACTGGGTGTCGCCGGAGCAACCATATTCACCTCACGGTTAATGACTTTCAGTTGACTTTTGCTTTCGACATCAGCAAAAATCATCAGGGTGGAATTGATTTGGGGGTATCCATCGTCGCTATCTTCCTTGTCCTCAACTCTGTCCGACTCTTTTTCCTTATCTTTGGGTTGTTTGCCCTGAAACTGCTGGATCAGGAGCCGACACTGTCGAGTGGTATGCTTTGGGTAAATAAAATTACCCTCTTCATCTTTCTTGGTGTGGATGTGACATGGCAGATCCAAAACATCATTTCCATCTTGATCCTTGACTTTCTTGGGCTTCTAGGGGCCTTTGGGTTTTCCCTTGAAATTTCCCTGGGTTACGGCCAGGGCCTCCCCAGGGGCGGCTGGCTCGGCCTTTCGCTTCTGCTTCCGACTGGAATTGCCTCCGGTTTCCTGGGCGACTGCTTTCTGCTTGCCACTCCGGAGTCAATCTTCATCTTCTCCGTTAGCGTATTTGGTGGCAATTTCCATCATCCGATTCAGGGACATTTCTCGGGTCCGACCGAACTTCAGGTTCAACTCTCTGTTCTTGACGCCTTCTTTAAAGGCACAAACTGCTTGGTGATCCGGTACGTTCTCAACTGTGTGATGCAAAGTGATCCACCTCTGGATGTAATCCCTCAGAGTTTCACTCGGCTTCTGCATGCAAGACCGCAATTCTGTAAGGCCTGCGGGTCACTTGCATGTTCCCTCAAAGGTTGTGACAAACACTCGAGAGAGATCCTCCCAAGTGTAGATGCTGCTGGGTGCTAACTGATTCAGCCATGCTCTGGCCGAGCCCTCTAACAGGAGAGGCAAATGCTTCATGGCCACCTCATCATTGCCACCGCCAATCTGTACAGCCACTCGGTAATCTTCGAGCCAAGTGTCAGGCTTAGACTCACCGGTGAACTTGCTGACTCCAGTCACCAACTGAAAGTTGGGAGGAATCACTGCGGCCCTGATGGCTCGACTGAAACACTCTGGCCCTGAAACACGTACTCTGCTGCTGGCGGGTGCATCTCTGTTCTGGCCTTCCCGATGAGCCCTGTTCCTGTCAACCAAACCTTGAACGAGGATAGATCTCGCGTCAAAGCCTGGGTCCCTGGGGTCGACTGGAATCCTCCACCCAACGCTATGAGGGCGCCTGTCATCTCGATGTCGAGGCGCATATGACCCACTCCTCGGGGGAGGGGTTGGCACTCGACGTCGATCATCACGATCGGATCGGTGATCATACTGCTCATTCCTTCTGTACTGATCATGCCGGTCACCACGTCCCTCATGCCTCGGGGGCGACCTCGGGCTGTGAGCCGACTGGACTGTATATGTTGCAACGGATCGACTGTGGATCCTATTCCGCGACTGAGAAACAGCGGAATTCTGGTTTCCCGCCGCCCGGAGCAACGCTCTGATCTGCAACAAGCCCCTGCCAGCCTCTGACTGGGAGGGCTGAATCGATTCTTCTATACGGGCAGCGGCGGCCAAATTCTGAACTGGGGTTCGGTATACCTGCGTCGACGGGAAGAGCTGGCGTCGACTAGACTCGGGAGCCCGCTGACGCGCTTGCTCGTCGAGTGCTCGCTGGAGATTCTCCAGTCGAGTGCGCTCGGCCAAGTTAGCCAAGCGCGCGTCCTCCAAGGCCCGGGCCTCGGGGGTCTCTCCGACGATAGGAGTGCGGAGTGCGTCCATGTTCTGGCGGCGAAGCTCCTCTTGCTGTAATGACGTGAGAGGTTCGGGGACATACTCATCGTGGGGATGCGACGGGTCGCCCCCACCTGCGCCTCCATCAGCGCGAGGGTAACCGGGAGGACTGTGCGTTCCATCGACCGCTAGAATCTCAGCCGCTGGGTCACTGCTGTCGCACTCGGATGCGGTCTCCGCGGAGCCAGTCGACAGGTCGAACAGGCCGCAAAGGGATTCGTCGGGCTTGATTGCCGCGACTTGCGGGGCGGCCGACTGGCGAGCCACGGCATGCCTCACCCACCTCTGAAGTCTCGACCGACCGGAGCGCTTGCGCCGGTGGGAGACAGAGCGGGGAGACGATACGGGGGCCGACCGATATTGGGTTGACGGCTGCCGCAGGAGGACGCCACGAATGCATGCGCGGAAATGCGTCGCACCGTGGATGGGGAGCGCATCGATGTCGAGTGGCGTCTCCTGAAGCCAGGCGGAGTCGTCGGCGATGAATGTGAGCGCGCCGAGGCGGATCTCGCGGCCCTCCACCAAAACTCCGCACGAAACCATGATCAAAGGGATCGGAAAAATCGCAACTTCTCCAATCAGGCGCTAAGATTCCGGCCCCAAGGTGGGCGCCAACTATCGTGGTTCTAACTCTGACAGTGATGTAGGGGGGTAAGTATGGAGAGGCAAGATCTCAGCTATGGAGAAGTTGTAAGCACACAAGGTTTACGAGTTCGGGCCCTTCTCAAAAGAAGTACTAGCCCTACGTCTCGGAGCCTGGAGGCGGTCGACTGGATTATGCGCGTGTGAATTACAGGGGTGCGAACCCTTCATACTGAGGAGGGGGGTGGCTTATATAGAGTTCGCCGGCCCCCTCCTGCCCTCAGTAATGCAGGGTTTTAAGGTACATTTAAGGTCGAGCGTTACTGGTAACGCCCCTAATAAAGTGCTATAATGACCATAAAGACTACTTAACAGCTGACCGTTTGCCTGCGGAGTGACTATAGGCCTCCTGGTAGTCGAGTGGTTGGCTTCATGGTCGAGTGATAGCTTCTTGGTCGAATGTCTTGAACCCGTCGAGTGGGATACCTTCAAGTCGATTGAAAGGTGACTTCTTCCAGGGGCGTCCTTGGGTAGGGCTCCTTGGACAGGTCTGTGCCCCTATCCTAGGTACACAGCTTCATCACGCCGGGCTTTCACGCATGTAAAAATGCAGTGGGTCAAGCTAGACGCCGTGAAGCTGATCAAGGATGGGCCACCGGAGGGCAAGGAGCACCGCCACCCCGAGATGTACTACGAGGGTGTTCTGCCGGGTGCCCGTCTTGCGGATGAGTGTTCACAAAATGTAATATTTGAATGAGACTTGCTCGTTTGTCCTGTATGTATGAAAACTTGTATCATGTTCGCTATGCAACACTTGTTAGAATTTAAAATATTACCTTCTGTTTGGCTGTTTATCCAATCTGAGAGATGGCTAGTCCTTGACTTCTGCCCCCATGCCACGAGTGCTGGGGTGTTCGGGAGAAACCTGAGCACTCTTGTTCCCATGTTTGGGTCCTTCGAGGGAGGTGCTCAGCACAACGAACAAGGCAACCAGACTAATAATGCTTTATCACTCTCACTTAGCCATAGAATTCTATAATTTTAAATTTCGGCGAAGCCCCTGGTATTCGGAAGGCCGAATTCGGGGCGCGATACATGCCTGTAAGCCGGACAGAGCCGGCCCCTCGCCCTAAGCGGCATAAGTCTTTAGGGACTCGAAAAACCTCGCCGAACAGCGACCAGTCTCTCGCCTTATCATGACAGTCAGTTTTAGCTTTCTCTACTGAGGTGCTCAGCCCGGCAGAACCGGGGCATAATCGCAGTAGTTCTCCTAGCGCTACCTTAGCCGATAGAGCGGAACGTAAGGTACCAAAACATAGGAGCCGGGCAAACCCAACATTTGACCAAAGACATGATTCGGAGCTGATGCATATAATGCTATAAGTTCGGGGTGCCGCACTTGTGAAAGTGTTCGGACTTTTCACACCGCGTTGTGGGGTATGTGAGCCCCTGGTGTGTTGGTCGTACCAGAGTGTACGGTTGCAAGGCGTCATTAATGAACACACACACACACACACACACACACACACACACACACACACACACACATATATATATATATATATATATATATATATATATATATAACAAGAATGCAATAATAGTTGTAATGTCATGCATTGTTTATTGAAAAGTTGCATTAAAGCAGAGTGATACAGATAGTGCGATAAGCGAAAGAGTAGGACTATGTCCCTTCCAAGGACGAGCTGAGGAAATGATGTGAAATCTGTAATCAACCTGGGAATTCCGTTGTATAACGTAGCTGTCTGCCTCCTTGGTTGCTGTATCATGTGTTCGGCAATAGGGCTGCCGGACAGTGTTTCCATAGATTAAGGTCCTGAAAGAAAAAAAGAAAAATAACCAAATGGGAAGCCCCTAGTGCGGTTTAGGCCGCGTTTTGGGGCGTGCCGCAGTTGTGCCCCCCCTCCCCACATGTGCCCATGGTATTTTTAATGCGTAATTATGTATGCGCGATACGAATAGCACCATTGGGCTGGGATTGGGGTGGCCACCGTATTGCTACGAGAGCTCAGATCGCGCCAGGCGGTGTATTTGCCGATTGCCCTGAGCGCGCTTGAAGGTGTCCGGGCTTTGAAACACCGAACTGGTAGATTGCCTTGAGAGGCTGCTTTGCGCTTCTGCTGCGAGGGCTACGGTGTGCTCCTCTGTTCGGAGAGAGCGCTCTGTGTTTCCATTGACTATGATAACTCCACGAGGTCCTGGCATCTTGAGCTTGAGGTATGCATAATGCGGTATCGCATTGAATCTAGCAAATGCGGTTCGTCCGAGCAGCGCGTGATAACCACTGCGGAACGGGACTATATCGAAGATTAAGTCTTCGCTTCGGAAGTTATCCGGGATCCGAAGACCACTTCCAGTGTAATGGAGCCTGTGCAATGGGCCTCTACGCCTGCAATGATGCCCTTAAAGGTCGTTTTTATGGGTTTGATCCTTGAGGGGTCTATACCCATTTTGCGCACCGTGTCCTGATAAAGCAGGTTCAGGCTGCTGCCGCCGTCCATAAGGACTCGAGTGAGGTGAAATCCGTCAATGATTGGGTCTAGAACCAGTGCGGCGAATCCGCCATGACGGATACTAGTGGGGTGGTCCCTGCGATTGAAGGTGATCGGACAGGAGGACCAAGGGTTGAACTTTGGGGCGACTGGCTCCAACGCATATACGTCCCTAAGCGCACGCTTCCGCTCCCTCTTGGGGATGTGGGTTGCGTATATCATGTTCACCGTCCGCACTTGCGGAGGAAACTTCTCCTGTCCTCCAGTGTGCCGCTGCCGGGGCTCCTCCTCGTCATCGCTATGTGGCCCCTTGTCCTTGTTTTCGGCAATTAACTTCCTGGCCTGCTTGAACACCCAACAATCCCTGTTGGTGTGATTGGCTGGCTTGTCTGGGGTGCCATGTATTTGACACGAGCGATTGAGTATACGGTCCAGGCTGGACAGACCCGGCGTACTTTGTTTGAATGGCTTTTTCTGATGACCGGGGTTGGAGCCTTTGAATCCGGCATTGACTGCTGTATCCTCAGTATTTTTGCTGTTAATGCGGCGCTTATGCTTGTTGCGACGTGACCTGCTATTGCCGTCCTTGGTATCTGAGGTACCATGGTTCTTTGATATGTTATTACTGCGAGCCAACCAGCTGTCTTCTCCCACACAAAAGTGGGTCATGAGCGTCGTGAGGGCTGCCATAGATTTCAGCTTTTACTGGCCAAGGTGCCGGGCTAGCCACTCGTCTCGGATGTTGTGCTTGAAAGTTGCTAAGGCCTCTGCATCCGGACAGTCGATGATTTGATTTTTCTTTGTAAGGAACCGAGTCCAGAATTGCCTGGCCGACTCTTCTGGCTGCTGAATTATGTGGCTTAGATCATCGGCGTCTGGTGGTCGCACATAAGTGCCCTGAAAGTTGTTGAGGAATGCGGCTTCCAGATCTTCCCAACAACTAATGGAGTCTGCTGGCAAGCTATTAAGCCAATGCCGGACTGGTCCTTTGAGCTTTAGTGGGAGGTATTTGATGGCATGTAAGTCATCACCGCGGGCCATGTGGATGTGGAGGAGGAAGTCCTCAATCCATACTGCGGGATCTGTTGTGCCGTCGTATGATTCGATGTTTACATGTTTGAAACCTTTTGGGAATTGATGTTCCATTACTTCGTCTGTGAAGCATAAGGGGTGTGCGACGCCTCTATATTGGGCTATATCGCGACACAGCTCGAATGGGTCTTGCTCGCTGTGTTCGGCCCGGCCGGATTTGCTTTTACTGTATCCGGTGTGACGTTTACCGTCTCGCAGAGTGGTGCGCCCTCGTGATCCGTAGATCAATCTTGAATGCTTTGCTTTGTCCTCCAATATGTCTCGCAGGTCTGGCGTATCTCCCCATGCCTTTTTATTTGAATGGTGTTGGGGTGGAAGCGGAGCTTTTGGCTGGAATGTCTCTCTATCGCGGCCACGAGGCGGCCGATCAACCATATCGTACGCTTCTTCCTCCAGTCGGGGTAGTAACCTGCGCCTTGGGTAACTCTTGTAGGGCCCTCGAGTTTATAGTTCTCGGCTGCGAGGACTTCAGTCCATTTGTCAGCTAGCATATCTTGATCAGCTTGAAGCTGCTGCTGCTTTTTCTTTAGGCTATTTGCCGTGGCGATAAGCCGGCACTTGAAGCGCTCTTGTTCGACGGGATCCTCTGGGACGGCGAATTCATCGTCGCCGAGGCTTGTGTGACGCCCCGAGACCGATGCGCGAGAATACTTCCATATGTTCCGGGTTTCGCCGTGTGTTTCATTTGTGCCTGCCCTTTTATTTTTGCATTGCATCATGTCATCATGCCATCATCTCATAAATCTTTTGCAACTCAACTAAATAAATGGCATGGATCTTTGATCCATTTAAATCGAGGGAATTCACATGGTGATTCTCTTTATAACATATCCTCCCGATATTAGGGAGCTATATTAAATATTTCATTTATTAGAATTAACCGGAACACACTTGCAAAATAAATCTCAATGCCTTTGTTATCACAAACTCTTGGCCTCTAACTTTGCCATATATCCTTTCGTCATTTTCCAGAGCTCCACCTTAATTCTCAACATTTTTGGACATTTCTAATTCCTAGCCCTTGTTCAAACCTTTTCAATTAAATTCAAATGACTTTGAATTTAATTCTTGCAACCATGTCCAATCCTACTTTTCTTTGACCGTGCACATTTTTGTGAGTCCGGGGAAATTATCCCCGTGCCCAAATTCCTTCTCCGACCTTTTTTCTCTCTCATTTTCTTTCTTTGTTATTTGCTGTTTTGGTAAATAAAGGGAAGTATGAGGGAGAGACAGCAGACCAGGCCTCTGGCCTTTTCCTTCCCACCAATTCGGCCTAAGGCCCAGCCGCCGGCCTCTCTAGGAGCAGCCCCTCCCTCCCTACTGGGCCGGCCCAAGGCCAAAGCCCACCTAACCATCCTAACCCTAGCCCGCACCATCGCTCCTCCTCACTCTCCCCTCGTTCATCTTGTCCCTCCCGAGCGCCGTCACGCAGGGAGAGGGCAGCGCCAACCCCTCTCCCGATCCACCTCTCTCCCCCCGATTCCCTCGCGCCTCCTGACGCCGTCCAGGCCAGGGCTCCCTCGCCACCGGAGCGGAGCTGCTCCTCATGCTAGGAGCCCTGCGCGCCTGACGCCGCCCCTGCCGGCGACCTTCTCCATGGCACCACCGCCGGCAAGCCCTGCCTCTGCGCCTCCTTCCCCATGTTGCCATGGCCTTCCTTCATCGACCTCGCGCCCGTATCCTCGGCGGGACGGCCACCTCGCCGGTGACCAAGCGCCCCGCCACCAAGCAGTCGCGTGCCCCTGCTCCCTTTCTCCTCCTTGCTGTTGGTCCTGCCCGCGCCAGAGCACGCGAGCAGCTGCAGCTCGACACAGCGACCTTCACCGCCGCCCCGACCCTCTCCATGCGCCGCCGAGGTCTCGCCTCCTCCCTGTGGCATCGCGCACCCGAAGTCCAGGGCCTCTCCAGCCTCCAGATGCTCTGTTTCCCATGCTCCACGCCAAGTCCGACGCCGACCTCACTTCGTCTTGTTGCCGATTCGCCTTTCGACTTCCTGTTGCTGCAGGACCCTCCCCATCGTGCACTGTCGCTATTCGGTTTCTTTTCTCTCAAGGTCGAAGGACGTCAGGTACCAAGACGTCGAAGACCCGGCAAGTTCATCTACGGGCATGTACATCTATCTTCACCAAAGACCTGTGTATGCTTACACAACGAACCTTGGAGTTACACGAGAGACCAAGTACTCTGATGACATGTGTACCATTACGCCCGACGACCTTGGATGCACCAAGTTCCACTACCACCGACTAGTACGACTACCATCGCAAAAACGAGACCGTCAAGACTAGACCGACAAGTACCCCGAGAACGTCTATACCTCTACCGTCGATGTGCTTTTCGTCAAGTCCCTCTACGAAAACGTGTCCTACTACCGCCGCCCGAACGTCTACGAAACATGTACCACGACCATCGCTGAAGACCCCGTGTACATCAAGTTCCGTGTCGTGACCCCGAACAACTACGAAACGAGAACAGCTACTTCGACTACCGTCGCGGAACGTCTACTTCCCCTACACCGCATCAAACTCGAACCCCTCCGATAATGCACGCTTTGAAGGTATAACCCCGAGACGACGTCCGTGAACGAATGCTTGCGATGTTTGAGATGCTCATGTTCGAACCATGTCCGTTTTGTCACTCGTTTCCATGCCACTAACCTGTGGGAACTCGGTAACCGGGAGCACCCCACCTTCTATCGCATGTCACGGTCCTGTCGCACTTTCTTTGCACCGGGATCTCAATCGAGTTATCGAAACCGGAACGTTGCAGTGGCACCGTTTCGTTATCATTGCCGTGGCTCCCCTTTTCATTTCCGCCACGATGACGAATGCTTCTTAATATGCTCTTGTCAACTTTTTTTATAATTGCATAAACTTGAGCATGCCATCCGCATCATGTTAACAACATTAAGATGGTTTAAATTGTTGTTTGCGTTAATTTACTAATGCATAAGGGGATTTACCGGATTCGTTGTTTGTATATCTGGCCCCATTTAAATTGCTTAGATTGTGTAGTTTACTCATGTTTCACCTCTTGCCATGCTAAACAACATTTAATAGAGTTGGGTACATAAACGAGATCGAACTAAATAACTTGCTGTGGTGTTTCATAAATATGCAACTCGTTGCATATTGAGCTCCACTTAATTTGTAGAATTTGCTTGTGCACTTTGCCATGCCATGCCTCATTAAACCGTACATGCATCATACTTGGTTGTGCATCATGCCATGTTTATGTGGTGGTTGTTTACTATGTTGTTTGCTGCTTTCCGGGTTATTTCTCGCGTTAGCTTCGGTTTCATTCCGGAGTTGTGAGGATCCGTTCATCTACGTCCGTTTGTATTCTTCATGGACTCATTCTTCTTCCTTGCGGGATCTCAGGAAAGATGACCATACCCTCGAAATCACTTCTATCTTTGCTTGCTAGTTGCTCGCTCTTTTGCTATGCCTATGTTGCGATACCTACCACTTGTTTATCATGCCTCCCATATTGTTGAACCAAGCCTCTAACCCACCTTGTCCTAGCAAACCGTTGTTTGGCTATGTTGCCGCTTTGCTCAGCCCCTCTTATAGCGTTGTTAGTTGCAGGTGAAGATTGAAGTTTGTTCCTTGTTGGAACATGGAGATGTTGTTCCTTGTTGGAACATGCTTACTTGTTGGGATATCACAATATCTTTTATTTAATTAATGCATCTATATACTTGGTAAAAGGTGGAAGGCTCGGCCTTATGCCTAGTGTTTTGTTCCACTCTTGCCGCCCTAGTTTCCGTTATATCGGTGTTATGTTTCCGGATTTTGCGTCCTTACGTGGTTGGGTTATAATGGGAACCCCTTGACAGTTCGCGTTGAATAAAACTCCTCCAGCAAGGTCCAACATTGGTTTTACCATTTGCCACCTAGCCTTTTTCTTTCCCTTGGGTCGGCCAGCCCAAGGGTCATCTTATTTTAACCCCCTCCCGGGCCAGTGCTTCTCTAAGTGTTGGTCCAACCTAGAGCACCATGCGGGGCCGTCCCTTGGCAACTTGGGTTACGTTGGCTCCCGTACGCTTAGCTTATCCGGTGTGCCCTGAGAACGAGATATGTGCAACTCCTATCGGGATTTGTCGGCACAGCGGGTGGTCTTGCTGGACTTGTTTTACCATTGTCGAGGATGTCTTGTAACCGGGATTCCGAGTCTGATCGAGTCTTCCTGCTAGAAGGAATATCCTTTGTTGACCGTGAGAGCTTGTGATGGGCTAAGTTGGGACACCCCTGCAGGGATTTGAACTTTCGAAAGTCGTGCCCGCGGTTATGGGCAGATGGGAATTTGTTAACGTCCGGTTGTAGAAAACCTGAAGTTGACCTTAATTAAAATACATCAACCACATGTGTAACCGTGATGGTCTCTTTCCGGCGGAGTCCGGGAAGTGAACACGATGTTGGAGTAATGCTTGACGTAGGTTGTTCTAGGATCACTTCTTGATCATAGTTGTTTGACCGTGCTTTTGCCTTTTCTTCTCGCTCTCATTTGCGTATGTTAGCCACCATATATGCTAGTCGCTTGCTGCAGCTCCACCTCATACCTTTTACCCTTCCTATAAGCTTAGATAGTCTTGATCGCGAGGGTGCGAAATTGCTGAGTCCCCGTGACTCACAGATACTTCCAAAACCAGCTTGCACGTGCCGTTGAACCGAGCAGGTGACGCAACCAAGCTCAAGGAGGAGTTCTATGAAGATCTTGTCCTTTGTGTTGTTTCGTTCTAATCGATCAGTAGTGGTGCCCAGTTGGGGTTGATCGGGGATCTGTGTAGCTTTTGGGGTAGTCTTCTTTTATTTTGGTTCCGTAGTCGGACATTGAATGTATCTGATTGATGTAATGCTTTATTCATGTAATTGTGTGAAGTGGCGATTGTAAGCCAACTATGTATCTCTGTCCCTTATGTATTACATGGGTTGTGTGAAGATTACCTCACTTGCGACATTGCTTTCAATGCGGTTATGCCTCTAAGTCGTGCTTCGACATGTGGGAGATATAGCCGCATCGAGGGCGTTACAAGTTGGTAATCAGAGCCTTCCCCGACCTTAGGAGCCCCACTGCTTGATCGAATTAGCTGCTGTTGTTGAGTCTAGAAAAATGTTTTGAGTCATTAGGAATTATATATCGGAGAGTTTAGGAATTCTTTTTACTCCCCAGTCCCTTCATCGCTCTGGTAAGGCATCCTGACGTAGAGTTTTGACTCTTCTCTTCTCAAATTTCACTAAATTTTTTTAGGATCACGTGGGTATCTTGGAATCATTCCGATGATTTTGTGACGAGAACATTGTTCTTGGTGCCTCCTGTCATTTAGGGGTTGTGGCAGTGTCCCGGGGAGTTGAGCTCCGAGGTGTTGTCGTCACAATTTTATCGTTGCAGTTGTGGAATACCCGAGTTTAGTTTTGCCGACATCGAAAATCTCTTTTATGCAGTTGTTGGTGAGATAACCTCGACGTCACCCAGTACTGGGGCGGGAGTTCGGGAGTATTGCCATAACTCGTATAACGGATGCTTTTCGAAGGTTGAGGTAAATAATTTCCGAAGGTTTCTTGGTTATGTGTTGAAGGATGGATACAGCTCGATGTAGGATTTTCTAGTTTTGGGTGAGATATTATGCTTCCCCTGTATCCCCAACACCTGATTGCATAACCGGAAAAGTTTCGGGAGTTTATAAGTGGGAATTCAAGTAGCTCTTAGGATATCTTTCTGACAGATGTATGATATGAAATTGGGGTTCGACGTCTAGTGGTCCGCCTATCCACGGTTGGTTTTACAGTGGTCTCATTGTGTCTTAAAGAGTCCTTGGCTATGCCGACTCGGGGACGCTTCGTATGTCATGTGCACTGCCTTGTACATGATGGTGCTGTACGATCGAGCCCGTGTAGGCCCCACCACGAAAACTTCGGACGAAATCTCTATCATATGTTTGTTCCGGCTTATTCTGCAAGCCAACCCTTTGTTTTTGGTTTTGAGTGGTGGTATTCGAGTTGCTTCGAAGTCAAATGCTGATTCCATACCTTTCCTAAACGGTGTTCTCATACTCCTATGTGAATACTAATCCCTCATGATAATCGAGATTGTCATGCAAATCCTTTTCAACCAGCGTGTTTTCTCTCCAAGTGGTTCCGATCATTTCAACCAGCGTGTTTTCTCTCCAAGTGGTTCCGATCATTTCAACATCAGCAAGATCAATTATCAGTTTTTTTCTCAACGGTGTTCGTTTCATCCGTCTCCAAGTTGCCTTTGTTTTTCCCTCCCACCCACCCTTTTTCTTCAAGGACTCAGATTTCTTAATCAAGTATCCTTTGATTCATGTGAAGTCTCTCCATTCTTTCCTTCATGTTCTTACCCGGTGATTCTCATGAAGATTCTAACGGAGCTTCAAGTTCGTCACTCTTCACTCGTTTTCTTCTCCGGTGGATTCAAATCAAGCTTTCGGTGTTGATCTCATATTCCTTTTTCCTCGTTTCAAATACCTTCTCATACCGGTGCACATCATAATAATTCACTTCTCGCTATTCATTTGTTCGGGAGTGCTGAAGATATCTTAGAAGGCTCGTCTTGTCTTTCAAGATCAGTTCAACCTATTTCGAGGTTGTTATCTCATTCTAGCCATTTAAATCTTACCGGTGCTTTCTCTCTTTTGAATCGTTCTACGGTGTTTCTTTTGAGTGGGCCCTAACCCATAGGTCTTTTCTCAGGATCTTACCTGACTCTTCTAATTTTTCCCAGAGCTATCCTAAATTCTTTTTGAAGTTTGACGTAAGAATGATTTATCATCAGTCAAATGTCTTTCCCCAAGATTTTCCAAATTCTTTTCATCATTGGCTCAACCTCTTCATTTTGATTATTCCGGAGTATCTCAACAATTCATGGTGGTGTTTCTCGTCGTCATTCTCGGATTTTGAAGACCGAAGAAGAGTTTTCCTCCATATCTTGCTCCATTCTCTTCAAGATTCGTGATTCTAGCTTGTTGCCATCCTCTCATAATTGTTTTCGTTTGTGAAATATTCTTTTCATCCCTCCGGAGCAATCCAGTAGTCTTTTTAGTCTGATTCTTCGGAGGCCATCATATCATAATTATTCATTCTCAGCTTTCAGCTATCATTCTCCAAATCTTACCGGTGCATCATTCAAATATTCTCTAATCAATTCATGATCTCTCCGTTCCCTTGTATCTAAATCCTCTCAAGTATCTTCGTTCTTTTTATAATTCTTCCCGGTGATTCATCCCTTTACTTCGTTCATTTCCAATTCTTACGGTGGCTATTCAGGATTTTTTTCTTCCTTGCTATCATATCTATTTATTCGTTGTCAATCCTAACGGTGGTTCATGCAAGAGTTCTCGTCATTCGTTATCATATATATTCATTCGTTCTTCTCAATCCTACCGGTAACTTGTTCAAGACGTTCTCAAGTTATGCTATATCTATCTTAATCCTTTCTACGAGGATAAGTAGTGTGCCAAATCCGTTGATTGTCATCAATTCAATTGATGAAGGATAAGCACAATGTAATTCTTATTCTTGATTCACCCAAATGATTAATTCTTTATTCCGGAGGCTCATCAAATTCCTGATTTCAATCATTTTCATCTTCTCTTTTTCCCGGAGTTCCAACCTTTTTTTGCAAATATTTCCCCGGAGATTCATTTAAATCATTACAAGGTTTCACCTTGTGTATTCAACTTCTCTTTCTTTTCGTTATTCTTTTGTACAGGAGTTCTTCATGGAGGCTCTACATGTTGGTTCATCAAAGAATTAATTCCTTTTCGAAGTGTTAATTGAGATTCTTTTCTGAGGAGTTCAAGCATTCTTGAACTTGCAATCTGCAGTGCAATTCTTTCTACCGTATCATTGGAGGTGGTATTATGTCATTCTTGATAATTTGACTTCATGTTTCATGATTCACATGTTGTTAAGAATGAGGTATTTTAAATCCACCAATCTCTTCATTCGAGTTAACTTGGGTTATTTTTTTCACCTAAAGTTTTCCCTGAGGATTGTTGCTATTTATGGTGCTTATAAATGATCCAAATTCTTCATTTATCCTACCGGTGATATAGTTTCTCGTCTCCTTGTTCTTATCAATCCAATCTTGTTTTCGGTGGCAAAAAATTTCACCTTAAGTTTTGAGATGTTTTCATAAGCCCACAAGCAGCCTTTTGTTTTCGTTGTTGATATCCAACAACTCCGTTCTAGCATTTGTTGTAAGCATGCTCTCTCAAGATCTTGTTCCCCTCCGTCCATTCCATTCCATTCTTTCATTTCTTCCGGAGGCTTTGTGATGTTGCTCTTTTCAGTCATCATCTCGAATTGTGAAGATCATAATCTTTTATTGCTTATCCATTTAACTGGAGTGTTGTGCCCTCTGCTCAAGTTCTTTTCATCTTATCAAGTTTCATATCACTTTTCAACCGGAGTGCTATACGAATTTGTTCTTCCTTGTTCCTCTTTTCTAACGGAGTGTTTTCAACTTCGTTCATCCCCGTTGTATTCTTTCTTTCAATTTGTTCAAACTTTTCAAGATTCTTTGGTTTCACTCATTTGTCAAAGAAGCAACTTAGTTTTACCTCTTCTCTTTCTCTTCCGTTTTTCCCTCCGGTGCCATCCTAGATCTCGGGACGAGATCCTCTTGTAGTGGTGGAGTGTTGTGACGCCCCGAGACCGATGTGCGAGAATACTTCCATATGTTCCGGGTTTCGCCGTGTGTTTCATTTGTGCCTGCCCTTTTATTTTTGCATTGCATCATGTCATCATGCCATCATCTCATAAATCTTTTGCAACTCAACTAAATAAATGGCATGGATCTTTGATCCATTTAAATCGAGGGAATTCACATGGTGATTCTCTTTATAACATATCCTCCCGATATTAGGGAGCTATATTAAATATTTCATTAGTTGGAATTAACCGGAACACACTTGCAAAATAAATCTCAATGCCTTTGTTATCACAAACTCTTGGCCTCTAACTTTGCCATATATCCTTTCGTCATTTTCCAGAGCTCCACCTTAATTCTCAACATTTTTGGACATTTCTAATTCCTAGCCCTTGTTCAAACCTTTTCAATTAAATTCAAATGACTTTGAATTTAATTCTTGCAATCATGTCCAATCCTACTTTTCTTTGACCGTGCACATTTTTGTGAGTCCGGGGAAATTATCCCCGTGCCCAAATTCCTTCTCCGACATTTTTTCTCTCTCATTTTCTTTCTTTGTTATTTGCTGTTTTGGTAAATAAAGAGAAGTATGAGGGAGAGACAGCAGACCAGGCCTCTGGCCTTTTCCTTCCCACCAATTCGGCCTAAGGCCCAGCCGCCGGCCTCTCTAGGAGCAGCCCCTCCCTCCCTACTGGGCCGGCCCAAGGCCAAAGCCCACCTAACCATCCTAACCATAGCCCGCACCATCGCTCCTCCTCACTCTCCCCTCGTTCGTCTTGTCCCTCCCGAGCGCCGTCACGCAGGGAGAGGGCTGCGCCAACCCCTCTCCCGATCCACCTCTCTCCCCCCGATTCCCTCGCGCCTCCTGACGCCGTCCAGGCCAGGGCTCCCTCGCCACCCGAGCGGAGCTGCTCCTCATGCCAGGAGCCCTGCGCGCCCGATGCCACCCATGCCGGCGACCTTCTCCATGGCGCCACCGCCGGCAAGCCCTGCCTCTGCACCTCCTTCCCCATGGTTCCATGGCCTTCCTTCATCGACCTCAAGCCCATATCCTCGGCCGGACGGCCACCTCGCCGGTGACCAAGCGCCCCGCCACCAAGCAGTCGCGCGCCCCTGCTCCCTTTCTCCTCCTTGCTGTTGGTCCTGCCCGCGCCGGAGCACGCGAGCAGCTGCAGCTCGAGCCAGCGACCTTCACCGCCGCCCCGACCCTCTCCACGCGCCGCCGAGGTCTCGCCTCCTCCCTGTGGCATCGCGCACCCGAAGTCCAGGGCCTCTCCAGCCTCCAGATGCTCTGTTTCCCATGCTCCACGCCAAGTCCGACGCCGACCTCACTTCGTCTTGCGATTCTCCTTTCGACCTCCTGTTACTGCAGGACCCTCCCCATCGTGCACCATCGCTATTCGGTTTTTTTTTCTCAAGGTCGAAGGACGTCAGGTACCAAGATGTCGAAGACCCGGCAAGTTCATCTACGGGCATGTACATCTATCTTCACCAAAGACATGTGTATGCTTACACAACGAACCTTGGAGTTACACGAGAGACCAAGTACTCTGATGACATGTGTACCATTACGCCCGACGACCTTGGATGCACCAAGTTCCACTACCGCCGACTACTACGACTACCGTCGCAAAAACGAGACCATCAAGACCGGACCGACAACTACCCCGAGAACGTCTGTACCTCTACCGTCGACGTGCTTTTCGTCAAGTCCCTCTACGAAAACGTGTCCCACTACCGCCGCCCGAACGTCTACGAAACATGTACCACGACCATCCCTGAAGACCCCATGTACATCAAGTTCCGTGTCGTGACCCCGAACAACTACGAAACGAGAACAACTACTTCAACTACTGTCACGGAACGTCTACTTCCCCTACACCACATCAAACTCGACCCCCTCCGATAATGCACGCTTCGAAGGTATAACCCCGAGACGACGTCCGTGAACGAATGCTTGCGATGTTTGAGATGCTCATGTTCGAACCATGTCCGTTTTGTCACTCGTTTCCATGCCACTAACCTGTGGGAACCCGGTAACCGGGAGCACCCCACCTTCTATCGCATGTCATGCTCCCGTCGCACTTTCTTTGCACCGGGATCTCAATCGAGTTACCGGAACCGGAGCGTTGTCATGGCACCGTTTCGTTATCATTGCCGTGGCTCCCCTTTTCATTTCCGCCACGATGACGAATGCTTCTTAATATGCTCTTGTCAACTTTTCTTATAATTGCATAAAACTTGAGCATGCCATCCGCATCATGTTAACAACATTAAGATGGTTTAAATTGTTGTTTGCGTTAATTTACTAATGCATATGGGGATTTACCGGATTCATTGTTTGTATATCCGGGCCCATTTAAATTGCTTAGATTGTGTAGTTTACTCATGTTTCACCTCTTGCCATGCTAAACAACATTTAATAGAGTTGGGTACATAAACGAGATCGAACTAAATAACTTGCTGTGGTGTTTCATAAATATGCAACTCGTTGCATATTGAGCTCCACTTAATTTGTAGAATTTGCTTGTGCACTTTGCCATGCCATGCCTCATTAAACCGTACATGCATCATACTTGGTTGTGCATCATGCCATGTTTATGTGGTGGTTGTTTACTATGTTGTTTGCTGCTTTCCGGGTTACTTCTCGCGTTAGCTTCGGTTTCGTTCCGGAGTTGTGAGGATCCGTTCATCTACGTCTGTTTGTATTCTTCATGGACTCATTCTTCTTCCTTGCGGGATCTCAGGCAAGATGACCATACCCTCGAAATCACTTCTATCTTTGCTTGCTAGTTGCTCGCTCTTTTGCTATGCCTATGTTGTACCACTTGCTTATCATGCCTCCCATATTGTTGAACCAAGCCTCTAACCCACCTTGTCCTAGCAAACCGTTGTTTGGCTATGTTGCCGCTTTGCTCAGCCCCTCTTACAACATTGTTAGTTGCAGGTGAAGATTGAAGTTTGTTCCTTGTTGGAACATGGAGATGTTGTTCCTTGTTGGAACATGTTTACTTGTTGGGATATCACAATATCTTTTATTTAATTAATGCATCTATATACTTGGTAAAGGGTGGAAGGCTCGGCCTTATGCCTAGTGTTTAGTTCCACTCTTGCCGCCCTAGTTTCCGTCATATCATTGTTATGTTCCCAGATTTTGTGTTCCTTACGTGGTTGGGTTATAATGGGAACCCCTTGACAGTTCGCCTTGAATAAAACTCCTCCAGCAAGGCCCAACATTGGTTTTAGCATTCGCCACCTAGCCTTTTTCTTTCCCTTGGGTCGGACAGCCCAAGGGTCATCTTATTTAACCCCCCCGGGCCAGTGCTTCTCTAAGTGTTGGTCCAACCCAGAGCACCGTGCGGGGCCGTCCCTTGGCAACTTGGGTTACGTTGGCTCCCGTACGCTTAGCTTATCCGGTGTGCCCTGAGAACGAGATATGTGCAGCTCCTATCGGGATTTGTCGGCACATCGGGTGGTCTTGCTGGACTTGTTTTACCATTGTCGAGGATGTCTTGTAACCGGGATTCCGAGTCTGATCGGGTCTTCCCGCTAGAAGGAATATCCTTCATTGACCGTGAGAGCTTGTGATGGGCTAAGTTGGGACACCCCTGCAGGGATTTGAACTTTCGAAAGCCGTGCCCGCGGTTATGGGCAGATGGGAATTTGTTAACGTCCGGTTGTAGAAAACCTGAAGTTGACCTTAATTAAAATACATCAACCGCGTGTGTAACCGTGATGGTCTCTTTCCGGCGGAGTCCGGGAAGTGAACACGGTGTTGGAGTAATGCTTGACGTAGGTTGTTCTAGGATCACTTCTTGATCATAGTTGTTCGACCGTGCTTTTGCCTTCTCTTCTCACTCTCATTTGCGTATGTTAGCCACCATATATGCTAGTCGCTTGCTGCAGCTCCACCTCATACCTTTTACCCTTCCTATAAGCTTAAATAGTCTTGATCGCGAGGGTGCGAGATTGCTGAGTCCCCATGACTCACAGATACTTCCAAAACCAGCTTGCAGGTGCCGCTGAACCGAGCAGGTGACGCAACCAAGCTCAAGGAGGAGTTCTATGAAGGTCATGTCCTTTGTGTTGTTTCGTTCTAGTCGATCAGTAGTGGTGCCCAGTTGGGGTCGATCGGGGATCTGTGTAACTTTTGGGGTAGTCTTCTTTTATTTTGGTTTCGTAGTCGGACATTGATTGTATCTGATTGATGTAATGCTTTATTCATGTAATTGTGTGAAGTGGCGATTGGAAGCCAACTATGTATCTCTGCCCCTTATGTATTACATGGGTTGTGTGAAGATTACCTCATTTGCGACATTGCTTTCAATGCGGTTATGCCTCTAAGTAGTGCTTCGACACGTGGGAGATATAGCCGCATCGAGGGCGTTACAGCTTGCCTCGTCTTCGGAGGGGGCATGTAATTGTCATCCTCCTACTCTCCGCCAGCCGCTCTCTCAGGAGAGCTGGCTCCTTCATCCTCCTGCTCTAAATCTTGCTGGAGGGGATTGTTGTTGTCTTCGACGCTACCCGGAGTGTTACTATCTCCTGTGTCGGTATCACCACTTTTGCTTTGGCGGGACTTGGAGCGGCGCTGCTGACGTCGGCGCTTGGGTTGCTTCTTGGAGGGGTCATCCTCTGCTATCTCGTCGCCATTGCCCTCGTTGGGTGTATCCACCATGTATATGTCATATGACGAGGTGGCTTTCGAGTGCCCTATAGGCGCTGGTTCGCGTTCGTCTCCTACATCGTCGTCCATAACGTCGATGTCTTCGGAGTCGAAGTCGAGCATGTCGGTTAAATCATCGACAGTGGCTACGAAGTGGGTGGTGGGTGGGCGTCGAATTTCTTCATCTTCCGCATCCCAATCCTGTTGGCCATAATCCGGCCAGGGCTCTCCTGACAAAGAGAGAGTCCTTAGTGAATTCAGAATGTCGCCGAGGGGCGAGTGCTGAAAGATATTTGTGGCGGTGAATTCCATGATCGGCGCTCAATCGGATTCGATTGGCAGGGGCGCGGACGGTTCGGAGTCCGGGAAAGAGTCCGGCACCTTGGAGTCACGGGCTGTGCAGAGGTTTATGCTGGTGTTTGGCTCGATCGCCGTCGAGACTGCAGCCCTTGAGGTGGTGTCTAGCCACCCGTCCTTGATTGGCGCAGTTTGCTCCGAGCTAAGGGTCGGAGCAGATGCGGGCGCAGCCTCTGGGGTACTATTCGGTGGCAGAGCTAGGTCATACCCATCGCGACAGTGGGGCGCGCCCGGCTGTGGCTTGAATCCGTTGAAGATCAAGTCTCCGCGGATGTCAGCCATGTAGTTCAAACTTCCAAATCTGACCTGATGGCCAGGGGCATAGCTTTCAATCTGCTCCAGATGGCCAAGCGAATTAGCCCGCAGTGCAAAGCCGCCGAATACGAAAATCTGTCCGGGGAGAAAAGTCTCACCCTGGACCGCATCGCTATTGATGATAATAGGAGCCATCAAGCCTAACGGAGATGACACAGAGGAACTCTCAATGAAAGCACCAATGTCGGTGTCAAAACCGGCGGATCTCGGGTAGGGGGTCCCGAACTGTGCGTCTAGGCCGGATGGTAATAGGAGGCAGGTGACATGAAGTTTTACCCAGGTTCAGGCCCTCTTGATGGAGGTAAATCCCTATGTCCTGCTTGATTAATATTGATGATATGGGTAGTACAAGAGTAGATCTACCACGAGATCAAAGAGGCTAAACCCTAGAAGCTAGCCTATGGTATGATTGTATGTTGTGATTGTTGTCTTACGGACTAAAACCCTTCGGTTTATATAGACACCGGAGAGGGTTAGGGTTACACAAGGTTGCTTACAAAGGAGGAGATATCCATATACGTATTGCCTATCTTGCCTTCCACGCCAAGTAGAGTCCCATCCGGACATGAGACGAAGTCTTCAATCTTGTATCTTCATAGTCTAACAGTCGGGCCAATGGAGATAGTCCGGCTGTCCGGAGACCCCCTAATCCAGGACTCCCTCACATCTCCTCGAGCATCATGCCGAGGAAGTGCTGAATGATTCGCGGTCCCTCCGGGTTGAACTCCCACAAATGGAGAGGTCTACGTTTGCAAGGCGGGACCTGGCAAACTAGCATGACCTGCATTACCGTGACCAGGTTGACATCTCTCTCAATGAGATCTTGGATGCAACTCTGCAATATCGGCACATCCTTTACTAGACCCCAGTTTAGCCCCTCGCTGATCCATGACGTCAGTTGTGGTGGCGGGCTAGAGCGAAAGGCAAGGATGGTTGCCCACTTGGCACTTCGGGGAGCTGTGATATAAAACCACTCCCACTGCCACAAACTGGATACCTCTGGGAAGGAACCCTCTGGCCATGGAGCATTAGCGCTTTTGCTTATTATGGCACCTCCACACTCTATGTGCCGCCCCTCGATCATCTTTGGCTTCACATTGAAGGTCTTGAGCCACAGGCCGAAGTGAGGGGTAGTGCGGAGGAAGGCCTCACATACGACGATGAACGATGAGATGTGAATGAGGGAATCCGGGGCCAGATCATGGAAATCCAGCCCATAATAGAACATGAGTCCCCTAACAAAGGGATTTAGAGCGAGGCCTAGTCCTCGGAGGAAGTGAGAGACAAACACAACACTCTCGTTGGGTTCGGGAGTGGGGATGACCTGCCCTCGGGCGGGCAGCCTGTGCGAGATTTCTGCGGTCAGATATCTGGCCTCTCTCAGCTTCTTGATGTCCTCCTCTGTGATAGAGGAAGGCATCCACCGACCTTGGAGGTTAGATCCGGACATGGTTGAAGGTCCGAAGTGCCTGACCTGAGCCTGGGGTGTTGGAGCTCGAGGTGGGGGAAGGATTCGATTGAGCGCGAGAGGAAAAAGGGACAGGTCTTGGCCTCTTTATAAAAAGGATGGATGTCGAGCGTCCTCCTCGCGGCCGTTTTGGGGCTCGCCTAAAATCGAGGAGTCATACCAACGGGCACGAGTGGGTTACCCATGTCCGTATTGATGAGAATCCCGTAATAAGGGGGACACGATCTCTGCTTCGACATGACATGTCGAGAAAACCGCCTCGTGATATGTGCGGTGCTGGTTGAGAAAAACGGTTCGAATAATGACTGGGCCATGACGTAATGTCGTGCTGTCAAAACACGTCAGCAGATTAGATTTGTGCAAATATTATTCTCTCCGCGGTAGTATGTGGAACTTGTTTTGTAGAGCCGGACACTATTCTGGTGTTCAAAATCTTCTATGGAGTATTCGGTGGAGGAACCCTCCTTGCAATGCCGAAGACAATACTGCACACCGGACTCATCGTCATTGAAGCCTGGTTCAGGTGCTACTAAGGGCGTCCTGGATTAAGGGGTCTCCGGAGAGCCCGACTATATCCTTTGGCCGGACTGTTGGACTATGAAGATATAAGATTGAAGACTTCGTCCCGTGTCCGGATGGGACTCTCCTTGGCGTGGAAGGCAAGCTAGGCAATACGGATGTGTAGATCTCCTCCCTTGTAACCGACTCTATGTAACCCTAGCCCCCTCCAGTGCCTATATAAACTGGAGGGTTTAGTCCATAGGACAAGATACAATCATACCATAGGCTAGCTTCTAGGGTTTAGCCTCTACGATCTCGTGGTAGATCAACTCTTGTAATACTCATATCATCAAGAACAATCAAGCAGGATGTAGGGTATTACCTCCATCAAGAGGGCCCGAACCTGGGTAAACATCGTGTCCCTTGCCTCCTGTTACCATCCGCCTTAGACACACAATTCGGGACCCCCTACCCGAGATCCGCCAGTTTTGACACCGACATATATCATTTAATTTACTAAGATGTGCCACAACAGTTTCAGATTCGTAGCCATAGAAAGGATCAGATTCAACCAAAGTAATTAACTCAGGATCAACAGAGAAATCATAATCCTTATCAGTAATAAAGATAGGTGAAGTAGCATAAGTAGGATCATATTTCATTCTAGCATTTAGAGATTTTTGTTTCAGCTTAGCTAATAGTTTCTTAAGATCACTCCTATCATTGCAAGCAAGAAAGTCTCTAGCAGTTTCTTCATCCATAACATAACCCTCAAGAACAACAGGCAATTCATATCTAGGGGGAGAATCTTCATCATCACTTTCATCAATATTATCAGTTTCAATAATTTCATTCTCTCTAGCCCTAGCAAGTTGTTCATCGAGAAATTCACCAAGTGGCACAGTAGTATCAAGCATAGAAGTAGTTTCATCATAAGTATCATGCATAGCAGAAGTGGCATCATCAATAACATGCGACATATAACAATTAATAGCAGAAGTAGGTTTAAGTGTCGCAAGCTTACTCAAAACAGAAGGTCAATCAAGTGCAGAGCTTGATGGCAGTTCCTTACCTCCCCTCGTAGTTGAGGGATAAATCTTAGTTTTTGGATCTTTCAAGTTCTTCATAATGATAAGCAGATATAAATCCCAAGTGACTCAAAGAATAGAGCTTAGCTTCCCGGCAACCGCGCCAGAAAATAGTCTTGATAACCCACAAGTATAGGAGATCGCAACAGTTTTTGAGGGTAGAGTATTCAACCCAAATTTATTGATTCAACACAAGGGGAGCCAAAGAATATTCTCAAGTATTTGCAGCTGAGTTGTCAATTCAACCACACCTAGATAACTTAATATCTATAGCAAAGTGTTTAGTAGCAAAGTAATATGATAATAGTGGTAACGGTGGCAAAAAGTAACGGTAACAAAATTAATATTTTTGGGTTTTATAGTGGTGGTAACAATAGCAACGGAAAAGTAAATAAGCGAAGAACAATATATGGAAAGCTCGTAGGCATTGGATCGGTGATGGAGAATTTTGCCGGATGCGATCGATCATGTAACAGTCATAACATAGGGTGACACAGAACTAGCTCCAATTCATCAATGTAATGTAGGCATGTATTCCGAATATAGTCATACGTGCTTGTGGAAAAGAACTTGCATGACATGTTTTGTCCTACCCTCCCGTGGCAGCGGGGTCCTATTGGAAACCAAGGGATATTAAGGCCTCCTTTTAATAGAGTACCAGACCAAAGCATTAACACATAGTGAATACATGAACTCCTCAAACTACGGTCATCACCGGGAGTGGTCCCGATTATTGTCACTTCGGGGTTGCCGGATCATAACACATAATAGGTGACTATAGACTTGCAACATAGGATCAAGAACTCACATATATTCATGAAAACATAATAGGTTCAGATCTGAAATCATGGCACTCGGGCCCTAGTGACAAGCATTAAGCATAACAAAGTCATAGCAACATCAATCTCAGAACATAGTGGATACTAGGGATCAAACCCTAACAAAACTAACTCGATTACATGATAAATCTCATCCAACCCATCACCGTCCAGCAAGCCTATGATGGAATTACTCACACACGGCAGTGAGCATCACGAAATTGGTGATGGAGGAAGGTTGATGATGACGATGGCGATGGATTCCCCTCTCCGGAGCCCTGAACGGGCTCCAGATCAGCCCTCCCGAGAGAGCTTAGGGCTTGGCGGCGGCTCTATCTCATAAAACAAGATGAATCATTCTCTCTGTTTTTTTCTCCCCGAACGTGAACATATAGAGTTGGAGGTGAGGTCGGTGGAGTGTCAGGGGGCCCATGAGGCAGGGGGCGCACCCAGGGGGGTATGCGCGCCCCCACCCTCCTGGACAGGTAGAGGCCCCCCTGATGTGGATTCTGCTTCTAGTATTTTTTATATATTCCAAAATAATTCTCCGTTGATTTTCAGGTCATTTCGAGAACTTTTATTTCTGCACAAAAATAACACCATGGCAATTCTGCTGAAAACAGCGTTAGTCCGGTTAGTTCCATTCAAGTCATGCAAGTTAGAGTCCAAAACAAGGGCAAAAGTGTTTGGAAAAGTAGATACAATGGAGACGTATCTCACGGCTGCCGCCGTGTAGAAGGAGTGATGAGTTTGAATCAAAGTCACAAGCTACAACGAAGAACAAGGATGAACTCCGACGAACTTGCAGGAAATCCTAATACGATCTAAAGGAAAGGGAAGGAGAAGTACTTACTGGATCCACTAAACAATGGAGAGGTGCCGCAGTTGCTCTGGTCTTGTTCAGGTCGATGTAGCGGCCGGAGTCGAGGAAGCTGACGAGTTCGGCGGTGGCGGTGCTCAGACGTGCAGGTGCGTCATGAAGGGAGAGGCTGAAGAGAAGAAGGGGGAAATGGAAAGGTTGTTGGACCCTATTTATAAGGAAAGGGTCAATAGGGGGGCGCGAGAAACGAGGAGGCCAAAGAATGATTATCCAGCCGCTTGGACGCCTCGATTTTTGGGATGGTTAATTAAAGATAAGGACCCATTAAGATATGCTCGATATTGTGCAAAATTATTGACAGATGACGTCATGGTGGGTTTCCGTAATTCCAGGAGATGACGTCATGGCGGGTTACGCTATCTCGCAAAGAACAAATGAAGAAGGTTTTTTCTAAGTGTTGAAGATTGAGATGAACAAGTTCAAATCAACCTGGGGCCTAATGTTGGGGATATAACTATTGAGTTAACCCGCCCAGGAGGGGCCGGGTTAAGCCACGGCGGTCTATCAAGACAAAGCCCATAAAGATGCTAAAGGTGGCGGTTCACTATAAAGATTCGTTAAAAGGCCCAGAGCCTAGTGGCGGCTTATGACCCATAAGTGTAAACCACCATATATGTAGGACTTGTATTGTAAGGCATGTGTATTTGGTCACCGAGCCAGACACATTGTTATGAACCGGCCGGGACTCTGTAAGCCGCTGGGCATCAACCTGTGTATATAAAGGGACGACCCGGCGGTGGCTTAGGGCAAGAGACAACAGATCAAAAGCTAGGTCAAGCATATTCGCTCCCTGGTAATCGAGACGCAAGTAATACCACCTCAAACTGGACTAGGCCTTTACCTTCACCGCAAGGGGCCGAACCAGTATAAACTCCTTGTGTCCTTTGTCCCATTTAACCCGTTTAAGCTAACCTAGTTGTGATGGCTCCACGACTAAGTCGTCACACTAGGACATCTGTCGTGACAATTCCATGACACTAGGGTAGCAAGTGAATTAAACTAGGCATATACGATATGCTTTCTAAAATAGTCCACTAAGATAATAGTGTATGGACTCAAAAGTTTGATCACATTGATGCATGCTTTGATTACTTGTAATGAGGCTGCTTCGACAATCACTCGTGAACATTAGAGGTTTTCCACAAGGCCCAGTTCTCGCTGAAGCGCGGTCGCTTTTGATGTTGTAGCATCATGAAGATGATTCAGAAGCCAAGAAGGTCTGGCGAGAGCCTCGCTATGGCTGTTGCGGAGGATAGCAGCAGCCACCCTGATAAATTGTCAAAGTAAGCAACATCAACATTCAACTTATATGAGTTTATAGAGGGTTTCAACTTATATGAGTTTATAGAAGGTTTCTGACTCGCTCTGGACTATTGATCCGATGAAGTTACTCATGATTGCATGCATAACAAAGGATATACTTGAAGGGTTCAAAACCTCACCCTCCCCCTTGACAATTTTCTTCCTCTGTCACCAAATGTACCAAGCACCGACGACCAGCGGCTCACTCAAAACCAAGTGACCGAGGACTGATGATTGTTTTCTTTGTTGTGCAAGTAGTTTCTCCAGAGTAACATTCTCAGGCCTACCCAAATATTTTACTAGTGCAAATATTTCATGCAAACCCAACTCGCTCCAAACTTCCTTAGTTCTGTTACAACTAGACATAAGATGGCATAGAGCATCCGCTCCCTGATGGAAAACATTACATTGCAAAGAGACACAAATATATCTATTTGCTAAAACCATCATACCAGGAACAATAGCATGGAGAGCGTGGCATGTGAAGATTTTTGTCTTGGTGGCAGCGTGAAGTTTTCACAAATATCCAACACTAGGTTAGTTGTAGATGAGACTTGTCCATATCCCCTTCTAGTTTGTGCTCCACATTGGTGTTGCCATTCATCATAATAAACAAAATGAATTAAAAACCAATAGGATTTTGTGTGATACAACGCTACAAAGTCATTTGTCATGTTTATATTGAGGGGAAGGCTCGTAATTCTTTCTACGTCATAAGGATTTTTTTTGTCTTATTGGGAAGCTGGTGTTTTCACAAAATTTCACACACTAGAATGGTTGTAGCTAAGCCATGTCCCTCCTTCTACCATGTGCTCCATATTGTTGTTGTCATTCATCGTGAACAGAGAACTTTGTCATAGACCAAGCTGCTAGGCTACAATATAATGCATCGTAACATACCTCCCAGGTCCCTCTCATGGCAGCTCTAGAGGGGTCCTGCCGCCACGCACCTAGAATGTAATGCCTCATGTAGGAACAAAGTATGTCTACCAGAGGTGGGGTGAATGGGAGATTTAAATTTCTTCCAGAAACTTCAAATCTCTCGGACACAACAGTGGAAACTGCACATAATGTAAACATGAATGGAAACTATCGAAGCAGAACTAGAGCATGCATCGAAAGAAAACTACATAGTCGATAAATAACTCACGATGAAGAATTGAAAGTAAATAAGGTATAGAGTTAACCAGGGTTGCTCGACGGCGACAAGGTATTTATTCGACCAGTTCACTCTTCTGCAAAAGAGCTACGTTTGGTTGGAGGGACTTGTGATTGAGCACAGAAGATAAACTCTCATTGTCCTATTCTCCTCGACAACTGATTCGTCAACCAGTGTGGATTACTCGTGGTAGATGCTTGGGGCGATCTCCAAACCTTCACAGACTTCTTATTTGTGAACCACAATTACTCTTGGTCACTGAAGAACTTGACACCTAACCGTCTACAGAATTCGCATCTCTCAAGAGTAATAGGCGGAACTTACTTGACTTAGATTCCAGTGATGCTAAACCACTATCTATTTTTCGGCTCTAGGGTTTTATCTCAGTGGATTTTAAACTCAAATCACTCGGGAGAGGGGTTGCTCACACAACCTTCTCAGAATCAAATGGACCAGCCAACGGTGCATGTTGGAAGGGGGTGGCTATATATAGCCGCAGTCTCCTCGAGGGGGCTAAATCATCGCCAACATCATCGCCCCACAGATTGCACAGGGCGGGCACGCCGGCATCGCCGCCTGGTCACTTCATGGGCATCGATGGCGTCACAATTTTTGACCCGTGTCAGCATCATTGCGCCGTCTATTCTTCAAACCTACGCCCACCACGCTGATCTGCTTCGACACATCGGTTGAATTGGGGGCTTCGGCGTCTCCCCACTGAACTGCTCCGTTACCTCGGCTGGACCAGGGGCTTCACCATCGCTTCATCAACCTACTTCAGGGAGTTCGACATCACTTAGTCGACCTCCACTGTCACCTTGTAAAGACTGGGGGCTTCTCCTCTCCACATCGACCGCTCTGTGTCGCCACATCGTCGATCCGAGATCTTCACTCAGCCACTTCGTCAAGCTGAGCTCCTCATCGGGATGGGCTTGGGGGTTGGGACCTCGGCCAGACCGAGGACTACACACCATGTCAAATCTGTCAAAGTTCTATGGACATCTTCATCCTGCCACAAGCCCGGACTGTGTCATCAACACCGAGCACATTAACTAGCTAAGTCGCTTTCATGCTCATTTTTTTTCAATTTTTCAATTTTTGTTCGATTCAACCAAGCGTTATATTTTTGTAAAACAAAAAAGTTGTTTGTTAATAACAACTTCCTTTAACCAGGTTAACCGGGGGCTAATAAACTTATATGTGTTGTTTTAAGTATTTTCTTCTAAGTCGATGCAAAGTCTTCTTCTACCACTCCTCTTTTGACTCGAGTGTATGGTCAAATAGCTGGATACCCTGGTTTCTCTCTAAAGCCGCTCGAGTTTATTTTGCTAAACTGGTCTGAGAAGCACTCTGCCTTCAGGGAAAAGGAGGTTAAAGCCCAAGGCTGGCCCACTTGAAGTGTAGAGATCAGATGTGTTATGTTAAAGCACGATGGAAGCACAAATTAATTTAAGACCAATTTCGGATTGACACCAAAAAACTTGACTTAATTTAGACTTGAAGTTTTACATAAGTTTTTTTGTTTTCCGAGCTTATACACTTTTAACCTATTTGTATGTTTTTTCAGGAGGCATGACATCCTTTTGCTCGAGCTGTCCTGCATGGTAATTCTGCTCGGGAGATCTTTTCCGACCCGCAGTTCGGCATCTTCCCTGCCGAGCTGTATTCAGCGTTGGCAAAACACACATGATGGTTGAACTGGTTCCTGAGGAGATACGATTTGTTGGGGAATGCAAAAAAATTCCTACGATCACGCAAGATCTATCTAGGAGATGCATAGCAACGAGACGGGAGAGTGTGTCCACGTGCCCTCATAGACCGAAAGCAGAAGCATTTAGCAACGCGGTTGATGTAGTCGAACGTCTTCACGATCCAACTGTTCCTAGCACCAAATGTACGGCAACTCCGTGTTCAGCACACGTTCAGAACGATGACATCCCTCGAGCTCTTGATCTAGTTGAGGACGAGGGAAAGTTCCGTCAGCACGACGGCGTGGCAACGGTGATGATGAAGTTACAGGCGCAGGGCTTCACCTAAGCACTACGACGATATGACCTAGGTGTGTAACTGATGAGGACATCACTAACAAAGTTACACGCACAACCCCTACTGATACATATACATGACCAATTACTAGAGCTCGCACACGCCAATTAAATTACCAGATACTTCCGTTTCTTGGTAATGATTCTAATGTTCGTGAGAATATGATGCTGCCTAAATTGGATACATTTGTCTTGCTTACAAATGAAGGGCCTAGCTTGGACAAGAAAGATGATCATTGGAGCAAGATCAAGCATGGAGATGATGGCATGCGCAAGGGAAACAAGAACGGAGTTACAAGTGATGATTTCAGGACTTTGAAGCCACCATAATGAGTGCATGAAGCTTTGGACGAAATATACAAGATGCCACTTCATAAATTTCATCCAGAGGCTATTATAGGTGCTGCATACCTTATTATGGGGCTAGGCCCATGTAATTTCGAAATACTTAAGTATAGGCTATTTTTAGAGTCCGTATGTGTGGGGAAACAAGAGTTAGGGTTGGTTTCGGACCCCTCCTCCAAGGGCCACGAAATTCCCCCCTCTTCCTCCATATATACAACCCTTAGGGCGTCGTTTAGACTTTGGGTTTTGTTTAGATTAAATTTCGCCATAGCTGCAACTTCGCGTACTTTGTTTGTGTTCAACGACCAGACAAAGGCGTCACAGAACCCCACCTTGATCAATAAAGCTTTCCTCTTATATTCTCAATATCCAGATTGCAACCTTAGTTTCTTGCTTGTTCTTCATTTGCCTGCAGGAAACAGACCTTCGTGGTCAGGTTGATCATGCTCCGGCATGGTCAATAACCTCTTGGAGTTGGTTTAGCGATTGCTAAGGCGCGACGTCCTCGCACGTTCATAGTCAGATCGTCAAAGTCGACTTCCTCCAAAACAACCACCATCTCATCGAAAGACGGGACACCTTTGCCTCTATCAAGTGGTATCAGATTTCCAGGTTTCTCGGCGAGATTTTACAGTTTTTCTTAGTTTAGACCGAGTCTGTTCTTCATACCTATAGTCCACGAAAAAGCCACAAAAAATTAGGGTTAGTTCATCATATCCGAACCAATCTAAGCCTTTGCATAATATTTTTAGGGTTTTTGCTTTGTTGAATTTGCAGTTGTATCGTCGTGTCTAGTTGCTGGTCTTAGCGTCTAATCTTTTAGAGTTTCGAGTTCTGGTCATAAGTTGTCATGCCGACGCAGCACCATCATCATCGGCCCTGCCATCTACCATCACCGCTTATCCGCCACCGATCCGTATCCATATACCACCACCGATTCGTATCCATATACCACCACCGCTATCACCATCGCTGCCATATACAACCAACGCTGCCATATCCTACCACCATATATCCACCACCAATCCGAGTTCCTTTTATATTAGGTTAGTTTTCGAGATCCATCTAATTTCCGATTCGTGTTTCCTTGCCTGAGTAGGTTTCGAAAAAGAAAGTCTGGAGACCACGGGCAGTTTTTAGGCCAAAATTTTTGCAGGAAAAAATATTTTTCCCTATCCTATTTTTAGGCTTTTCTGAGTCTTTTGAGCCACGTGCCATCATAGTGATTTTTTGTCGCACTTTTTCGTTGTCGCTGCCCTGATTTCCGAAGAAAAAATAGTCAAAAAAATTTCATGCCCATTCTGTCAGTTTGACCTGGGAAGAGTTTTGAGACACTCGCCATTATAGTGTTTTTTCGGAAAAAAGAGGAGTGCCAAAAAAATAGAGCGATTTTTTTCCAGAGTGTGATTTTCCCTTGTTTACGTGTCGCGCCGTGATTTTGTTCGTGTTCTAGGCTCGCGTCTCTAGTACGGTCTAGCCTAGGACCAGCACAGTACCGTCGTTGAGCGTTTATTCAACTTTGCATCTCTGAATTGATTATTGCTGACCCTTTTTGCTACCATATTATAAGCCTTCCTAGCTCCACATACATCTATGTCGTGCGTTTGACTCTCCCTAGTAATCGCTCTATCCAAGCTTTGAGAGTTTTGACTACATCAGTTGCTGATCAACGCCTGCTGCTGGGTAAGAACTGGTAAGAATTTGAGATTTGCTTGACGGATTTGTGACACCCACCACCACCACTTGTTAGTAGTCTGTAGGATCATTTTCTTGTGTGTTTCTATTGCTGCTAACCATGGCAGGATCACAGGTCGATGAGACTGGCTGGGAGAACAAGACGAATAAGGAGTTGCATGATAAATTTCAGCAAATGATGACTGAACATGTGCAAGATGTGTCGAACAATTTTGAAGAGGCCATGGATAAGATAACTAGCTGACATTCGAAACAAAGCTCGACAACAAATCTAATGAACTGCTTGCGCGTCTTCCACAACCACCATCGGCTGCACCTGCCGCACCTCTGCAAGAACAACAACGACTACCTCCACGTCACGAAATAGCCCTCCGCCGAGCTAGCCGTGTCCCTCTTGAGCCTGGCCAAACTGTTGGTGCTACTGTTGATACTTCTGTGACTCCTGCTACTGATGAGGAGGAGGATGATTATGCAGGAGATTACGAGGATGAGGTTGATCAAAATCAGAATTACATGCAACCACCAGCACCACAACCACCGGGTCATCCACATGCAAATAATGGCAATGGTAGGGCTCCCCCTTAGGTACGAGATCATGACCATCTCCCTAAAATAAAATTGAATGTTCCACCATTTGAGGGTAGATACGTTCCTGATATATATCTTACTTGGGAGTTAGAAAATAACGTTTTACATGTTTAGAATATCCCAAGGAGAGACATGTTGCTGCTGCACTTTGTGCTTTCACTAGTTTTGCTTGTGTGTGGTGGTCTGAACATCGTAGATTATATCCGAATAATATTCCAACTACTTGGGCTGCTTTGAAAACTGCTATGCATACTCGTTGGGCTCCACCATATTATCAACGTGAATTACTTCAAAAATTGCAGCATTTAAGACAAGGAAAAAATTCTGTAGAGGAATATTATCAGGAATTACAAACTGGCATGATTAGATGTGGTATTGTTGAGGATAATGAAGCTATGCTTGCATGTTTCATGGGTGGATTAAATAGAGAGATTCAGACCATTCTAGAGTATAAGGAATATAATAATATCACTTGTTTATTCCATCTTGCTTGCAAAGCTGAACGTGAAGTGCAGGATCGATAGGCATTGGCGCGAACTAACTTTTCTGCAGGTCGATCTTCATCATCACCGTGTGCATCCTCTACTTCCACACATTCTGCTGCACCGGTGCCTCCGTCAGCTGCCACCGCCAACCATGATACAAGAAAGTAGGCACAACCACCACTATCTGCCAAGAGCATAGCTTCTGGGCCTGCACAGAGCTCTTCTTCATCCATGGCATCAATAAGGCAAACACATGATATTGTTTATCGTCATTGCAAGGGTGGAGGTCATTATGCGAGACAATGCCCATCTAAGCGTGTGATGATTGTTACTGAGGATGGTGGGTATGAGTCCGCTAGTGACTATGATGAGGAGACCTTGGCTCTTATTATAAGTGAAGAACACGGTGGAGATGATTCTGATCATGAGACGCAATACATGGCTGCTGAAGATGCTGACAGGTATGAATGTTTAGTTGCTCAATGTGTTTTGAGTGTGCAGGTCACACAAGTTGAGCAAAATCAGAGGCATAATTTGTTCCATACAAAGGGAGTTGTGAAGGAACGTTCTGTTTGCGTCATCATAGATGGAGGGAGCTGCAACAACTTGGCAAGCATGGAGATGGTGGAGAAGCTACGTCTTACCACAAGACCACATCCACATCCTTACTACATCCAATGGTTCAACAACAACGACAAGGTTAAGGTAACACGTACTGTTCGTGTGCATTTTAGTATCTCTACATATGCTGATTATGTTGATTGTGATGTGGTACCTATGCAAGCATGTTCCTTATTACTTGGTAGACCATGCCAATTTGATAAAAATTCGGTACACCATGGTAGAAACAATCAGTATACTCTTGTTCATAAGGACAAAAATATTACTTTGCTTCCTATGACTCCTGATTCCATTTTGAAAGATGATATTAATAGAGCTAATAAAGCAAAACATAAGAAACATAATAGTGAAAATCAGATTGTGGCAAAAGAATTTGAGCAAAAAATGAAGCCTAATAATAAACCATCTAGTGTTGCTTCTGAAATTAAATTGAAAAATGCATGTTTCCTTGCCACCAAATCTGATATTGATGATCTAGATTTTAGCAAATCTGTTTGCTATGCTTTTGTGTGCAAAGAAGCGTTATTTTCTTTCGAGGATGTACCTTCCTCTTTGCCTCCTGCTATCACTTAAATTTTGCAGGAGTTCGCTGACGTCTTTCCACAAGACGTGCCACCGGGATTACCACCTATTCGAGGGATTGAGCATCAGATTGACTTAATTCCCGGTGGTTCACTGCTTAACCGTGCGCCATACCATACCAATCCAGAGGAGACGAAGGAGATTATACGTCAAGTACAGGAGCTGCTCGACAAAGGTTATATACGCGAGTCTCTTAGTCCTTGTGCTGTTCCTATTATATTAGTGCCAAAAAAGGATGGTACGTCACGTATGTGTGTTGATTGTAGACGCATTAATAATATTACTATTCGTTATCGTCATCCTATTCCTATGCTAGATGACATGCTTGATGAATTGAGTGGCTCTACAATATTCTGCAAAGTTGATTTGCATAGTGGATACCATCAAATTCATATGAAATTGGGAGATGAATGGAAAAAAACATTTAAAACTAAGTTTGGATTATATGAGTGGTTAGTCATGCCTTTTGGGTTAACTAATGCACCTAGTACTTTCATGAGATTAATGACTGAAGTTTTACGTGCTTTCATTGGACGATTTGTGGTAGTCTATTTTGATGATATACTGATTTATAGCAGATCTTTGGAGGAACATTTGGAACATTTACATGCTGTTTTTATTGCTCTACGTGATGCACGTTTGTTTGGTAACCTTGGGAAGTTCACCTTCTGCACCGACCGATTATCTTTTCTTGGCTATGTTGTTACTCCACAGGGAATTGAAGTTGATAAAGCCAAGATTGAAGCTATTGAGAGTTGGCCGCAGCCCAAAACGGTCACACAAGTGAGGAGTTTTCTTGGCCTCGCTGGATTCTATAGGTGTTTTGTGAGAGATTTCAACACCATTGTTGCACCTCTCAATGAGCTTACAAAGAAGGATCACTACTGCAGGATGCTACTAACGCGACACTACGATTAGAGACCCTTCAACGAAACTGTGTGCGATGCCGTAATCGCAAACGATGGTGTAAAAAATCCGTCAAAAAAGGTGCAAAATGTTTGCGTTGGAGGATGCATCAAACATGGTTTAGATTTTAGTTGCGTGTGTGATTCAGGGCATACGGTTCAGTTCAATTAACCGTTTTCGATGAGGAGGAACAAAGGAAACGGGCAGCCAGATCAAGGTGTGTGTGATGTACAGCATACGGTTCACTCGGATGAACTGTTTGTGATTAGGCAACACAAAAGAAACGGGCAGCCAGATGAAGGTGTGTGCAATATACAGAATACGGTTCACTCGGATGGACTGTTTGTGATTAGGCAACACAAAAGAAACGGTTAGCCAAATCAAGGTGTGTGTGATTGAGGGCATACGCTTCAGAAGGACTAACTGTTTGTGATTAGGCAACATAACAGAAACGAGTAAGCCAGATCAAAGTGTCTGCGATTGATGGCATACACTTCACATGGATGAACTGCTTGGGATTAGCCACAACAAACCGAAACAGTTAGATAGATCAACATGTGTGCGCTAGAGGGGCACACCCATTCTAATTAAAAGAAGCGTGCGCGATGGTAATAATGAGCGCGCACGGTTGTTGGAACAAGATGTGTGCTGACATTGCATATTGCGGTGCACCCTATGGTGCAAACGCCACGTACGCGGCCGAGAAGGCGTACGTGCCCACGTTACACCTTCTGGGAATAGTGCCGCACTTATAACCATCAGTAAATTTTGAGCATGCATCCCGTCACAATTTTTTTAGAAGAACAGGGAGGCCGCGTCCCGTCACATTTCGAATTGCAAACCTGTTCACACCGATCAAAACCTAAACGGTTTCCCACTTAGGAGCGTATTACTACGCGGTTATAAATACTACTACTCCAAGATGACTGCACATTCCTCCTCAACTCCTCACCCACAAAAAGTCAAAAACAAACAAGTCATTCATCATCGTTCCCATGCGTCCGCCATGGCCAGCGTGAGTTCTGGGTCGAGAGATTGCCACCGGGGAGAGGCGAGCCTAGAAGCGAAAGCACGAGAGATGTCCCGCCTCGCCGCGAAAGCAGCCAACATGTCCCGCCACATGGCCGTAGCAGCAGAGAGGTCCCGCCGTGCCTCCGAAGCAGCACAAAGGACCCGCCGCGCCGTCGATGCAGCATACTGGTCTGGCCGCGTCGCGGAAGCAGAAGAGTTGTCCCGCCGTGCCGCGAATGCAGCAAAGATGTCCACCCACGCCGCGGTGGCTTGGGAAAATGTCTCGCGGGCAGGCAACAACTCTTACAGGCGCATGCGTGCCCTCATCCTTAGGCAGATGGATCAGATCTCTAGGTGGGCGAGGTTGCAGGATGACCTGAAAGCCTCGTTTGAACAATCTACCGACGTCATCCGGAAACTAAATGAGAGCAATGCGAAGCTCCGGGCTGAGCACGACCTGCTGAGGGTGAAGATCGTCGGAAGTGCGGAGCAGTAGGAGCAGACCACTGCCTTGTTAAAGAGGACCGGCGTCATCATCGAGAAACTTATGGACGAGAATGCCATGCTGCACATCGAGCGTAGAAGGCTGGTGGAGGAATCCGTGGATGCTCTCAAGCAGCATCTTGTGGACAAGAAAGAGCTCGTCGCCGCTCGCCGCGGAGACTAGTTCTCGCGGCCTGCAACAACGCATCAGGAAAGTAGAGATCAGCGAGCCATATCATTGTCAACAAGGCGCATCATGGCATTCTTGTCCATAAATTTCTCGACGATGACGCCGGTCCTCTTCAACAAGGGCACACATGTGGATTTTTTAATTATGTTTCTAAATATGTAAGACAATTATTATCCAATGTCATCGTCCTTATATTCTTCATGCTTGCTATAAGTCATAATTGATGCTATATATGTCCGTCGGATCTTACATCAAGATCCGTGCAAAACATTCTTTTCAGATTTTCATTTCTCTCTCTTAAATCTCAGTCCGGTGAGACATATAGCCATGCCATAGAACACGTGCTCAGGCGCCATTAATGGAGACATTGGGAGGGAGGTGCGCGGTGGGTAGTGGTCAAAGGGCTCTCCTCCCGATGAGTATGCGCAGGGGTCTGATCGCACGCCTCCCGTACTCAAATAGCTACCCCGCACGGCACCTCCTAGCCAATAAAAAAAAGGGGACGCGTGGCCGCATGTAATTGGTAAGTCGAACGCCCATGGTTTCAACAATACTTGTGTTTCTGATTTGTAACGTGACAGCACTTGTTCCAAAATGACTTTGTTGATTGTTAATGTGTGCGCCTTCGCAAATCGGACAGAAGAATTACCAGAACATGTTGGTGCCATGTCATGAGACCATGCCAAGTTTCATGATTTTCAGGCGTGTTTTGGAATTACAGGAATTAAAAAACCAAGTTTCTCAATCTTTCCGGCCGAGCCACGATGCCCAGATGTTTGAATTTCACTCACATCTCTTGCATGGGACCTAGAAATTCACCCAAGGACACACATGTGATTTTTCAAACAACTTTGGTGCACTGGAGCCTGTGCTTGTTGTTCAAATTTGAATTATGCACACTAAATGCCCAAAAACTCAATTAATGTATAAAAAAGGTCAAACAAACCCGGAATAATTCCAAATTTAAACACGACACTTATGTACTAGTTGCATGTTCACTGTACGTAAATGTTCTAGCAATTCAAACACCATCCTTTCCCTCCATAACAACATTTTGTCTTTCAAAACATAGTAAAAAAATCAGGTATACCACAAACAGTTTACTAGAAAGAATCATGTGGGATGCGATATAAAATATCTCGGGGCACCATCTTGTCTGGCTTACGCAGGAAGCTTCATCGTCTATAGTCCACCGCCCCCGCTTGAACCACACTTGCGTGCCAGTTTCTCGCGGCACCAAGTGAATTTTTTTTGCCACCGCAGAAATATCTATCTCCCGCCCCCTCCCTCCTACCAAAAGCCACATTGCCACCATTCCTCCTTGCTTTCCAAGTTCAAACCTTCACTACTGCTTACTGGCAGCACAACCTCCTCGCCGGCGACCCTTCTTCTTGCAGCGCCGCCTCCTTGCCGGCTACCCTTCTTCTTGCAGCGCTGCCTCCTCGCCGGCGACCCTTCTTCTTGCTGCGCGACCTCCTCGCCGCCGACCCCTCTTCTTGTTGTGCGGTCTCTTCGCCGCCGACCCTTCTTGCTGCACGGCCTCATCGATATGGTCAGGTAATCCACACCCTACCCACACCATCCTCCTCCTTTCCCGTCCCACATGCCCCGACTGACGGAGCGACACCTTCCATCGAAATCACTGCCCCCTCCTCCAATTAAGCGCTGCCCATAGCCATTTTACACGCAGTATAACATGGAGTTGAGTAGCATGCGGCCGCACGAGCGAACGAGGTCGCTATGGCTGCCATGCGTGTCGACCGCCAGATCTTGGAGGAGCACCTCTTCTTCGAGGCCACCGTCGACACCTGCACGCGGTTATCTACTTTAAAATACAGTTCGTGATGTTTTCTTGAGGCCACCGCCAGTGCCTTCTAGTGATTTTTCCTCTATAATGTTAATATGAAATCCGATGTTCAGTTAAGAGTTTGGTCCTCTGAAATGTAATGTTCAGTTAACACTTTGGTCCAACAATTGCTACATTTCGTAGTACTGTTCTCAAGCATTCTTTGTTTTGTTAACTGTCTTAGCTTCTAGTACATGTTTCTACTCTGCAATGTCATGCTCAGTTAACTATTTTGGTTCATTTGGTCTGCTGTCCATTTAACTGTTTGGTTCAGTTCTGCGATTTGATTTTCATTTGCTGTGGGTACAATTTTATATTGTTATGCATGTGACACCAATCGAATTTGGCTGTACTCAATACATATTCTACTGATAGTATGGCAACTCTCAGTTAACCTGATCAAGATCTTCCTTATGTGTGTTGCAGGGAAACAATGGGAGATACTGTGGTTTACCATCGAGGTTTGTTCAAGCAGGGTCCTTTGGCTAATAGCACATTACTGTGCAGTTGCAGGAATCATTCTAATATTTAGGTTTCTTACAATTTGGTCTTGCACATGTAGGTCCTGCTGTGAGAGGCTTATACCCACTATTCGACCCATTTTGCATATGGGGAAATGAGATGTCCATGAATATCAGTCAAGTCAAGAAACTCAGAAAGATTGTTAGGATGAAGAAACTTGCGACGAACCATCGAGGTTTGTTCAAGCAGGGTCCTTTGGCTAATAGCACATTACTGTGCAGTTGCAGGAATCATTCTAATATTTAGGTTTCTTACAATTTGGTCTTGCACATGTAGGTCCTGCTGTGAGAGGCTTATACCCACTATTCAACCCATTTTGCATATGGGGAAATGAGATGTCCATGAATATCAGTCAAGTCAAGAAACTCAGAAAGATTGTTAGGATGAAGAAACTTGCGACGAATAACAGCAAGATCTTTGTTTGCACAATTAAGAAGACATCGGTCAACTATAGGATGGTACCAACTCTTTTACCTTGTTTTTACCCCTTGCACCATTTCAAAATTTACAACAACGATTTATGCATAGCTTTGTTTTCAGTACTTTTCAAAGCAGTTCACCGATAATTACCTCTCAAACCACCTGCATGGTCAAGAGGCGAGGAAGGTATTCATTCAACACCCACGGTACAATATTGAAGTCTTGCTGAAGAGGACAAAGGTTGGGCGGGCAATTATCGATAGCCACTGGCCTAAAGTTGCAAGGACATTCAACATCACTGAAGGCTCAATATTTGCCTTCCGGTTCTGCAGTTTCCCAGATGAGATTCATCTGTCTATTTACCGTGTATGATGCTACTTTCCAAAGGTTTTTTATGCTGCATGTGAAACTTGGTGCTGTTGTGTAATGGCATAACTGAGTGCCGAAGCTATCTGATGTAATTCGATTATGAAATCCTGGTTGCTTTTATATGGATATGAAATATCTGGCATGTTTTATAAGAAATATCAGTTTGATTAGTACATGGATTATCAATAATAGGCTAATTACCCTGCTTATTAGGGTCTTCTATTGCAAACGGTTACTCAGACAACACCGTGGGGGATGAGCTCAAACAACCCGCATAGTTTCTAGAAAGTAGGCGTGTTCGATCAACTAACAATCACACACGGTTTCAGGCAAAGAATTGTTTGTGTTAGGCCACCTTGCACAAATGTTTCCACACAAAAAACTATGTGTGATATACATACCTACGGAAATATTTTCTAGGATTCACCGTGTGGGATGTACATACCTATGGAAATGATTTTCTGGGATTCACCATGTGGGATGTACATACCTATGGAAATGATTTTCTGGGATTCACCGTGTGGGATGTACATACCTACGGAAATGATTTTCTTGGATTACCGTGTGGGATGTACATACCTACGGAAATGATTGGGTTTCGATGCCTCGCCCGATCGCACACGGCCCCAGCCTGGGTCCCAGGAGGGCCTATCCTCGATGGTTTCTGGGTCGTGTGGGAAGGACACCCTATCGCACACACTCACTTGGCGACGATTCCAAATTCCGTCGTGGAAAGGGGTTAAAAACCTTTTGTTTAGGACGTCGCTCTACCAGTGGATGTACCTTTTGTTTGGGGTACCGCATAGGAAGAAGCCTTCACGATATTGAAAGATAAGTTGACACATGCTCCTTTACTCCAACTTCGTGATTTTAATAAGACTCACTACAAAAAATACACTTCCGTGATGATACGTGTTTGTCATAGTAGGTCACGTTTTCTGTCATGCATGTACATCCATGACAAATTTATGACAGAATCAAGATAGTTATACCTGTGCTGTCGTAGAAGTGTTCCATGACATTACCAAAATTATCATCACGGAAGTGTCCACTTCCATGACGATAAATCGCGCGTCACAGAAGTGCTTTCGTCAAGGGTGACTGACACGTGGCATCCACCGTAACAGAACATTGTTAAGCTATCGGGTCTGGTTTTGGATCCGATAACCCGTTAACAACCCGGACCAATGGGGATTTTCCACATGTAAAATTCTGATTGGCTGACGAAAACACATGTCAGCCCCGTGTTGGCATATGTGTCACTCATCCAATGGGCGAGATGCGCCTATGATATGTTGACACGTGGACCAGCCCAAAAGTGGCCCATAAAGTTTAAATTGGCTGGCCCAACTAAAGGCCCACAAGATTTTGCGGTCAATAATGGGCCAGCCTAGCAAAAGGCCCACGAGATTTTGCGTATCATAATGGGCCAGCCTAGCTAAAGGCCCATGAGATTTTGCGGGCCATAATGGGCCGGCCCAGCTAAAGGCCCACAAGATTTTGCAGACCATAATGGGTCGGCCCAGCTAAAGGCCCAACATTCTCAGTTAAGGCATGTACGGCTAGTGTCAAATCCGCCCGTCAACGGCCTGTCCTAAACTTGTCATCATCGCGGCCCATGGTCACTTCTGGACCGTTAACAGTCCGCTAAGTATATGGGCCGAATTACGGCCCGGTGTATTTCTGGCCTGTTAAAGGTCCTGCTTCATTTGGGCCCATTTACAGGCCATTGAAACTTTCGGCCCATAAACGACCGTGAAGGATTTGGGTCATATTCGGCCATGTCTGACATTCGGCCTGTTAGAGGCGCACTATAGATTTGGGCCACTTTCGACCTATTGTGATTTTTGGCCTGTTAACGTCAGACGAAATCCATGGGCCATATGTGGCCCAACGTCACATCGGGGCCATTAACAACCCATATAAAAATGACGATAATCTAGCCCGACCGAACTTCTGACCTGTTAAAGGCCCGTGTATTAGGTCGGCGCATTTATGGCCCGTCCGAATTTCGGCCTATGAAAGATCCGCATCGTAAATGGGCCACCATTTCGGCCTGCTAAGAACAGTGGGTTATTTGGCACAATCAGGGCCCAATCTCACTTTCAGTCTTTTAAAGGCCCATGTTTTTTATGGGCTCGAGATATTTACACCTGTAAATGGCCTATTGTTACTGAGGGCCCAAATTATGTTTAGGCCTGTTAAAGGCCCACTATGGGCACAGGCCTACTAGAAAAATATGAAATCTTATGCTGATTTAGGCCCAGATATTTTTAGTGGGCTACATGCAAATTTTGGCCCAGATATTTTTAGTGGTCTACATGCAAATTTTGGCCCATAATCGTTTTTAGCCCAATTGGAATGGGCCTGATGAGTGTTGGCATGTTGGGCTCCTACGAAGCTTTTGGCTGAATACATTACTAAGATAAACCTACATTATACAAAAATAGCATCGTAATTATTGCAATCATTGGCAGCATCATAAATGCTGTATCACAACAAAATAAATTCCAACCATACAACAAAAGGCCTGTTGGCATAATGTTGACAGTCCTTGCAGATAAAAGCACCATCAGATGTATAGAAGCACAGATCATTTGACCTGAGTGCTAATGTTTTAGGCTGTAGAATCTAATGGACCAGCACGATCTTCACCTTTTTCCGCCATTGCTCTTGAACAATGAAGCGAATGTCTGATAGTCTGGTTTCAAAACCATTCATATCTTAATGACATTTGTCAACCACTATTCTTGTTTCCAAAATGACGTCCATTAGGGATTGGACTTGTGTCTGGCGCATAGATATATCACTCTGTCTAGCAGAAAGATTTTGTTAAGTAGGCAATTTGGACGAGGTTACCTTGACAACCAACCCAGAATTATGCAGGAAGGTGCTTTTTGCACAGTTATTGGAGAGATACTGACGCACTGCGGCAAGAGGTGACATTGTGCCTGTGGTAGCCTCGTCACCTTCAGGTGGTTGTGGCTGTTCAATCATTTTTTCCATAGCTTCCTGAAAGTTTGAACTTGTAGATTAGTGTACCAGATAAGTTACTAATGAGACAAAAACAAACAAAGTAGGTTACATGTTTATACATAACTTATTTTGGTGAACTACTGTAATACATTAGCATGTATTGTAGTGCCAACTACATAATAAAATCACTTTCGGAACATATGTTCATGTAGCATGCCTACTGTATTGTCTGTTTCCTCACATTCGTTGACATCTAAGGATAAAGAGACATGGTTTAAAGTAGGATGAACATAGTATGACATCATTCATATCGTGGGCAAACAGATATAAAACAAACAGGCTATTTTATCATTGTGTGCGCACATGAACATAACAACTAGAATACAGATCAAGACCAAAAGAATATCCTTCATCTCTTTTAAACCATGTAAGGTGAAATGATACATTAAGACAACTGTGTACAAAAGTGAACAGAGTAACTGACATTGGCTGCAAACCAAGTAGTTAAATGAACACACCACAGTACCAATCAGTTCAAAGGAGGAGGAGTAAGGACTTACAACAGCGGCTTGAACTGGTGTGCTCATGCCCTTCATCTTGCTGGTGTGGCAATCCTTGCAGATTTGCACTGCATTCGGTTAAGGTTCTTTTTGGTCCACACAGGCTTTCCTCTGTATTTGGAACAAGTCAATATAGATACGATAATATGGCACAGAAAAAAGAAGGAAGTAGCAGCTATTTACAAGAGCCTCGCAGTGTGCAATATAGCTACGAGATCCCGTTGTCTGTTGGAATTTCTCTTTAGAACGGTAGGTCTTGTTCTTCAAACAGTTAGCCTAGAAGAAGATACACTTGTAAGGCACATACAAAAATACAAGTTTAATATGTAGTCTGATCAAATACATATAGCCTACCTGATACTTTGGATCAGACTAGTGTTTAACGAGGGCTGTCCAGTCTTCATCTATAATATATTCCACTAGAGATGTTTGGGCGATTTCATTGTTAGCCTTGCCTTCAAAGTGAGATTTTCTAAGGTGGTACCGATACTGTCACAGAGCAGACTGAAAAACATGAGTGCATGCTTGTTTAGTTGCATCATCTTTCGGATCCAACTTGAACCTCATATGTTGAAAAAAGAATGTGAGTCTTATTAGGAGGAAGCTAGAAAGTATGGGGCAGAGAAAGACAATATTACTAATTGCAATGAATAACATTACTTACAGATAAATGGTCAAGGAAGGTGTTAAACTGGGTATTGTCTTCCTCATTCCTGTACTGGATCCACGTTGGGAGGATACGTGCATGACACCTAACGACAACGGATGCCTCTGATACTAACTTGGCTGACTATGTAGCATCACGTGGCCTTTTTAAACCTGCCTCAGAATGGATCTCCATTCTTCCTCCTTTAGATTTTGTTAATCTGTCAAGCATTATCCCTGATGTCTATTTCCGCTTGCGTCGTGGTGCTAGTTCAACAACGAATATGGAAAGTGTTAGTGCACATCAAACTGTGAGAGTATATATAAAGGAGCATGCAACTGCAACTTGACTCGGTCAGGTACCATCTTGGTGTTGATGCTCATGAGGTTCATCTGATCTTGCCAAGTCCTGTTGTGTCAGCAGTGCGTCGGAAGTAGTGTTAGGTGTGAAGGCATCTTGGAAACTGGCCAGTTCCGGAGAAAACGAACGAGTAACTCCTTGAGATGCTGGTACAGTTGAAGCGGATGCTGCAGCTGGTGGAGCAGGTGATACTGTGTTTGTAGATTTAGCCGGTGGACTTGGACCTTCTACGGCACTATAAGTACCAGCAGAATATGGACGGCAGATCCTTTTCCGTTTCTCCCGACGAGTAACACCACTCCCTACTATATATTTTCCTTTCTCTTTTTTGACTTTGCCATGTGAAGCCGTACCCACAACACAAAAGAATAAAATCGCTCTTCAGAACTCATTGATGCACATATATATAAGCAATACTTTGATTTAAGACAACTGTATGAGGATGGAATATGTAAGAAAAACAGGACCGCATGACATATTCACAGCTATGATGTGTAAACTAAGCAGAAGGATTTTCAAGAAAATAGAAGTAATGCAAGCTAGACACCATATGAAAGATGCAACCAACATTACTTTGCCAAGTTAAAAGTGTCTTGTCATAAGTGGCAATTCGAAAAATTAGAAGTAGTACAACGTAGAAATCAATGCAAGATGCAACCACTATCAAACTGCGATGTTAAAGCGTCCAATCATGAGTGACTGATGCGGGATACACAACCGCAGTACTTTGATGTAAGAACATGGTATGATAGATAGATGCAGTGTATTCTAGACACAGAATGCCATGTCATATGCACATGTATAACATATAAACTCAGCAGGTGCAATTTAATCAAAATAGAAGAAATACAGGCTAGACAACATATGCAACATGAAACCAATTATCACACTGCCAACTTAGAGCAAGCACCTGCGATGGTGGAGTACGGAGATGAACTCATCATGTAGACTTGGGACTTCAACTTCATTAGCAATAGCAGTGGCAAATCTGGAGAGTCTCTGTTTGCGTCGGTGCGGAGGACCACCAACATCCCCTAACTTACTCTTTTCCTTCCTATTTTCCGATATTGCCTTATGAAGTAAAACCATAAGAAGATGAATAAAATTAGCTCTGCATAACTGGTTGATGCATGATACAGACGAACACTACTTTGATGTAAGGCAAGCGCATGATAGGAGGATGGAATATATACAAAAAAGACAGCGTTTCATATTCACACGTACGATAGGAGGATGGAATATGTATGAAAAAACAGTAAGAGGAAGGCATTTCAACAAATTAGAAGAAATGAAAGCTAGGCACCATATGAACATGCAACCAATATCACTTGATCAGGTAAAAAGTGCCTCGTCCTAAGTGCCATTTCAAGAAATTAGAAGCAGTACAAGCTAGAAGACAATGCAAGATGCAACCTACAGCACAGTCCCAAGTTAAATGTGTCTTATGGGTAAGTGGTCGTTGCAGGTATAAGTTGTAAGCTACGCAGATGCAATTCAACATAATCAGAAGCAATACAAACTAGATATCATACGGAAAACACAACCACATATAACAGTTCCAAGTTAGAGCAAGCACCTGTGATGGTGGAGTAGGGGAGATGTGCTCATCATGTACACGTATGTTCTAGAAACAGGAACACGTGTCATATTCATAGGCATTATGTGTAAAGTAAGCATATGAAATTCAACAAAGTTAGAAGCAATACAAGCGAGACATCATACGCAACATGCAACCACATATAATAGTGCCAAGTTAGAGCAAGCACCTGTGATGGTGGAGTAGGGGAGATGTGCTCATCATGTACATGTATGTTTTAGAAACAGGAACATATGTCATATTCACATGCATTATGTGTAAAGTAAGCAGAAGCAATTCAACAAAGTTAGAAGCAATACAAGCTAGACATCATACGCAACATGCAACCACATATAATAGTGCCAAGTTAGAGCAAGCACCTGTGATGGTGTAGGGGAGATGTGCTCATCATCTACATAGCTACGTTGACTGTCTAGCCTTGCGTTGTCTTGTGAATCTTGTTGGGAGGATGGCGGAGTATAATCTATAGAGAACCTCCGTTTCAGTTGCTCGGAAGGACCACCATCATCCAATGCCTTGCCAATTTCCTTCAGCTTTATTGATTTTGCATTGTGAGGTCAAACCGACGAGAAAAAGGAATATAATTCGCTCTTCAGAACTCATTGATGCATGATACTGACGAACACTACTCTGATGAAAGGCAAAGTCATGATACGAGGATGGAATATGTACGAAAAATGGAAGGCTTGACATATTCACACCTATGATGTGGTAACTAAGCAGAAGTCACTTCAACAAATTAGAAGCACCGCAAACTAGACACCATATGAAAGGTGCAATCAATATCACTCTGCCAAGTTAAAACTGTCTCGTCATAGGTGGCGTTCATCAAACTAGAAGCAATACATGCTAGAAATCATATTCAAGACACAAACCAATATCACACTACCAACTTAAAGGTGTTCCATCATAAGTGACTGATGCAGGATACACAAGAAGAGTAGTTTCATGTAAGGACATGGTGTGATAGACAGATATAGTATATACCAAAAACAGGAAAGCGTGTCATATTCACATGTATCATGTGTAAGCTAAGCAGATGCAGTTTACACTAATTAGGAGCAATACAAGCTAGACACCATATGCAACATGAAACCAGATATCACACTGCCAAGTTAGAGCAAGCACCTTGGATGGTGGAGTAGGGGAGTGGAGACTTGGACCTTGTAATGCACTATAAGTACAAGGAGAATCAGTACATATGCTCCATTTACGTTGCTGCAGAGGACCACCATCATCGCCTTCCTTACTCTTTTCCTTCCTATTTCTTGATTTTGCCTTGTCAAGTCAAACCCACAAGAAAAAGGAATAAAATTTGGTCTTCAGAACTCAGTGATGCATGATACTGACAAACACTACTTTCATGTAAGGCAGCCGCATGATAGGAGGATGGAATATGTATGAAAAACAGGACGTCGTGACATATTCACATGTATGCTGTATAAAGTGTAAACTAAGCACAAGGTGCTTGAACTTGTTAGAATCAATGCAAGCTAGAAACCATATGAAAGATGAAACCAATATCACTCTACCAAATTAAAAGGGTGCCCTAACAAATGTATTTGACCAAATTAGAAGCAATACATGGCAACATGCTAGAAATAATATGCAATATGCAACGAATAAAGGTGACTCATCGTAAGTGATTGATGCAGGATACAGAAGAGAGGTAGTTTCATGTAAGAACAAGGTTAACACATAGATGTAGTGTGTACCAAAAAAAGGAAGGCATGTCATATTCACAGGTATAATGTGTAAACTAAGCAGATGCAATTTACCCTAATTAGAAGCATTACAAGCTAGACACCGTATGCAACATGCAACCACATATCACACTGCGAAGTTAGAGCAAGCACCTATGATGGTGGTGTGGGGGAATTGCGGTCATCAACTAGAGAGCTACGTTGACTATCTTAATTTAGCCTTGCTGTTTCTTGAGAATCATGTGGGGAGGATGACACTACACTCTTTAAACGAGTATGGCGTCTCACAGTAACCCACTCGGGTGACTGTCTCATCATACGTGATTGACGAGGGATACAAAAGAGCATTAGTTTGATGTACGAACATGGTTAATAGACATATGTAGCATGTATCAAAAATAGGAAGGCATGTCATTATCAAAGGTATAATGTGTAAAGTAAGAAGATGCAATTTAACCGAATTGGAAGCAATACAAGTTAGACACCATATGAAACATGCAACCACATTTGACAGTGCGAAGTTAAAGCAAGCACCTGGGATGGTTGTGTGTGGCCATTGAGATCATCAACTACAGAGCTACGTTTACTGTCTCCAACTGCTGACACTACATCCTTTAGAGTGCTGAAAAGCTTAGTGCTTATCTTCGAATTACACTGGAGCGACTTCTGTCTTTTCTTTTCAGCATTCATCAACACTAAAAGAACATGTGGTGCCCCCATGTTTGGTTTTGGTAATTGATGACAATCTCTATGGACTAATGGTTGCCTTGAGTTATATTTGAAGGTTTTGTCCATAGGCTTTTCTTAGAGTACACGTGTTGGTTTCAAGGAGAGTTGGTGTCGACCAAGGTGCTATTCAAGGAATTATCCAAAGATTGGTCATGTGAGTGTTGAGCTTATTGCAAGCATGTCTTGAAGAAGAAGATTGTGTGATCATTCTTGTCTACCTTCAAGACATCATCCAAATGAAGAGAATTGAAAAGATTCAAGGTTGATCAAGATTAAGTCAATAATGAATCAAGTTGATCAACACACAAAGCATACAAGATGTACTGAGGGATCAAGTGATCCCATGGAATGGTAAGCATTGTCCATTAGGCTTTGTTTGCTAACCCATGGTTTTCATGAGAGTTCTTTGTGGGGTTAGGTTGTGATGTGCAAGTTCAATTGGAGCATCATGAAGAGATCAAATGCTTGAAGCTTGCCGTCCATTATGGTAACAATGGATTTTTATGAAGATGTGCCGAAGAGTGGATCACCCATAGTGGAGTATGGGGGAGCAATCAACTAGTCTTCATCGAGCCAACACAATCAAGAAAGGTGGTCCAACTTGAGGAAGTCAAGATCATCATCATCTAGCTCAAGTGGACTATGTGCAAGACAAAGGTTTGCCCTTGATAGGTTTTCTACTTTACCAGCCTCATAGTGGTGGTTGGGAGACCGGATTATAGGATCGATTGTCATACTATCAAGGGGGCCACTCGATGAGTAGCTTGATCGTATCGTTCGTAGAGAGCTCAAACCATTGCATCCATGCATCATCTTTCTTGGTTCTTGTTTGGTTCTCTTTGGATTCTTAGAGCTTATGGTCATCTTGGTTATAAGCTCGAGTTCATCGAAAACGGAGTTCACATGCATCTTTTATGATGTTTTCGATGTTGGAGGTTTTGCCAGTTCTTCTCGGTTGGAGGTTTTGCCGGTTCTTCTCGGTTGGAGGTCGCTGTTTTGATGCTACTCATCGTCTTGTATCCAACAAGCTTGAGTTTGCTCAATTCGGAGCTCTTATGAAGAAGTTGTGGCAGTTCTAGTTTTCTCCCTGCGGTAGTACCGCGGTCGGCAGCGGTAGTACCGCTTATAGCGTCAAGCGGTAGTACCTCTACAATACTGCCTCGATTTTGGGTCCTACACTTTCGTGTCAGGTTTAGCAGTAGTTGCACGGCAGTAAGGCACGGTAGTTCCGCCTATAAGTGGTAGTACCGCTCCGGTCGGGCGGTAGTACCGCTACTGCATTACTGCCGCCGTACTCTGCTCTCCCTGCCTCTTTTGGTCCCGTGTTCTGCTCCTCCAGCGATAGTACGGCTGGGGTGAGTGGTAGTACCGCTTATAAGTGGTACTACCGCCCCAAGGTTCATGTTTTGTTGCTCCATTTCCCTACTTCTTCCGCCCGAGCGGTAGTACCGCTCGTGTGCGGGCTGAGCACATAACGGTTGGATTTTCCCCCTCCTATAAAAGGGGGTCTTCTTCCCCAATGAACGTTATCCTTCGAGCTCGTGTTCTTCCCCCATTGTTGACCTTCTTTGAGCTTGCTAACTCTCAATCCCTCCATGGATTCTTGCTAGTTTTTGAGGGAAAAGAGAGAGGAGATCTAGATCCACATTTCCACCAATCACTTTCTCCTCTATGTGAGGGGAACCCCTTGGATCTAGATCTTGGAGTTCTTGGTGTTCTCCTTCTTGTTCTTCCTCTCATTTCCTCCCTAGCATTAGTTGCTTCGGTGGGATTTGAGAGAGAAGGACTTGGGCACTCCGTGTGCCCTTACCATTGCATTTGGTGCAGCGGTTTGAGTTCTCCACGGTGATACGTGGAAGTTACAAGTCGAGAAGCTTATTACTCTTGGGTGCTTGGTACCCTTGAGCTTGTTCCTCTTGGGTGCTTGGGCGCCCTAGACGGTTGGTGGTGTTCGGAGCTCAATCATTGTGGTGTAAAGCTCCGGGCAAGCGTCGGGGTCTCCAATTAGGTTGTGGAGATCGCCCCGAGCAATTTGACGGGTACCGGTGACCGCCCCCAAGGGTTGCCAAAGTGTACGGGTTCGGTGACCGCCCCCAAGGGTTGCCATTTGTACGGGTTCGGTGACCGCCCTCAAGGATCCCTTAGTGGAATCACGACATCTTGCATTGTGCGAGGGCGTGAGGAGATTACGATGGCCCTAGTGGCTTCTTGGGGAGCATTGTGCCTCCACACCGCTCCAAACGGAGATTAGCATCTTCAAGGGTGTGAACTTCGGGATACATCGTCGTCTCCGCGTGCCTCGGTTATCTCTTAACCGAGCTCTTTAGTTATGCACTTTACTTTGTGATAGCCATATTGTTTCTTGTCATATATCTTGCTATCACCTAGTAGTTTATCTTACTTAGCATAAGTTGTTGGTGCACATAGGTGAGCCTAGTTGTTGTAGGTTTTGTGCTTGACAAATTAACTGCTAGGTTTATTCCGCATTTGTTCAAGCTTAAACCATAATTATTTTAAAACGCCTATTCACCCCCCCTCTAGGCGACATCCTCGATCTTTCAAACACTGCGTCAGAGTCTGAAATACCCATGCATAAAAAACAATAGTATGAGTATGGGTGAAGTGTGTGCACTATTAGTACAGTGTAAAGGCAGCAGATAGCAGGTCGGTGAGAAATAAATGACGGGAGACAAATGATAACTCTACAACATGCATGGCACACTAAATTACTACAGGATTCTATGAAAATAACATTTGACTGAAAACAAATAGGTCAGTCCATTTTTTCTGCACCGTCCGATGTACAAAGAACGGGCATATCGCCGTCGTCTACCTCCAGCCAGTCAGTGTTGACGATCTTCCTCGAAATGGCAGCGACCACCGGCCTAGTCCCCTGCCTGCACCCTCCCCTCGACCTCACCGCACCGCCGTGCTTGGCACCGCCCCCCGGCCATCCATTCAAGCTCAGCCGACCTCCAGATCGGGCGCAAGCAGCTCCTGTGCCCCACACCCCTATGATAGACACCGATGCGCCGCTTCCCCGGCGAACAAGCGGACTATGTGCTCCGCACGCCTAAGCGGGTGCTGCTTCTTTTAATTGCGGTTCGACAGACCCTGAATTGAAATCCAGGCGAGCTACTGACCTCTAGAAAAGGTGAAAGAGTAAAGAGAGGAAACCTTGTGCATTTAGTATCACGAAGAAGATGCAGCAAGAAGCGCTCAACTAGTTTCTTCCGTGGGATGAATACGGTGTGAGCAGAGACGTAAGGTTTGCACGAATACGGGAAGAGGAGTACCTCTTTCTGCTGGTAGTGATGTGTCCTCCTTCTGTTTTCCAATGATCTTCTTGTGGTTCGCTTGAAACGAGAAGTTTTGGAGGACGGTGCAGCCTTGGACGAACCCATGGCCAAGTTGTTGAGTGTGGTGCGGTGGCCGTCTATCGGCGGCGGGGAAGCAGATCCGAGGCGGCGAACGACGGCGTAGCGGGAACAGCTCCGGTGCGGTGGACGGTTGAGACAGTGGAGCGGCAGCAGTGAGGCGCAGGACAGCGTGGTCGGAGTAGTTCTGGTACGGCACACATCGGCGTCGGCGTCGTGGAGGCAGCTCTACCTCGGCTTCAGCTGCAAAGTCCTTGAGGGCGTTGCGGTTGCGGTTGCGTTGGACGATGACGTCGGGGTACCGCTCCGGCGTGATGGAGGAGGGCGGCGGTGGATTGGGGGCTATGGGGTGGAGGACGGAGGAGGCTGGGGTTTCGCGGCTGGTGGAGAGGGCGTTTTGGCACCCACGGAGCATGAATGGGGAAACAGAGGGAGGCGGGGAACTTAAGGGGGAACAATGTTTCGGTTTGGGACGCACTTGTTTGAAATTTGGGAAAAGTTACAAACTTTGCCCCCATCTAAAATTTCGGACATATTGCGGGTTGGGGGTAGGACAGTAATCTCAGGTGTCCCAAATGTGGGCGGGATGGATTTCGGCCGAGCGCATGGGTGTTTAGGCGCCCACGGCGTATGAATGCCTCTCGGAGGCGGTTGAGACCGACGTCTTGGTGAAGTTACAAACCTACCCCGTTTTAGACCTTTGGACATCAAGCGATAGGCTACACGGGCCAAAGTCAGGACAGTAATTTCCTACCACCAAACACTAGTCTCGCACGGTTTCGGGTGACCAAAGGCCTATTTGGCACTTCGTTCAATATTTGGGAGCAGAAGCATTAACGTTTTCGGTTCTCTTGAATTGAACATTTAGGATTTGTCAAACTTCACAAATCTTTACTCTTGAAAATCCTAAAGCTACGATTATTTTGGAATGGAGTTGGTACATTTGAATATACATTGTACATGAGTATATATTAAAAAAATATGCAACTTACCTCAGTTCATGCATGGTTCCAGATATAATCTCATTGGTTGCAAAAAAAAGTTAGACATGCGTATGAATATATATAGCATGTTCAAACGCACAACAAAGATTGATGCCCCCTTTTACATCTAATTTACAAATGCCATTATCTCTGGGGTCAAATAGATCAATGCACTTCCTATGAATTCGAATATTCGAAACCCTCTTTATGTTGAATTCGACATGTATTCTATTTCGTAGATAGCAATCTGGAATGTATCCATGCAAGTGATAAATGTATAAAGTGCTTCACACTAACAACATGGAGTGCACTAATTAATGTTTATATATGAATTGCAAAAGCATCCATTGCCTGTATTTCAAACCGCTCTCACTCTATGGATCGATAATATGAAATAAACACATGCACATGCTAGAATTCAATAGAGTATGGGTGTCTGATAGACCGATTTTCGTCCATACGCAATTTGCAAAATTCATGATCTCATCCAAAAATAATAATGCCATTTATATTTTAATTTAATGCGTAGAAGCTCCTTCTACACGTAGATGCACTATGCCTCCGCCCGTTCTCACAAACGCGCTATATATCTCTCTATCTACCGCATAAGTGTACACACTTTATATGCATCGGCATTTCTCTTTCACACATGCTCACAATCTCTCTCGGGGTGTCGGGGAGTCTCACGCACATGCTCTCTCTGTATCTCTCTCTCTCTCTCTCTCTCTCTCTCTCTCTCTCTCTCTCTTTCTGACTACTATGTACCACTCTTTTCACTAATCTCAGTTGGAAAACACTATTTATCTCACATGCATATATACACACGCACGGTCTCTACTAGCCCTCTATACGCACATATATATGTGCCTACGTGTCTCCCGCATGCACATTATCTTTAGGCCTCTCTCGCACACATTGCCCCCCAGACACACCTCTCTGTTAGTAGTTGGCAGATATGATTCCATCATATTATTCGGTAGGATATCCCTGACTGTCATGTTGGATGGTAATACGAGGCAAAGTTTTACCCTAGTTCGGACCCTTGCAGTTGAGGAAAAAGCCTACTCCTGGTACTGTATATTAGTGATAGGGGTGTGTACAAAGTACACGTGAATACCAAGCATTGTGCGTGTGTGTGTATACTATCGACGAACTAGCCCCCAAGCTTCTATAACATATTGGGGGCCTAGGGTTACAAATCATATATAGTCATCTTATCACCAGTGGGGATAGAGTCCTCCGCAACTCTGGTAGCTAGCTTCGTGTTGTACGCCGAGTCCTCCACATGGGTCTTCGTATAATGCGTCTCGATCCAACCTATGTGGCGTAGGATGGAACCGACCCATGAGTCCTCATGTTGACCCACCACAACTAGAAATGATGTGTCCACCACACCACACACGCAATCGGCCACTAAGAAAATAAGCATATACAACAGTACAATGTTATACATGAAAGTTAATTGCATGGTGCATCCAAAAATATTTGTCCTACGTTGTGAATGTTTATATATTCTCCTAAAATATTAGTCACGGGAAAGAGAAACGAAGGGCATATCTCTCCTTGTCTCCACCGGACATCCCCTCTTTCTACACCACTTTCACGTACGCACACATACTATCTCTCGGCCCTCTAAAAGTATGCATGCCCACGACACATTCACGCATGACGGTCACTGCATTTCAAGCTAAAGCACTATACGGTCACTGGAGTTCAGAATATGCTCATTAGGGTCACCGTATACATTCTCGTGGTAATCATATGGTATCTAGCTCACGATACGTCACCGTATTTTCTTGATGACACTGATGGACTTTGCATTTGATGCGTGCTCCGTATTTTGTTGACGACACTTACGGTCATTGTATTTGAAGCGAAAGCACGATATGGTCACTGGACTTCAGAATAAGCTCATCACGGTCACCACATACATTATGTCGTGCTAACCAACATGTGGTTGGATGGTTAGGAGGACAGTGGTTTCTCGAGCCCACCAGGGTTAAAGTCCTGGTGCTCGCATTTATCCTGTGTTAATTTAAGTATTTTCCGGCGATGTGTGTTCAGTGGGAGGAGACATTCCACTCGACTACGAGGCACCTATGGTGACTTCGTAAAATATCAAGATCATATGCTGGCTCACTCTCTCGAAGGTGCTCATGGGGGTAGGGTGTGCGTGTGTGCGCTTATAGCGGTGAGTGCTTGTGCGCATATATGAGCCCTTGTGTCTGTACCATGTTAAAAAAATACATGTCGTGATTATACGGTCACTGGCTCACCCGTACAACTCCGTATTTTGTTGATGACACAATCAATTGACCAGTCAAACGTTCCACGTGGCGCAACTAGTGTTGCACCATAGGGGCACGTAACCGTGGGGCCCACCTGTCAGCCCGTATATGAAAGAAAGAAATGGTAGTTTGAGTCTGTACTATGTTAATAAAATACATATTAGGGTGATCATACGGTCACTGGCTCACCATACAGCTCCGTAATTTGTTGATGACACGATCAATTGACCAATCAAACGGTCCACATTCAGCAGCGCACATTACCATAGGGCCCACCCGTCAGTGCGTATATGAAGGACAGAAATGGTAATAAATTAGTGGTCGGTGGGTACTCGAAGTCGTCAGACCTCTGGTTGGCACTCGCCGGCGGTGGGGGGGCGTTGATTGGGCGGTGGGGTGGGGATCGCCGGCGAAAAAGCTCGACGCGGGGGGCCTAGAGGGATGGCCGGTGCGGCGGCGGACCGGCGGTGGGGCGTGGTTTCGGGGTGGGCGGGGCGGCGACGCGACACGGGCCGGCCGCGGGCGGTGGGGGCCGGCGGTTCGGCCGGTGGTGGCTGGCGGCTCAGGGGGGTGGAGTTTGATGATAAACCGCATGCCCTTGATTTCGTATCCAACGGCTGGAAAATCTAATGACCATAGATGAAAAAGTTAGTCGACTGGCGTGTAGCTTCGCCCCGCAAGTACACATGCACGCACGCATGCAGGCATGCAACACTAACACGCACACATAATGAACACACGCACGCATGCAGGCGTGCAACACTGGCACATACACATGCACTCACGAACACACGCGCGTATGCACACATGCATGCAACACTGAAACATACCCTTGCACGCACGCAACACTCGCACGCCTACATGCACACAGCACACGACGCAAGACACACGCTCAACCTATACGTGCATGCACCCTTTGTTAAGGACATGGATTGTTACGGGTATTAATCAATCTTATCTGTGATAAGTAGAACATTAATGTTTGCAGCGGTCTTTATGAATCACAATGTATTGAACGGGCTATCAACATAGTAGGCTTATCAACATGAAAAGGATGACGTCACACTCAATGAACAATCATCGGTTTATGAAATTCCCACTTTTGACCGCCCTGGCCCACCAAAGGTTCCTCTGATGTGCGTTGCCTGCGTTGGGTCACTGACATGCATGCCATGTACCCAAAGAGCCCACACGTCAGTGGAAGAACGACGCGGTGTCCTATGTCAGAGTCGAGGACGCCACTCGCTGCATGCCCGAATGAACATGCCTACTTGCCGCATTCAAACGCCTCAATGAAACCCGCCCGTGTGGAAGCCGAGAAACCCACTCTGGACACACGTCCGTTCATGGCCGGGCCGGCATTAAACGCAACGCCGGCCGAGCTCCTCCCGTCCGCCGTCTATTTAATCTCCTATTTAAACGAGGCCAAACGCCAGCCAAGAATCGCACACCTCCGCCGCTCCCCTATCTCCTCCTTCACCATTTTGTCCACTCTTACAATGGCTTACGAAGAGTAGTTATTCTGCACAAGCCATTTGTCTAGGTTTGTATGTCTCACACGCACCCACGTAGGTGGGGGACGTGCACGAAGAGAAGAGGTGCACACACGGCGCACGTACTCCCGTCTCTTTCCCAACCACACCCGCGCGGGTACACGGTGGAGCTCATTTCTGTACGAAAAGGCAGCCCACGTGGTAATTTGACTATGTACTGGTTGTCCACTTGGTGGAGGGAGGATCGTCTACCATGGTGAACAAACAAATTGTCACCTGACGCGTTATGTTAAAAAAGAGGCAAACCATGTGGGGCCTACCTTAGAGGCAAGGCTCTATACTCTGGAGTAGTTTTGATGTGTCCCATCAACTCGCAGAACGAGGAGAAGCTTGCTTAGTACGCCGTCACCCCCGCCCACGGGTGCGGTGGCTCGCAGGATGAGGTGAAGCTTGCTTACTAGTAGTAGTAATGTATGCCTTACGCCCGCTCCCTCGCCCACGCGCGCGGTGGCTCGCAGGACGAGGAGAAAATTTTACTACTCCCTCCGTTTACTCCTCGTCCCTACTACCTTGGTTAGAGAGATTATCATATTTTTTGGAATATATGTGTTCTTTAGTACTCCCTACATTTACTTATACAAGGCCACTATAAAAAATACATTTTGCATCTATACAAGGCCACAAATAGTAATCGAGACAAAATTTACCACTCCCTCCTTTTTAGTTTATGGTTCAATTTCAAAATCTCTCCAACCAAGGTAGACGGTGAGTGGTCAAATTAATTTTGTACTCCTAGTTTGCACAAGTAATTAGTACGCTCATTTTTCTCAAGAAGTTATGTTTACCGAGGCATTAATTAGAACGAATGCATGAATGACCACTAAATTTCCATGAACTTCTACATGCATTGGTGAGTTTTCTCTTAACACTGCTTGCATCAGGTGATCGAGCGCACCTCGAAATCCAACATGTGATGGTACTACTACTAGTAGTAGAATTGAGACTTATAAAATGGAAAAACGAATGTTTTTTAGATGAGCCCTATAAACCCTAGTGGGTACGTACTCCGTAAAATTAGATTTTCCCAAAACTAAGTCGCTCAACATTTATTTGCTTGTTTCCCTTCATGCCTCCTTGCCTCGAACAGACTATGCCAAACTCCCCTGCCTGCCGCGTGGGAAAAGACCCGTCCTCGTCTTTTTTTAGTCCAGGTTTGTATCGATGGATCACGCGAAGCAGCAAAAACACAAGCCGTGTCTTGTACTCCTCCGTCGACGCTCGCTTTCATGAATTATGTACTTCCTGGCGCCGACATGTGGGACATATAGCAACCGGGTCGACGTGTCAAGCACCAAATAACAGTGCAGAACAGCAGGGAGGACGCACCCCAGTCGTACCGCCCCAGTAGTAGTAGTAATGAGCAATGAGACGTCAAATCACAATGCCGCACCTTCCCAGACGGACGAAGCAACCATTATTTCACACTTCGGTTCGCCATCATCTCAAACCACGTAGTATTGCTTATGCCTCAAGAGGGACACGCGCATCGCCTTGGTACATCATGACACGTGGGACCGCATGACAGGACATGCTCTCCCACTGATCGCTCGGTAAAATCACCTCATTTTTACTACTATACTTCCTCCGTATCGGTTTACATGGCATGCACGTCGTTCTAGGTTGAGAATTTAACTGGCTATATATGTGATGAACAGTATATGTTTAGAAACTACATCCGCTTAATAATCCAATGATATACTTTTTGTGACATAGTAACTCAGATTTAGTTAGTCAAATGGATGACCTAGAACTACGTGCATGCCCTATAAACCGAGACATCTAAAAAACGAGACAGAGAGGGTAGTTCAGTATGTATCTTTTTAGATCAATATAGTCGGGATTCACCAAGGAGCAAAACCAAGTGGTAGGCTGCACCTGTCATGTTGGCATAGCGACTCAAGCAGGGTCAGTCCGCACACGAAATGGCGACACACTTAATAGAACCCCTTTGGCTGACATGTGGCTCATCCACCGTCTTGGTCCACGTGTGATGCACCAAATTACAGTTCGGAGCAGCGGTTGGAATTGGAGGCACCCGGGTCGTAGCGCCACAGTAGTAGAAAATGAGCGATGAGGGGTCAAATCACAAAGCCCCACCTTTCCCGCATTAAGCTGGACGGGCAAAGCAACCATCCTTTCACTCTAGGGCACAAGAGCATAAAGAAAAGAGAAAACCAATGATGCGTGCGGCAGCTACCTAGGGCACCCTAGGGTAGGGGTCTCCACTACAGATCTTTTTTTGAAAGCGCCTCCACTATAAATCGGCTTCTCCGTCGTCCTCTTGAAGAAAACCGATGATGCGTGCGGCGGTAGTGTTTGTAGGAGTACTACTAGGGCGTGCGGGGCCATGTCGTAGTAAACGGGAAAGGGATTGAGTTCGAGTCGTCGCCTTAAATATGTGTGGGCCGCTTGGTTTTAGGGGAACGAGGCAACATTTTGGGTTTGGGGACCAGTGGAGATATAGTATGTACAAAAAATTGTGGACGTAGGTTCGACCGAAAGGCAATGATGCATGGGCCCTGCATTTTGATATACCCTGGGCCGCGTGAAATTTGCTACTCTACTCAAAACTAGTAAGGTACACATGCATTAAACGCATGAGATTTTGAAACCAAATTATGAATAAATACACACTATAGCATGTAAAGCTTTGATTCATATATGCATGATGTAGATGTTCGTTTAGTTCTTATAGTTCATCTCATTCAAAATCAATTAGTTTTATAAAAATGTTAAGATTCATGGGCTTGTGCATTGTAAAGCATAAAGTAAAAAACAAATAATGGCAATTCATTTAGAAAAAAAATCAATTATGATACGAAAGATTCTAGAACAAAGGAGAAGTGCTTGTGTTATGAGGTTTGTGCATTATGCTTAAGTTCAACCATGGAGTCTTCTAAATTGTACATGTGGCAGATCTGGTGGAATGTTGATGATATCCAACGGCCAGTAGTGCTCGGATTTGCCATCTCTGCACTGTCGGATTAGCTTCATCCAGCGACCATCTTTCAAGTTATTCGCACACTATATAGTTCTTGTGCCATAGTTGCATGTCTTGGAAAAAAAGCTACTAGTGGGTTGTACTAGCTATTTAGGAATAGAAGATGTATACATGGAAGTTGTAGGGAAAGAGATGACATGGAGTATCTCAATTCCTATGAGTAGGGATTGGAAAAGAGATGTCATTTGGTTGACATCATAGGAACTTTTCTATTGAATCTAGAGATGCCATGTATCTCAATTCCTATGAGGAGGGATTAGAAAAGAGATGTAATTTGGTTCATATCATAGGAACTTTTCTATTGAATATACGCTAATGTTTATTTTCCTTTGAAATTATGGGAGTATAGGAATCCATTCATATGAACCAAGTGGCTCTAAAGCTATAGAAATGATATCATGTTTATTTCCTTTGAAATGTGGAGTATATGAATCTATTCCTATGAACCAATTGGCTCTAAAGGAAAAAATCCTATAAAAATCATATCATATAGAGTTCCTATGATATTCCTCCACACCAAAGGATTGTTGAAATTGCTGCAGGTGATACGATGGTCTTTCTTTGTAGACTCCTCCCCCATCTTTATAGTTACCTCTCGAAGATGAATGAAATGATATATACAGGGTATTCTACATGTGCAATTTGGTATATGAAAACTCGGTAAAAGTTTGCGAGGTTTGAATTTTCAATAAAGCTATATGGACTGCATTTTGGAATAGAGAGAGCATACGACAGTTGCTAACACTCACGTGGAAGATTTGTGTGTAGGAGGAGTGGCTGTTCTGTTAAATGACATGGCAAAACTGACCCTGCCGGATGCCGATCTAACGGTTCTTACGGCGTTCCTCAGGAAAAGACTTGTGGCGAACGTTTGTCGGATAATGATTTATGGACACATGCATTGCATTGATACGTGCCCCCTCTCTCTCACGCACACGCACCCTCCCGAGTCCTCTCGCACCCATCGTCTATCTGCAGGTAGACGTCACACACATATGTGCTCTTCACACCTACCCTCAGAACTTCTAAAAAACAAAAGACATTGCGCACATTTTATTTTAGCTCACACGTCACACACTTATACTATTACTCTTGTGGCGAACGTTCTTTGGGCATAGTATATTCTACTCTCACGAAGAGAAGCGGTGCACGCACGCACTAGTTCTCTCACACCCACTCGCGGGTACACGTAGGAGTGCATTTTTTTGAAGCTGGTACAACAAAATCACTCCACTATATATATAAGTAGGAGCCTTAGCGCTTGCTTTACTAGGGTTCCTCTCGTTCACTCTCTCATGCTCTCCAGATCTAAGCAAGACATAGGTGGCCACACTCTCTCTCAGCTCACGGCTGGTCACAAATCCGGCCGGACAATCTCAACCGGGGCAGGGGTGTAGGTGCATCGTTCACGCTATCGTCCGCGGTGAGGGAGGAGACCAACGGCTGCCCGCGCGTCCCGATCGGCGGCCGTGCCGTTCTCTCCGAGACAGCGCCGGCTCTGGAGGGCCTCTGAACCCTTCTTCCTCCCTGCGGTATTGTGGCCAAGATGCGGCCTCCCGACACCGTATTTGCCACATGACGACGACCCTCAGGTATATATTCCTTCGAAACATGCCTTGCTCTACTGCCCCAGCTCCCCACTTGGCTTCGTGTGGATCTTTTTCAACTTCCGTCCGCTGTTCCAAAGCCACCTAGACTTTTACTGTTATTAGAGGTAAAGCTAGTTCATATAGTCGACTCTAAGAGTTGGTTCAAACAGGGAAGAAAGTGGGAAAGCTGTAGCATGAATCTAGGACTTGGTTCTAAGAGGAAACGGGGGAAATTAGTAGATACTGGCTACCCAACCGCTCTCTTGGTTGAAAAGACGAAGAAAGCATGGTGGATGGCGAAGGGTGGGGGCAAGTGGACCTATCTCTTGGTTGAAAAAGGAAAGAAAGGGACGGGTGTGGGGGGACAACGCAAATGAGAATAAGCAGGTCTAGATTTCCTGTGCTCACATAGGAAAATGTCGCCGAGGAGATAAAAAATCGGACAAATGCAGACATGATGCCTGAGTGTTTGCCGCTCTCGGCAACCACATATGCCTCACCACTTTATGCCCTTGCTGTCCCTACGCCCATATCGCTACCGTTAATGTAAAATCACATGAAGCATTAAGAAATGCCACCTAATGTCACTAATAAGTAATGGTCTAGTGCCGTCGATAAATTGAAGCAATGCCACCACCATTTTATGACGTGCTTCCGTCTTGCTTTATTTCCCATGAATTGTATTTTTGCAGTTACACTTAAATCTCACACCGCTAACATTGCTTCATCCCAGTGGAACTGCACAAATTTGATTGCACATTTACTGACTATGTGCTACTCTCATGACAGTAATACTAAGGCTATTGTTCTGCATGTTAATCTAGTGGCAGTGTTGATGTGATGTGATGCTACTTACTTAAGGACACTTTCATACTATCATTCTAGTGCCAATTATAACACAATAGATGCTGCTGTTAATCATACGCCACTGCAAATATCTATCACTGTCTAAATAACTGTATTTCGTATTTGTGCAAACAAGGATGTCTGTCTCCATATCGTTTTGGGATGTCTGTCTCCGTATCGTTTCTATCCGCGCAATCAAAAGCACACACCTCCGTTTTAGTAGAACTACGCAAAATGAGATGGATATCCCTCGTTGCCGTCGTCTAACCACCCATCTTCCAGGTATTCCTACATTGGTAGTTACTAGGTAGAATGACCAACACAATATAAAAGAAGTTGATTCGCACGTTTTACTTCCTGATTGTAGTGTAGGGACGAGCAAAAACAACTGCATCCTAGTCCGGAGTGCACTTTCTACCAATTCATCCATGGACCGAGGACTAGCTGGCACGGCTGCACAATAGTTTTTTGGACAGGTGCGCGGACAAGAGGCATTCTGGTCTTCTTATTTCTGCAAATAGCAGTGCTTAAATTTAGTGGAATGCACAAGAATTTCAACTGATCAGTACACTACATGGTTCAGTTCAGCATTCTAGCTGAGAACACAATTATAATTGATTATTCTGGAATGAGAGAACCTAACCCTGGATGGTGGCAACAAGAAAAACCAGAGTGAACTCCAGGAAATTTAAGCCTGCCGGGAGGCCCTTTGCTCAGAGAAGCCTTGCTTATTTTTTCCTGATTTATAAACCTTCTCACAACTTTGTCTTTTGCTGTGAACTAGTATATGTTTGTTATGTTCTATGAATCATTGAGATGTATAAAATTTCTTAACTTATGCTTTTCAAGTTTTTTATGAAGCCGAGTTTAATGTGAGTGTTCCACATGAACGCTGGACTAGCGTGTGAACATTTGGAATTTACATTGTGGCCTCAGTTAACTGCATGAACCATTGTAACAAGATACATAGTTGCTTATATGTCAGACATCAGATTGTTGATTGTTAGCTGGTCGATAGCCTAGTGTTGAAGCGAGCTGAGCCAATGTGCCATGTTTTGCCCAACTGCTTACAAGTGGGGTAGCACCAATAGTTTTTACAAGTACTTATGTATACGTCGGCGCACAGTTCTCAAACGAGTACTCTATTTCATCAAAACACACATTGCTCGTATGATAAAACTAGTAAGGACGCATATGTTCCAGCAACAATTATGATGATTCACGGGCACACAAAAGTAGCAGCAGTTCCCATAGACGGATTCAAACAGAGTACTAGCCCCAGAGGGCTTGATAACAGGCAAGGTTCGGATAACTAGACAGAATCCAAACTACTATTAAACACTAGCTGGGGCAAGTATTTCATGCCTCGATCTAATTTGGGCTGGACACAAGACGGACCTTGCCATGAACATCATCGAGGACGTCCGGCAGCAGCTCAATCCTATGAACCTTCTTGAAGACAACCTTGTGGCCTTGCCACTCATAAACTTGTTTGTGGAGGCATGCCACATCATCTTCATGCGTAAGCTTGACAAGAATAGTATGCCTCACAAACGAAGGAGTAGCTTTGAACTTCTTGTGCTTCAATACAACCTGGACAACACGCCTGAAAATAGTGAAGTTGGAATACAACTCTTCATTGGTATAAGTGCAAATGGCTTCCAGGATCCAACAGCCAAAAAACTCTGTTTTCCCAGTGCGTATATTCAGGTCATCCGCCTCATAGCGAGTGACATGTACAACCACACAATCCTTGTCTGCATTAGGGCTCTAATTGAAACAGAAACAAATTCTGAATTACTTTCCAGTATAAGAAACACAAGTTATTTAAACCACTATGTATAGCATGGCGTCGAAGCTAATAAATTTTTGCATTATTCATCACCACATACTTAGATGAAAAACCACAATCAAGATCGGCAAAGCAGAAAATCACCTTGGGCAGCTCAGCGGGGGGGGGGGGGGACACATCCTTGAAGGGGGAAAATTGCTCCTACAGTGCCATGGGGGCTGTAACCTCAAATGGGGCATTGACCATCTTAGTAGTGGCCTTGAGCGTATCTGGGGTCGGCTTGATGGCTATCTCCATCTTCTTGGAGCTCTCTGTCTCGTGGGGATCAGCCTCCCGTGTCTGCTCCAATATCAACAGATCTTTGCCTGGTTCTCCTTGGTCCATCATGAAACTAACGAATACTAGGAGACCACTGAAAGGAAAACTCAATCGCAATGACAATGAAACAAAAAGAGAGTGAGGATCGGTTACTGCTTTGCAAAAGTTCTTTTTTTTCTCTGAACGAAAATATACCAACATCACTGATCTGCTTAACTTTCCTTCGTTGGGAGAGAAGAACAGTGGCAGATGCGAGTGTTGCCTTTCTTGAAGACGGTGAGGGAGAAGGGGATTCGGCGAAGAGTGAAATGATGTTGCTTTGTCCGTCAAACTTAGACTGCGGGGAGGTGGGGTTTTGTGATACGACGGCTCGTTATTGCCGCGCTACGACCGGGGTGACTCTCCGCCTGCATACTGCCTTCTAATTTGGTGGATGGCATTTGGGCCTGCGCGCTGCATGGCCCGCATGTCAGTGAACAAAAGTATAACGACATTCATTAGAGGGAGACATTTTGATGACCTAGGAGGAGCCAGAAGCGGTATTGTATCCACTGTACTAGTAGTAATTGTTTCTCTGGGTAGCTGTAGAGTGTCTCCACTGTACTAGTAGTAATTGTTTCTCTGGGCCCAAGACAAAACAGCCCATCCACCCTAGTAAATAGTAAAATCAATTCAAAAGTCCATATATTTACTGAATGAGAGGCGCTACCCACACCCAGCACACCACCCCCCAAAAAAACCTTGGTGTTCTTCTTCCTCCTCACTCCCACCCACCTCATGTCAGCTCGCTCCACTCGTACCTCGAAATTCCTCACCTTACTCCTACAGAAAACCCCAGCTCCCCTTCTTCCTCACTACTACAAAAAACCCAGCTCCCCTTCTTCTTCACTCGCACTACAACTAGGCTCGTCATTCGTTACTCTGCTCAAATCCGTGAGCGCGACGCGACACCCTCGAGGAAAATGGAGTCGGTTGACCCCAGCGCCAAGAAGATGAGGCTCCCGCCAGCGGCGACGCCTGTTGTAGATCCCGCACCCAGCAACGCGGGGAAAAGCGGTGACCCCGCCCCCACCGGATCCCAGGAACCCGTAGAATCTTGGGTGGACCGCATCAGCAATCTCCCAGACGACATCCTTGGGGAGATCATCTCGCTTCTCCCCACCAAGGATTGCCGCTGCACCCAAGTCCTCTCAATTCGATGGCGCCCTCTATGGCGCGCCGTGCCCCTTAATCTCGACTATCGTCAGCTATCTCTCTTCAATGATTTTGAAATCCCCAGAGCCATCATCTCCTCCCACCAGGGCTCCGTTCAAAGCCTCTGCATCCCGTCATGCTACCTAAGCAAGCATACCATGCCCTGCATGGTGGACGCCTGGCTGAAATCCCCTGAATTCACAGAGCTACAGCTGCTTGAGTTCTACTATTCCCCTGGAAATCACCTACCAGATACCGGACGCCATCTACCTGTGCCCTCAGCACCGATGTCCATCTCACGGTTTTCCTCCTCTCTCCACACCGCCACCTTTGCGCTCTGCGACCTACCAGACAATCTGGTACTAAACCTTCGACCCCCATTTCTCAAGAAACTTTCACTTGTGCGGCTTCGTATATCGGAGGCCTCATTGCACAACATCATCCACTCTAGTTGCCCTTCCCTCGAGTGCTTGGTGCTTGTTTTCACAGTTAGAATTGGTTGTCTCCAAATAAAGTCGCCTAACCTTGTAAGAATTGGAATTTGTTTTGACGGAAGGCAGCTCATCATCCAAGATGCCCCATCACTTCAAAGGTTGATCCTTGATTCTAGTTATTCACCATTGCAAATAGCCATCCTCTCTGTGCCTAAATTGGAGACCTTGGGTGTAATACATGATCTCTGTGCTCATTTCAATATGGTGTTTGGCTCCATAGTTCTTTAGGTAATTTACATTATCATCTACACTTGTAACCATAAGCTGCATTTTAAATTTCTGTGCATAAGTTATATGTCATCTTGGAGTACACATTTTGTACTAATATTATGTTCTATGCTCAATGAAGAGTTTCTCCATGGATGGCCAATCAATGGTGCTGGATTCTGTCAAGATCTTATATATCCAAATGAATAGTTTTGATCTAAACAAGATTATTGGCTTGCTGCAATGCTTTCCATGTCTGGAGAAGTTGTATATAAAGGTGATAATTTCACGCACATTGGAAGCCCGCATATAGTGTACTAGAATAACCGTTCAGCTGTTGCTCTTTCGACACTCCTTTTTTAGACCTTAACTGTTTTCAATCTTCATGTCTATTTAGGCAACATGACGGGGTAAGAAAGTTATAACCAATCAGTGGATTCGTAGGCATCGGGATTTTCTCACTTCTCATGAGATTCGATTGAAGACAATAATGCTAGAACGATATGTAGCCAACCATGCAAACACTAGATTTGTCACATTCTTCCTGCTGAATGCGAGGTTACTATTGTCCATCAGGCTTAAGTTTATCAGCAACATGGTTTTGACGGATGGGTATGTGGAAGAGAAAAAAAGGAGTTTTAGGTGGGCAAAAGAGCTTCTGAACGTGCCAGGCTTCTTTTTACAACATATTGTGGTCATAATCCAGTAAATTTTACGACCCAGGATGTTCATTCTATGGACCTGACCGATCCATTTGACTGTGACTGCCGAAAACAGTGCTGGAGTTAGATGTTGTTGCCCTTTTCAACCTGGTTTTTTTGTAAACCTGATGAACAATTAACCCTCGTGCTTTTGTACAGTTTGTAAGCTGGAGTTAGATGTTCTTGCCCTTTCCAACTCGGCTCAGACTGTCATATTTTCTTTGAAGCAAGGCAAATGGCTTGCCAGTCATTTAATTTAGAGTGAAACATTGTAACAAATAACAAATCCCAACCAAGGGAAATAACATCACTCTCGCCGGCTGCTTGAGCTCACTGTGCATTACAGAAACCAAGTGATTAGCCATCACCAACACCCACAAACTTATTTCGAACTAGCACATCAAATGGGCTGTAAATTTTCATAGGAAAGGCTACATGACCGTGACAGATTTGGATTCTGACATTCGGGACCCGCGAGGAAATAGCTATCCAAGGTGGTGTCGACTTACTAGCCAGTTAACAAACGATTCTGCCTACCAGCTATTGGATTGACATCCAACATCTGTCGTGTATCTTCTATCTCTTGTCTTCTTCTTCCTCCAGCCACCCAAACCAAACCACCCCGTTGGCTTCGCCTGCTGCCGCCTCCCATGGCTGGTTGCGCCTCCGCCGCCCTACCGTACGTACCCTCCAACGTTGGCCAATCCCTCCCTCTATACCCCCACACGTACTGTTATTCTCCAGCGACGTTAGCCCCAACACGCACCCACACTCGAACCAGTCAACCCTCGTACTCCCCTCCGCCATCAACTGGACCGGCGCATCTTCCACGGCTCCTGTTCGTTCCGTCCGAGGCCTCACCGTCATCCTCCGCCTTGCGGCCTTGGTTTGCTCGCCGTGCGCGGTGTGCCGCCTTTTTGCATTGTCAACGTTGTCAACAACCGAGAGGAACAAGGAGATGACTGTACGTGGAGAGGATAACAGTAGGGACCGACCAGCGTCATGGTAGTACGCAAGCAAGTGCCTCTATATTACAAGCCCAAAAATATGGTTCCTCCTAATGGTTGGACATCTGGGGCTCACACCATTGTCAACGTAGTCAATAAATGAGAGAATTACACTACGAGCGGCTGACACCAGGGACCCAGCAGGTCGCGCAGTTTTTTTGGAGGAAAAAGCAGTTGTTATTGATACTAGTTTTAGAGACGGATCAGGGTAACAACGGGGCTGTGCGGGGGCTGTGGCCCGTCTAGCCAGGGTTTTATTTACGTTTACCACATCATGAGCCCAGTTGTGTTTTTTTCTTGCTGAGAATGGCTAGCCAAGTTCTATTTTTTTAAGAAATACCCAAACAAGGCCTACTTGCTTTATCAGCCTTGCTGGGCTGCAAATCTTTCAAGACGAGGAGAGTTTCATTCGGTTTTCCCAGAAATGGGATGTACATTTTTAAAACACATCAAACCGGGAATTAGTTTCAAATTTTTTTCATTACAAGATTTTAAATTCCATTGATTTTTATGCGTGGACAATTATTTGGATTTTATATTTATATAAATTATTTTTCAAAATAGTTTGAATGTGAATCAATATTTCGGGATTAAAAATAGTTGACCGCACCAAAATATGCAAAAATTCGTATACTTTTAACCATGGCCACAATATGGGGTGTAATGCTAACAAAAAGAAGATGGGCTCCAAAAAAATTCTTAAGAATTAGCAAATGGGCTGTACATTATTAGAAATAATGCACACGAGAGCAGTGACTGTTTGATGTCCATCCAACGGCTCTCGTGCTTCTTCAATCTCTGCTTTTCCTGCTCCAGCCGCTCAAACAAGCGCCGACGGGACTGCCTGCTCCCTCCTCCCGTGGCTGGCTATGCTGCTGCGCAGGCCTCACCGCCCCACCGTACTCCCATCGCTGGCCTAGCGATTCCTCTACTCACCCACACCTACTGTTATTCTGCGGGGATGGCAGACGAACCAGTAAACCCTCGTACTCCTCCGCATGGGAAACAACTGCCGAGTCTTCCCTCGATCCGTGTCATTCCCTTCCTAGGCCTCGCCGTCGTCCACCGCCCTGGTGCTCTCGGCGCGGCCTGGTCAACATGGTCAATGAACGACATCCATCGGAAGTGGACTGTACGTGGAAAGGCTGACAGTTGGGTCCACGGCCGCATGCAAGGAAATGCCTCCTTATTACACGCAAAATAATGATTCCTCCACCTGATAGCTAGGACCCACGGGAAGGGCTTCTGTATTTCGTGAAAAAATGCCCCCCCGCTGACAGGTCGGACCCAGCAGCTACATCTTCGCACGCAAGGAAGTTCGTCCTTATGACGCACAAAAAATGAATACCCCCTGCTAGCTGGGACCCACCATAGTGGGTGGCTGACTTGTGGGCCTACTAAGTTGACAGGGACAGATGGCTTTGTCAACTTAGTCAATATGAACGATTCTAGCTCCAGTGACCGTCCGATGTCCATCCAACGACCATAGTGCTTCTTCAACCTCTCTTCTTCTTGCTCCAGCCGCCCAAAGCAGCGCCAGTCGTGCCGCCTGCTCCTGCCTCCCGTGGCCGGCTGTGCTGTCGCAGAGGCCTCACCGCCCCCATACTACTCCCACCACTGGCTAGGACATCTCTCCACTCACCCACACCCCCTGTTATTTTGCGGCGACGGCAGCTTCACACCGTAGCCGAACCAGTGAACCCTCGTACTCCTCTCCGTGTGGGCATGCACTCCCGCGTCTTCCCCGGCTCCACGTCGTTCCCTTCCTAGGCCTTGCCGTCGTCCACCGCCTTGGTGCTCTTGGCACGGCATGGTCAATATGGTCAACGACTGACTTCCATCGGAAGAGTACTGTACGTGGAGAGGCTGACAGCTGGGTCCACGGCCGTAGTGGGTCCACGGTCAAAGCCCAGTTTTTTGTGATTTGCCAAATAAGTTGCTTTGTCAGGCCTATTGGGCTGCAAATCTTTCAATACGAGGAGAGCTTCATTCGGCTGGCCGAGAAAATGGCCTATCAGTAATGAGAAATGGGATGTACATTTTCAAAACACATCAAACCAACAATTAGTTTCAAATTTCTTTTTTTATTTCGAGATTTTAAATTGCATTGATTTTTATGCGTGGAAAATTTGTTGGATTTTATATTGATATACATTTATTTTTAAAATCAGTTTGAATATGACTCGAAATTTCGGGATTAAAAACAGTTCGGACCACACCAAAATATGCAAAATTTCGTATAATTTTTTAACCGTGGCCACAATATGGGTTGTAATGCTAACAAAAAGAATATGGGCTCAAAAAAGCTTAAGAATTAGCAAATGGGCTGTAAATTATTAGAAATAATGGCAGGTGGGCTGTATGCTATTTTCCACAGATTTGAGGCTTTCCTTAAAAAAGGTTGACGCACAAGCAGTGACTGTTGGATTTACATCCAACAGCCGTCGTGCTTCTTCAATCTCTGCTCTTCCTGCTCCAGCCGCTCAAACAAGCACCAGCGGGACTGCCTGCTCCCTTCTCCCTGCGGCCGGCTATGCTGCCGCGCAGGCCTCACTGCACCACCGTACTCCCATCGCTGGCCTAGCCATCCCTCTACTCATCCACACCTGCTGTTATTCTCCGGCGACGGCAGACGAACCTATAAACCCTCATACAGTCGTACTCCCCTCTGCGTGGGAAACAACTGCCGAGTCTTCCCTTCCTCTGTGTTGTTCCCTTCCTAGGCCTCGCCGTCATCCACCGCCCTAGTGCTCTCGGCGCGGCCTGGTCAACATAGTCAATGACCAACATGCATCTGAAGTGGACTGTACGTGGAGAGGCTGACAGCTGGGTCCACGGCTGCACGCAAGGAAATGCCTCCTTATTACGCGCAAAATAATGATTCCTCCACCTGACATCTGGGACCCACTGGAAGGGCCTCTGTATTCCGCGAAAAAACGTTACCACCGCTGACAGCTCAGATCCACCAGCTATACCTTCGCACGCAAGGAAGTGCCTCCTTATTACGCACAAAAAAATGAATACTCCCCCTGCTAGCTGGGACCTAGTACAGTGGCAGGCTGACTTGTGGGCCTACTAAGTTGACGGGGATGGAGGGCTTTGTCAACTTAGTCAATATGCACGATTCTAGCTCCAGTGACCGTACGATGTACATGCAACGACCGTAGTGATTCTTCAACCTCTGGTCTTCTTGCTCCAGCCGCCCAAACCAGCGCCTGTCATGCCTCGTGCTCCTGCCTCCCGTGGCCGGCTGCGATGCGGCGGAGGCCTCACCGCCCCTACTACTCCCACAGCTGGCCAGGCCATCCCTCTACTCACCCACACCCCCTGTTATTCTGCAGCGACGACAGCCTCACACCGCAGCGAACCAATGAACCCTCATACTCCTCTATGCCTGGGCATCCACTGCCGTATCTTCCCTGGCTCCGCGTCGTCCCCTTCCTAGGCCTCGCTGTCGTCCACCGCCTTGGTGCTCTCGGTGCGGCGTGGTCAATGTGGTCAACGACCGACTTCCATTGGAAGAGTACTATACGTGGAGAGGCTAACAGCTGGGTCCACGGCAGCCGCAAGGAAGTGCCTCCTTATTACACGCAAAATAATTATTCCTGTACCTGACAGCAGGGACCCACCGAACGGGCCACCGTATTTCGTGAAAAAATGTTTCCCCCCTGACTGCTGGGACCCACCAGCTACATCTTCGCATGCAAGGAAGTGCGTTAAAAAAACGATTTGCCCCCTGACTGTTGGGACCCACCAGCTATATCTTCGCACGCAAGGAAGTGCCTGACAGTCGGGACCCACCTGGTCGAAGCGTACGTAGCATTGTCATTCTGGTCGCGAATGTGTATGTACATACTGGTCGATGTAGAGCGCGCACGTGTCGTAGTTGAGGCACGCATGTAACATGTACACGTACGTACATTTGCCAGTGTGCAAGCAAGAAAATACGGCCACGTACGTACATACGGGCGGGGTCTCAAATGCCTACTCGTGCATACGTACGGCTAGGGCTCGTGTACATGGCTGGGTCGGAACGGAGAAACTGTGTCGTCGTCGTGTTCATGGGGAGGCAACGGAATGCGTCGTGTTCATCGGGAGGCAACGAAACGCGTGGGAGCCAACCGTCTTGGACGGAACATCCGATGAAAATGAGGCCTAGCGTACCATAGAATGGAGGAAACGGCCTTGTGTTCGACCGGCCACGCTCGAAATGGGATCTTGTTCATCGAGAGGGGTCTGGCGTACCGCAAAACGGAAGAAACGGACCTCCTACGGTCGAAACGGGGGTTCTGTTCATCGGGAGGGGTGTGGCATACCGCAAAACGGAGGCAACGGATTTGTGTTGGAGCGCTATGGTCGAAACAGGGGTCCTGTTCATCGGGAGGGGTGTGGCGTACCACAAAACGGGACTCCACGGGATACTGTTCATCTCCACCGTCGACCCCCTCCAGCCTCCACGGGCTATTGTTCATCCACCGTCGACCTCCTCCAGCCTCCACCTGCTACTGTTCATCAACGAGCTCCTATTCATCCAGCCTCCACCGCGCGCTACTCCACCGGCTACTGTTCAACCAACCCTCTCCACGGGCTCCTGTTCAACCACCCCTCCACGGGCTACTGTTCATCCAGCCCTCCACCATCTACTGTTCATCCTGCCCTCCACGGGGTGGTCCTGTTCATCCAGCCCTCCACGGGGTCCTGTTCATCCAGCCCCAACCGGCTCGATCGATCGGGGTCCTGTTCATCCAGAGGCAACACCACGGGGTCCTGTTCATCCACCCCCACCGGGAACTGTTCATCCATACCCCCCAGCAACGCTCACTGTTCATCTAGAGACAGCATCGATCAGCTTCAGTTAGCAGCAGTAGCGAAGGAATCGCTTGATCTGGTTCAATTAATAGCCATCGATCGATCGTTCAGGTTCAGTAACGTGTAGCCTGCAGTGCAATTGCTCGGGTTCAGTTAGAGCCCAACGCCTCGCTCGGGTTCAGTTAGAGCCCAACGCCTCGCACCCACGCGCGTGCGTGTATGAGAGAAACGCGCATCGCTCGGCCCCGACCACCCACCGTAACCGGGAACACCCCGATATTTTCCTCGCCCTCGCTTCTACCACCGGTTTTTCCATCATGGACGGCCCAAAGAATGTCATGCAGCTGCGTCTCCGGCCCGCCTAGGACGAAAAGCCCATTTTCTATCATGATTTTCTGTCATAGAAGTAGGACCCCACCACATCTATGATGATACCGTGTTTTGTCACAATTATTGTCATAGAAGTGTCATAAGTATGACAGAAAAAAATTTCGTTCGGCCCAAAATGTCACGAATGTGTCTTTTTTTGTAGTGACTTTTGAGCTTGAATGCGATGCTAGTGGAATTGGATTAGGAGGTGTGTTATTACAAGATGGCAAACTTGTTGCATATTTTTTTTTGAAAAATTGAGTGGGCCTATTCTGAATTATTCTACTTATGATAAATAATTATATGCTCTTGTTCGGACTTTAGAGACATGGCAACATTATTTATGGCCCAAAGAATTTGTTATACATTCTGATCATGAATCCTTGAAACATATTAGAAGTCAAGCTAAACTGAATCGTAGACATGCTAAATGGGTTGAATTCATTGAGACTTTCCCTTATGTCATAAAAACAAGAAGGGTAAAGAAAATGTTATTGCTGATGCATTGTCTCATCGCTATACTATGCTTTCACAACTTGACTTCAAAATATTTGGTTTGGAGACCATCAAAGATCAATATGTGCATGATGCTGATTTGAAAGATGTAATGCAGAATTGTAAAGAAGGAAGAGCAAGGAACAAGTTCGTCATTAATGATGGATTTGTGTTCTATGCTAACAAGCTATGCATTCCAGCTAGCTCCGTTCGTCTTTTGTTGTTGAAGGAGGCGCATGGAGGAGGATTAATGGGACACTTTGGCGTGAAGAAGACGGAGGACGTACTGGCTACACATTTCTTTTGGCCAAAGATGAGACGGGATGTTGAGCGTTTTGTTGCTCGCTGCACTACATGTCAAAAAGCTAAGTCACGACTCAATCCTTATGGTTTATATATGCCTTTGCCTGTACCTAGTGTTCCTTGGGAGGATATATCTATGGACTTTGTTTTAGGTTTACCTCGAACAAAGAAGGGGAGGGATAGCCTATTTGTTGTCGTGGATAGATTCTCAAAAATGGCACACTTTATACCATGTCATAAAAGCGATGATGCTGTTAATGTTGCTGATTTGTTCTTTCGTGAAATTATTCGCTTGCACGGTGTGCCAAACACTATTGTTTCAGATCATGTTACTAAATTTCTTAGCCACTTTTGGAGATGTTTATGGGATAAGTTGGGGACTAAACTGCATTTTAGTACTACTTGTCACCCCAAACTGATGGACAAACTGAAGTAGTCAATAGAACATTGTCTATTATGCTTAGGGCTGTTTTGAAGAATAATAAGAAAATGTGGGAAGAATGCTTGCCTCATATTGAATTTGATTACAATCGTTCATTGCATTCTACTACTAAGATGTGCCCTTTTGAAATTGTGTACGGTTTCCTACCTCGTGCACCTATTGATTTGTTGCCTCTTCCATTTTCGGAGAAGGTTAATTTTGATGCTAAAGAATGTGCTGAATTGATTTTAAAAATGCATGAGTTAACTAAGGAAAACATTGAGCGTATGAATGCTAAATATAAACTTGCTGGAGATAAGGGTAGAAAACATGTTGTGTTTGCACATAGAGATCTTGTTTGGTTACATTTGCGTCAGGATAGATTTCCTAATTTGCGCAAATCAAAGCTAATGCCACGTGCTGATGGTCCTTTTAAGGTGTTAGAGAAAATAAATGATAATGCATGTAAACTTGAGCTGCCTGTAGATTTTGGGGTTAGTCCCACTTTTAACATTGCATATTTGAAGCCTTACTTGGGTGAGGAAGATGAGCTTCTGTCGAGGACTACTTCAATTCAAAAAGGGGAGGATGATGAGGACATCACTAACAAAGTTACACCCATAGCCCCTATTGATACATATACAGGACCAATTACTAGAGCTCGTGCACGCCAATTAAATTACCGGGTACTTTCGTTTCTTGTTAATGATTCTAATGTTCGTGAGAATATGATGCTACCTAAATTGGATACATTTGTCTTGCTTACAAATGAAGGGCCTAGCTTGGACAAGAAGGATGATCATTGGAGCAATATCAAGCATGGAGATGATGGCATGCTCAAGGGAAACAAGAACGGAGTTACATGTGATGATTTCCGGACTTTGAAGCCACCATAATGAGTGCATGAAGCTTTGGACGAAATATACAAGATGCCACTTCATAAATTTCGTCCAGAGGCTATTATAGGTGCTGCGTCACCTTATTATTGGGCCAGGCCCATGTAATTTCGAAATACTTAAGTATAGGCTGTTTTTAGAGTCCATATGTGTGGGGAAACAAGAGTTAGGGTTGGTTTTGGACCCCTCCTCCAAGGGCCACGAAATTCCCCCCTCTTCCTCCATATATACAACCCTTAGGGCATCGTTTAGACTTTGGGTTTTGTTTAGATTAAAGTTCACCATAGCTCCAACTTCGCGTACTTCATTTGTGTTCAACGACTAGACAAAGGCGTCACAGAACCCCACCTTGATCAATAAAGCTTTCCTCTTATATTCGCAATATCCAGATTGCAATCTTAGTTTCTTGCTTGTTCTTCATTTGCCTGCAGGAAACAAACCTTCGTGGTCAGGTTGATCATGCTCCCGCGTGGTCAATAACCTCTCGGAGTTGGTTTAGCGATTTCTAAGGCGCGACGTCCTTGCACGTTCGTAGTCGGATCGTCAAAGTCGACTTCCTGCAAAATGATAGCCACCATATCATCGAAAGACGAGACACCTTTGCCTCTATCAGTAACTCTGGAGAGGGGCACCGCACACGACTAAGAGAAGACTTGGTGTGCCTTTGGGGTGCACCCCTCCCACGCATATAAATGAGGGGGGAAGAGGAGGCTGGCCCTAGAGGGGGCGCGCCAAGGGGGGAGTCCTACTTGGACTCCCGGTTCGCCCCCTTCCTATTCCAACTAGGAGAAGGAGGGAAGGAGGAAGAGGGGAGAAGGAAAGAGAGGAGGGTGCCGCCCCTCCTAGTCCAATTCGGACTGATAGGGGGGCGTGCGGCCACCCCTTGCGGCCCTCCTCTCTCTCCACTAAGGCCCATGTTGGCCCAATACTTCCCCGGGGGGTTCCCGTAACCCCTCGATACTCCGGAAGAATACCCGAACCACTCAAAACCATTCCTATGTCCGAATACTACCTTCCAATATATGAATCTTTACCTCTCGACCATTTCGAGACTCCCCATCATATCCATGATCTCATCCGAGACTCCGAACAAACTTCGGTCACCAAAACACATAACTCATAACACAAATCGTCATCGAACGTTAAGCGTGCGGACCCTACGGGTTCGAGAACTATGTGGACATGACCGAGACAGATCTTCGGTCAATAACCAACAGCGGAAACTGGATGCTTATATTGTTCCTACATATTCTACGAAGATCTTTATCGGTCAAACCGCATAACAACATACGTCATTCCCTTTGTCATCGGTATGCTACTTGCCCGAGATTCGATCGTCGGTATCATCATACCTAGTTCAATCTCGTTACCAGCAAGTCTCTTTACTCGTTCCGTAATGCATCATCCCGTAACTAACTCATTAGTCACATTGCTTGCAAGGCTTATAGTGATGTGCATTACCGAGAGGGCCCAGATATACCTCTTCGATACACGGAGTGACAAATCCTAATCTCGATCTATGCCAACCCAACAAACACCTTCATAGACTAATGTAGAGCATCTTTATAATCACCCAGTTACGAAGTGACATTTGACAGCACACAAGGTGTTCCTTTGGTATTCGGGAGTTGCATAATCTCATAGTCAGAGGAACATGTAGAAGTCATGAAGAAAGCAATAGCAATAAAACTAAACGATCATTATGCTAAGCTAATGGATGGGTCTTGTCCATCACATCATTCTCTAATGATGTGATCCCGTTCATCAAATGACAACACATGTCTATGGTCAGGAAACTTAACAATCTTTGATTAATGAGCTAGTCAGGTAGAGGCATACTAGGGACACTATGTTTGTCTATGTATTCACACATGTACTAAGTTTCTGGTTAATACAATTCTAGCATGAATAATAAACATTTAGCATGATATAAGGAAATATAAATAACAACTTTATTATTGCCTCTAGGGCATATTTCCTTCAGTCTCCCACTTGCACTAGAGTCAATAATCTAGTTCACATCGTCATGTGATTTAACACCAATAGTTCACATCGCCATGTGACCAACACCCAAAGGGTTTACTAGAGTCAATAATCTAGTTCACATCGCCATGTGATTAACACCCAAAGATTACTAAGGTGTGATCATGTTTTGCTTGTGAGAGAAGTTTAGTCAACGGGTCTGCGACATTCAGATTCGTATGTATTTTGCAAATTTCTATGTCTACAATGCTCTGCACTGAGCTACTCTAGCTAATTGCTCCCACTTTCAAGATGCATCCAGATTGAGACTTAGAGTCATCTGGATCAGTGTCAAAGCTTGCATCGACGTAACTCTTTACGACGAATTCTTTATCACCTCCATAACCGAGAAATATCTCCTTAGTCTTCTAAGGATAATTTTGACCGTTGTCCAGTGATCCACTCCTAGATCAATATCGTACCTGGCAAGGTACACAATAGGTTTGGTACACATCGTAGTGAAGGAAATATGCCCTAGAGGCAATAATAAAGTTGTTATTTATATTTCCTTATATCATGATAAATGTTTATTATTCATGCTAGAATTGTATTAACCGGAAACTTAGTACATGTGTGAATACATAGACAAACAGAGTATCACTAGTTTGCCTCTACTTGACTAGCTCGTTGAATCAATGATGGCTATGTTTGCTAACCATAGACATGAGTTGTCATTTGATTAACAGGAATCATTAGAGAATGATGTGATTGTCTTGACCCATCCGTTAGCTTAGCACGATGATCGTCTAGTTTGTTGCTATCGCTTTCTCCATAACTATACATGTTCCTATGACTATGAGATCATGCAACTCCCGAATACCGGAGGAACACTTTATGTGCTACCAAACGTCACAACATAACTGGGTGATTATAAAGGTGCTCTACATGTGTCTCCGATGGTGTTTGTTGAGTTGGCATGGATCAAGATTAGGATTTGTCACTCCGATTGTCGGAGAGGTATCTCTGGGCCCTCTCGGTAATGTAAATCACAATAAGCCTTGCAAGCAATGTAGCTAATGAGTTAGTTATGGGATGTAGCATTACGAAATGAGTAAACAGACTTGCCGGTAATGAGATTGAACTAGGTCTTGAGATACCGACGATCGAATCTTGGGCAAGTAACATACCGATGACAAAGGGAACAACGTATATTGTTATGCGGTTTGACCAATAAAGATCTTCATAGAATATGTAGGAACCAATATGAGAATCCAGGATCCGCTATTGGTTATTGACCGAAGATGAGTCTCTGTCATGTCTACATAGTTCTCGAACCCGTAGGGTCCGCACACTTAACGTTTGGTGACGATCGGTATTATGAGTTTATGTGTTTTGATGTACTGAAGGTAGTTCGGAGTCTCGGATATGATCACAGACATGATGAGGAGTCTCGAATTGGTCGAGACATAAAGATCTATATATTGGACGGCTATATTCGGACACTGGAAGCGTTTCGGGTGATTTCGGAGAAAACCGGAGTGCCGGAGGGGTTACCGGAACCCCCCGGGGAAGTATTGGGCCTTAGTGGGCCTTAGGGGAGAGAGAGGGCAGCAGCCTAGGAGGTGCCCCCCAAGCGGAGTCCGAATAGGACTAGGGGAGTGGGGCGTGGCGCCTCTTTCCCTCTCCCTCTCCCTCTCTTTCCTTCCCCCTTCCTCTTTCCTAGTAGGACTAGGAAAGGATGAATCCTACTCCTACTAGGAGGAGGATTCCTCCTCTCCTTGGGCGTCACTAGGGCCGGCCGGCCTCCCCCTTGCTCCTTTATATACGGGGGCAGGGCACCCTAGAACACACAAGTTGATTGTTCCAAGCCGTGTGCGGTGCCCCCCTCCACCATAATCCACCTCGGTCATATCATAGCGGTGGTTAGGCAAAGCCCTGTTCCGGTAGCAACATCATCACCGTCATCACGCCGTCGTGCTGATGAAGCTCTCCCTCGAAGCTCTACTGGATCGTGAGTTCACAGGACGTCATCGAGCTGAACGTGTGCAGATCGCGGAGTTGCCGTACCTTCGGTGTTGGGTTTGGTCGATCGTGAAGACGGATGACTACATCGACCGCGTTGTCATAATGCTTCTGCTTACGGTCTACGAGGATACGTAGACAACACTCTTCCCTCTCGTTGCTATGCATCACCATGATCTTGCATGTGCGTAGGAATTTTTTTGAAATTACTACGTTCCTGAACACATAGCATACTTTATAGAACCTATGGCTGAGGCATAGGGAATGACTTTCATTCTGTTTCTATTTTCTGTCATGTTTTGAGTCTTACTCAATTTTACACCTTGCAATACATGCAAGAACTCCTTCTTGACTATTCCATTTGAACTACTTCAAAATCTTGTCAACGTATGCACTCATTGAAAAATCTTATCAAGCGTCTTGATCTATCTTTATAGATCTTGATGCCCAATATGTAAGCAGCTTCACCGAGGTCTTTCTTTGGAAAACTCCTTTCAAACACTCCTTTATGCTTTCCAGAAAATTCTACATCATTTCCGATCAACAATATGTCATTCACACATACTTATCAGAAAGGTTGCAGTGCTCCCACTCACTTTCTTGTAAAATACATTCTTCACCGCAAGTATGTATAAAACTATATGATTTGATCAACTCATCAAAGCATATATTCCAACTCCGAGATGCTTGCACCAGTCCATAGATGGATCGTTGGAGCTTGCACATTTTGTTAGCACCTTTAGGATTGACAAAACCTTCTGGTTGTATCATATACAACTCTTCTTTAATAAATCCATTAAGGGATGCAGTTTTGACATCCATTTGTCAGATTTCATAAAATGTGGCAATTGCTAACATGATTCGGACAGACTTTAAGCATCGATACGAGTGAGAAAATCTCAACGTAGTCAACACCTTGAAGTTTTCAAAAACCCTTTTCGACAAGTTGAGCTTTGTAGATAGTGACACTACTATTAGCGTCCGTCTTCCTCTTGAAGATCCATTTATTCTCAATGGCTTGTCGATCATTGGGCAAGTCCACCAAAGTCCACACTTTGTTCTCATACATGGATTCTATCTCAGATTTCATGCCCTCAAGCTATCTGTCGGAATCTGGGATCATCATCGCTTCCTCATAGTTTGTAGGTTCATCATGGTCTAGTAACATGGCTTCCAGAACAGAATTGCCGTACCACTCTGGTGCGGATCGTACTCTGTTTGACCTATGAGGTTCGGTAGTAACTTGATCTAAAGTTTCATGTTCATCATAATTAACTTCCTCACTAATTGGTGTAGGAAACATTGGAACTGATTCCTATGATGAACCATTTTCCAATTCGAGAGAAGGTACAACTACCTCATCAAGTTCTACTTTCCTCCCACTCACTTCTTTCGAGAGAAACTCCTTCTCTAGAAAGGATCCATTCTTGGGAACGAATATCTTGCCTTCAGATCTATGATAGAAGGTGTACCCAACAGTCTCCTTTGGGTATCCTATGAAGACACATTTCTCTGATTTGGGTTCAAGCTTATCAGGCTGAAGCTTTTTCACATAAGCATTGCAGCCCCAAATTTAAGAAACGACGGCTTAGGTTTCTTGCCAAACCACAGGTCATATGGTGTCGTCTCAACGGATTTAGATGGTGCCCTATTTAACATGAATGCAGCTGCCTCTAATGCATAACCCCAACAGGATAGTGGTAAATCGGTAAGAGACATCATAAATCGCACCATATCTAATAAAGTACGGTTACGACGTTCGGACACACCATTATGTTATGGTGTTTCAGGTGGTGTGAGTTGTGAAACTATTCCACAATTTTAAATGAAGGCCAAACTCATAACTCAAATATTCGCCTCCGTGATCAGATCGTAGGAACTTTATTTTCTTGTTACGATGATTTTCCACTTCACTCTAATATTCTTTGAACTTTTCAAATGTTTCAGACATGTGTTTCATCAAGTAGATATACCCATATCTTCTCAAATCATCTGTGAAGGTCAGAAAATAATGATACCCGCGGTGAGTCTCAACACTCATCGGATCGCATACATCGGTATGCATTATTTCCAATAAGTCAGTGGCTCACTCCATTGTTCCTGAGAACGGAGTCTTAGTCGTCTTGCCCATGAGGCATGGTTTGCAAGCATCAAATGATTCATAATCAAGTGATTCCAAAAGTCCATCCACACGGAGTTTCTTGATGCGCTTTACACCAATATGACCTAAACGGCAGTGCCACAAGTATGTTGCACTATCATTATCAAGTTTGCATCTTTTGGCATCAATGTTATGAATACGTGTATCACTACGATCGAGATTCAATAAACCATTTATATTGAGTGTATGACCATAGAAGGTTTTATTCATGTATACAGAACAACAATTATTCTTTGACTTACATGAATAACCATATTGCAATAAACATGATCCAATCATATTCATGCTCAATGCAAACACCAAATAACACTTATTTAGGTCTAGCACTAATCTCGAAGGTAGAGGGAGTGTGAGATGGTGATATTGTCAACCTTGGAATCACTTCCAACACATATCGTCACCTCGCCCTTAACTAGTCTCCGTTCATTTTGCAACTCCTGTTTCGAGTTACTAATCTTAGCAATTGAACCGGTATCAAATACCTAGGGGTTACTATGAACACTAGTAAAGTACACATCAATAAGCTGTATATCAAATATACATTTGTTCACTTTGCCATCCTTCTTATCCGCCAAATGTTTGGGGCAGTTCCGCTTCAAGTGACCAATTCCTTTGCAGTACAAGCACTCAGTTTCAGGCTTGGGTCTAGCTTTGGGCTTCTTCATGGGAGTTGCAACTTCCTTGCCATTCTTCTTGAAGTTCCTTTTCTTTCCCTTGCCCTTTTACTAGTGGTCTTGTCAACCATCAACACTTGATGCTTTTCTTGATTTCTAGCTTCGCCGATTTTAGCATCGTGAAGACCTCGGGGAATCGTTTTCATCATCCCTTGCATATTATAGTTCATCATGAAGTTCCAGTAACTCGGTGATAGTGACTAGAGAACTCTGTCAATCATTATCTTTTCTGGAAGATTAACTTCCACTTGATTCAAGCGATCGTAGTACTCAGACATTATGAGCACATGCTCACCGGTTGAGCTATTCTCCTCCATCTTGTAGGCAAAATACTTGTCAGAGGTCTCATACCTCTCGATTCGGGCATGAGTCTGAAATACCAATTTCAACTCTTGGAACATCGCATATGCTCCGTGGCATTCAAAACATTTTTGAAGTCCTGGTTCTAAGACATAAAGCATGGTGCACTAAACTATCAAGTAGTCATCATACCGAGCTTGCCAAACGTTCATAACGTCTGCATCTGCTCCTGCAATAGGTCCGTCACCTAGCGGTGCATCAAGGACATAATTCTTCTGTGCAGCAATGAGGATAATCCTCAAATCACGGACCCAGTCCGCATCATTGCTACTATCATCTTTCAACTTATTTTTTTCTCTAGGAACATATCAAAAATAAACGGGGAGATACATCGCAAGCTATTGATCTAGAAGATAGATATGCAAATACTATCAAGACTAAGTTCATGATAAATTAAAGTTCGATTAATCATATTACTTAAGAACTCCCACTTAGATAGACATCCCTCTAGTCATCTGAATGATCACGTGATCCATATCAACTAAACCATGTCCGATCATCACGTGAGATGGAGTTGTTTTCAATGGTGAACACCCCTATGTTGATCATATTTACTATATGATTCACGTTCGACCTTTTGTCTCAGTGTTCCGAGGCCATATCTGCATATGCTAGGCTCATCAAGTTTAACCCGAGTATACCGCATGTGCACAACTGGCTTGCACCCGTTGTATGTGAACGTAGAGCTTTTCGCACCCGATCGTCACGTGGTGTCTCGGCACGATGAACTGTCGCAACGGTGCATACTCGGGGAGAACACTTATACCTTGAAATTTTAGTAAGGGATCATCTCATAATGCTATCATCGTACTAAGCAAAATAAGATGCATAAAAGATAAACATCACATGCAATCAAAATATGTGACATGATATGGCCATTATCATCTTGTGCCTTTTATCTCCATCTCCAAAGTACCATCATGATCTCCATCGTCGCCGACATGACACCATGATCTCCATCATCTTGATCTCTATCAACGTGTCGTCACATGGTCGTCTCGCCAACTATTGCTATCGCATAGCGATAAAGTAAAGCAATTATATGGCGCTTGCATCTTATGCAATAAAGAGACAACCATAAGGCTCCTACCAGTTGCCGATAACTTTAACAAAACATGATCATCTCATACAACAATTTGTATCTCATCACATCTTGACCATATCACATCACAACATGCCCTACAAAAACAAGTTAGACGTCCTCTACTTTGTTGTTCCAAGTTTTACGTGGCTGCTACGGGCTTCTAGCAAGAACCGTTCTTACCTACGCATCAAAACCACAACGATTTTTCGTCAAGTGTGTTGTTTTAACCTTCAACAAGGACCGGGCATAGTCAAGATCGATTCAACTAAAGTTGGAGAAACAGACACCCGCTAGCCACCTGTGTGCGAAGCACGTCGGTAGAACCAGTCTCATGAACGCGATCATGTAATGTCGGCCCGGGCCGCTTCATCCAACAATGTCACCAAATCAAAGTAAGACGTTGGTGGTATGCAGTATGACTATTATCGCCCACAACTCATTGTATTCTACTCGTGCATATAACATCTACGCATAGACCTGGCTCAGATGCCACTGTTGGGGAACACAGTATTTCAAAAAAATTCCTACGATCACGCAAGGTCTATCTAGGAGATGCATAGCAACGAGATGGGAGAGTGTGTCCATGTACCCTCGTAGACCAAAAGCGAAAGCGTTTAGTAACGCGGTTGATGTAGTCGAACGTCTTCACGATCCAACCGATCCTAGAACCGAACGTACGGCAGCTCCGTGTTCAGCACACGTTCAGCACGATGACGTCCATCGAGCTCTTGATCTAGTTGAGGACGAGTGAGAGTTCCGTCTGCACGACGGCGTGGCAATGGTGATGATGAAGTTACCGGCGCAGGGCTTCGCCTAAGGACTACGACGATATGACCTAGGTGTGTAACTGTGGAGGGGGCACCGCACACGGCTAAGAGAAGACTTGGTGTGCCTTTGGGGTGCCCCCTCCCACTTATATAAAGGAGGGGGGAAGAGGAGGCCGGCCCTAGAGGGGGCGCTCCAAGGGGGGGAGTCCTACTTGGACTCCCATTCCAAGTAGGATTTGCCCCCCTTTCCTATTCCAAGTAGGTGAAGGAGGGAAGTAGGAAGAGGGGAGAAGGAAAGAGAGGGGGGCGCCGCCCCCTCCTAGTCCAATTCGGACAAGCCCTTGGGGGGGCACCCTTGAGGCCCTTCTCTCCTTTCCACTAAAGCCCATTAAGGCACATTACTTCCCCCCCCCCGGGGGGGGGGTTCTGGTAACCTCCCGGTACTCCGGAAAATACCCGAAACACTTCGGAACCATTCCAGTGCCCGAATATAACCTTCCAATATATCGATCTTTACCTCTCGACCATTTCGATACTCCTCGTCATGTCCGTGATCTTATCCGAGACTCCGAACAAACTTCGGTCATCAAATCACATAACTTATAATACAAATCATCATCGAACGTTAAGCGTGCGGACCCTACGGGTTCGAGAACTATGTAGACATGACCGAGACACATCTCCGGTCAATAACCAATAGCAGAACCTGGATGCTCATATTGGCTCCTTTCTATGAAGATCTTTATTGGTCAAACTTCATAACAACATACGTTGTTCCCTTTGTCATCGGTATGTTACTTGCCCGAGATTCGATCGTCAGTATCATCATACCTAGTTCAATCTCGTTACCGGCAAGTCTCTTTACTCATTCCGTAATGCATCATCCCGCAACTAACTCATTAGTCACATTGCTTTCAAGGCTCATAGTGATGTACATTACCGAGAAGGCCCAGAGATACCTCTCCGATAGACAGAGTGACAAATCCTAATCTCGACCTATGCCAACTCAACAAACACCATTCGAGACACCTGTAGAGCATCTTTATAATCACCCAGTTAAGTTGTGACGTTTGATAGCACACACGGTGTTCCTCCGGTATTCGGGAGTTGCATAATCTCATAGTCAGAGGAACATGTATATGTTATGAAGAAAGCAATAGCAATAAAACTAAACAATCATTATGCTAAGCTAACAGATGGGTCTTGTCCATTGATACGTCTCCAACGTATCTATAATTTTTGATTGTTCTATGCTATTATATTATCTGTTTTGGATGTTAATGGGCTTATTTATACACTTTTATACTATTTTTGGGACTAACCTACTAACCCAAGGCCCAGTGCAAATTGCTATTTTTTTGCCTATTTCAGTGTTTCATAGAAAAGGAATATCAAACGGAATAAAACCTTTGGAAGAGTTATTTTTGGAACAAACGTGATCCAGGGGACTTGGAGTGGACGTCAAGAAACCAACGAGGAGACCACGATGCAGGGGGGCGTGTCATCCACCCTCGTGGGCCCCTAGTGGCTCCACCGACCTACTTCTTCCTCCTATATATATATATATATATATATTCATATACCCCAAAAACATCCAGGAGCACCACAAAACCCTATTTCCACCGCAGCAACCTTTTGTACCCAAGAGATCCCATCTTGGGGCCTTTTCCGGAGCTCCGCCGGAGGGGGAATCGATCATGGAGGGCCTCTACATCAACCCCATGGCCCCTCCGATGATGTGTGAGTAGTTTACCTCAGACCTTCGGGTCCATAGTTACTAGCTAGATGGCTTCTTTTCTCTCTTTGGATCTCAATACAACGTTCTCCTCGATCTTCCTGGAGATCTATTTGATGTAACTCTTTTTGCGTTGTGTTTGTCGAGATCCGATGAATTGCGGGTTTATGATCAAGTTTATATATGAACAATATTTGATTCTTCTTTGAAATATTTTATGTATGATTGGTTTATCTTTGCAAGTCTCTTTGAATTATTGGTTTGGTTGGGCCTACTAGATTGATCTTTCTTGCAATGGGAGAAGTGCTGAGCTTTGGGTTCAATCTTGCGGTGTCCTTTCCAAGTGACAGCAGGGGCAGCAAGGCACGCATTGTATTGCTGCCATCGAGGATAAAATGATGGGGTTTATATCATATTGCTTGAGTTTATCCCTCTACATCATGTCATCTTGCTTAATGTATTACTCTGTTATTATGAACTTAATACTCTAGATGCATGCTGGATAGCGGTCGATGTGTGGAGTAATAGTAGTAGATGCAGAATCATTTCGGTCTACTTGTCACGGACGTGATGCCTATATACATGATCGTGCCTAGATATTCTCATAATTATGCACTTTTCTATCAATTGCTCGACAGTAATTTGTTCACCCACTGTAATACTTATGCTATCTTGAGAGAAGCCACTAGTGAAACCTATGGCCCCTGGGTCTATCTTTTATCTTATAAGTTTCCAATCTACTTTATTTTGCAATCTTTACTTTCACATCTATATCAGAAAAATACCAAAAAGTTTTATCTTATTATTATTAAATCTATCAGATCTCACTCTCGTAAGTGACCGTGAAGGGATTGACAACCCCTTTATCGCGTTGGTTGCGAGGTTCTTATTTGTTTGTGTAGGTACGAGATGACTTGCGTGTAGTCTCCTACTGGATTGATACCTTGGTTCTTAAAAACTGAGGGAAATACTTATGCTACTTTTCTGCATCACCCTTTCCTCTTCAAGGGAAAACCAACGCAGTGCTCACGAGGTAGGAAGAAGGATTTATGGCGCCGTTGCCGAGGAGATCTACATCAAGTCAAGACATACCAAGTACCCATCACAAACTCTTATCCTTTAGGTGCATCTCGGATTTTAGGTCGGCACACACTTTGAGGGCTACTGGCTATACATCTCGACAGAGAATAAATTACACAAATCGGAAAAATTCCGCAAAAAATCAGCCCGAGGCTGAGGTGGTGCACCACCTCGGAAGTTGTCCGGCGTTGGAGCTCGGCTGCGAGCAGTTGACTACACAAGAGAATTTCCTGTGTGAAGCTCGACTAAAGTCCATCAACTTTTTCAAAACCTAGATGATCTATGACACCTCAGATGATGTCTAGCATTGGAGCTCAGCTGCAAGAAGACACCTTGGATGTTGTCTGGTGTTGGAGCTCGGCTGCAAGAGCACACCATCACTCGGGAAAAAACTTCAAGTCCGAGGTGTGGCATAAAAATAACAAGGCATCTGTAAAGGCCGAGAACTTAATGTTGGGTAACGTAGCATGGAATTTTAAAAAAATCCTACGATCACACAAGATCTATCTAGGAGATGCATAGCAACGAGAGGGGGAGAGTGCGTCCACATACCCTCATAGACCGAAAGCGGAAGCGTTAGGTTAACGCGGTTGATGTAGTCGAACGTCTTCACGATCCAACCGATCTAGTACCGAACGTACGACACCTCCGAGTTCAACACACGTTCAGCTCGATGACGTCCCTCGAACTCTTGATCTAGCAGAGGGTCGAGGGAGAGTTTTGTCAGCACGACGGCATGGTGATGGCGATGGTGATGTGATCCGTGTAAGGCTTCACCTAAGCACTATGAAGCTATGACCGAAGGAGTAAACTATGCAGGGGGGAACCACACATGGCTAAGAGAACAATTGATGTGCTATGGGGTGCCCCTTTCCCCCGTATATAAAGGAGGGGAGGAGGAGGCTGCTACCTGTTTTAGCACTGCGTTGGTTTTCCCCGAAGAGGAAGGGATGATGCAGCAAAGTAGCGTAAGTATTTCCCTCAGTTTTTGAGAACCTAGGTATCAATCCAGTAGGAGGCTACGCGTGAGTCCCTCGTACCTGCACACAACAAATAAATCCTCGCAACCAATGCAAATAGGGGCTGTCAATCCCTATAGGGCCACTTACGAGAGTGAGATCTGATAGATATGATAAGATATTATTTTTGGTATTTTTATGATAAAGATGCAAAGTAAAATAAAGGAAAAGTAAATAACTAAGTAGTAGGAGATTGATATGATAAAAATAGACCCGAGGGCCATAGGTTTCACTAGTGGCTTCTCTCAAGAGCATAAGTATTCTACGGTGGGTGAACAAATTACTGTTGAGCAATTGACAGAATTGAGCATAGTTATGAGAATATCTAGGTATGATCATGTATATAGGCATCACGTCCGAGACAAGTAGACCGACTCCTGCCTGCATCTACTACTATTACTCCACTCATCGACCGCTATCCAGCATGCATCTAGAGTATTAAGTTAAAAACAGAGTAACGCCTTAAGCAAGATGACATGATGTAGAGGGATAGACTCATGCAATATGAAGAAAACCCCATCTTGTTATCCTCGATGGCAACAATACAATACGTGCCTTGCTGCCCTTACTGTCACCGGGAAAGGACACCACAAGATTGAACCCAAAGCTAAGCACTTCTCCCATTGCAAGAAAGATCAATCTAGTAGGCCAAACCAAACTGATAATTCGAAGAGACTTGCAAAGATAACCAATCATACATAAAAGAATTCAGATAAGATTCAAATATTATTCATAGATAGACTTGATCATAAACCCACAATTCATCGGTCTCAACAAACACACGGCAAAAATAAGATTACATCGAATAGATCTCCACAAGAGAGGGGGAGAACATTGTATTGAGATCCAAAAAGAGAGAAGAAGTCATCTAGCTACTAACTATGGACCCGTAGGTCTGAAGTAAACTACTCACACTTCATCGGAGAGGCTATGGTGTTGATGTAGAAGCCCTCTATGATCGATGCCCCCTCCGGCGGAGCTCCAGAACAGGCCCCAAGATGGGATCTCGTGGATACAGAAAGTTACGGTGGTGGAATTAGGGGTTTGGCTCCTGGTCTGATCGTTTGGGGGTATGTGGATATATATAGGAGGAAGAAGTATGTCAGTGGAGCTACAGGGGGCCCACAAGGGTGGAGGGCGCGCCTGGGGGGCAGGCGCGCCCCCTACCTCGTGGCCTCCTGTTAGTTGGCTTGACGTAGGGTCCATGTCTCCTGAGTTGTATTCGGTAAGAAAATCACGTCCCCGAAGGTTTCATTCCATTTGGACTCTGTTTGATATTCCTTTTCTTTGAAACCCTAAAATAGGAAAAAAAACAACAATTCTGGGCTGGGCCTCTGGTTAATAGGTTAGTCCCAAAAATAATATAAAAGTGGATAATAAAGCCGAATAATGTCCAAAACAGTAGATAATATAGCATGGAGCAATCAAAAATTATAGATACGTTGGAGACGTATCAAGCATCCCCAAGCTTAATTCCTGCTCGTCCTCGAGTAGGTAAATGATAAAAACAGAATTTTTGATGCGGAGTGCTACTTGGCATAATTTTAGTGTAATTCTTCTTAATTGTGGTATGAATATTCAGATCCGAAAGATTCAAGACAAAAGTTTATATTGAAATAGAAAATAATAATACTTTAAGCATACTAACAAAGCAATTATGTCTTCTCAAAATAACATGGCTAAAGAAAGTTATCCCTACAAAATCATATAGTCTGGCTATGCTCTATCTTCACCACACAAAATATTTAAATCATGCACAATCCCGATGACAAGCCAAGCAATTGTTTCATACTTTTGACATTCTCAAAACTTTTTCAACCTTCATGCAATACATGAGCGTGAGCCATGGATATAGCACTATAGGTGGAATAGAGTGGTGGTTGTGGAGAAGACAAAAAGGGGAAGATAGTCTCACATCAACTAGGCATATCAACGGGCTATGGAGATGCCCATCAATAGATATCAATGTGAGTGAGTAGGGATTGCCATGCAACAGATGCACTAGAGCTATAAGTATATGAAAGCTCAAAAAAAATTAAGTGGGTGTGCATCCAACTTGCTTGCTCATGAAAACCTAGGGAAATTTTGAGGAAGCCCATCATTGGAATATACAAGCCAAGTTCTATAATGAAAAATTCCCAGTAGTATATGAAAGTGATAACATGAGAGACTCTCTACTATTAAGATCATGGTGCTACTTTGAAGCACAAGTGTGGTAAAAGGATAGTAACATTGTCCCTTCTCTCTTTTTCTCTCTTTTTTTATTTTTTATTTTTTATTTGGGCCTTTTCTCTTTTTTTATGGCATCTTTTCTTTCTCTTTTTTGATTTGGGCTTCTTTGGCCTCTTTTATTTATTTTTCGTCCGGAGTCTCATCCCGACTTGTGGGGAATCATAGTCTCCATCATCCTTTCCTCACTTGGGACAATGCTCTAATAATGATGATCATCACACTTTTATTTTTCTTACAATTCAATAATTACAACTCGATACTTAGAACAAGATATGACTCTATATGAATGCCTCCGGCGGTGTACCGGGATATGCAATGATGCATGAGTGACAAGTATGAAAGAATTATGAATGGTGGCTTTGCCACAAATACTATGTCAACTACATGATCATGCTAAGCAATATGACAATGATGGAGTGTGTCATAAACAGAATAGTGGAAAGTGGCATGGCAATATTTCTCAGAATGGCTATGGAAATGCCATAATAGGTAGGTATGGTGGCTGTTTTGAGGAAGGTATATGGTGGGTGTATGATACCGGCGAAAGGTGCATGGTATTAGAGAGGCTAGCAAAGGTGGAAGGGTGAGAGTGCCTATAATCCATGGACTCAACATTAGTCATAAAGAACTCATATACTTATTGCAAAAATCTACAAGTTATCAAAGCAAAGTATTACGCGCATGCTCCTAGGGGGATAGATTGGTTGGAAAAGACCATCGCTCGTCCCCGACCGCCACTCATAAGGAAGACAATCAATAAATAAATCATGCTCCAAATTCATCACATAAAGGTTCACCATACATGCATGCTATGGGAATCACAAGCTTCAACACAAGTATTTCTCAAATTCACAACTACTCAACTAGCACGACTTTAATATCACCATCTCCATATCTCAAAAAAATTATCAAGTATCAAACTTATAATAGTACTCAACACACTCATAAGAGAGTTTTATTATTAATCTTGCATACCAAGCATATTAGGATTTTAAGCAAATTACCATGCTATTAAGACTCTCAAAATAATCTAAGTGAAGCATGAGAGATCACTAGTTTCTATAAAACAAATCCACCACCGTGCTCTAAAAGATATAAGTGAAGCACTAGAGCAAAATTATATAACTCAAAAGATATAAGCGAAGCACATAGAGTATTCTAACAAATTCCAAATCATGTATGGCTCTCTCAAAAGATGTAACATCCCAAAATTCTAAATTTTGGAATGTTATAATAAATAGATAGATTTGACTGATTGTTTGATTGATTGTCTGAAAGTGAGTGAATTTGAAACTTTTGAAAGTTAAATGAGAGGGAATAAAAGGACTTTCCCAAACTTTCGTATTTGCTTTCTGATCTCCATGAATTCAAATTATTTTCAACGCAAAACCCTAGAGAGAAGATGACATGACTTCTTCCATTTAAAATGAAAAGGGTGTTTGAAAAATATTTGAATTCCATTGGGAAATATTTCCAATTCAGAAACTTTAAGCAACTCAATGATTTTCACGAGAGAAGATAAAATGACTTCTTCAAATTATGAAATATGAGTTGGGAGTTTCAAAGGATCAATTTCAAGTCCTTTTGGAATTAATTTTCAAGTTGGATTTATTTGAGTTTCATTCAAATTATTTTTCTCCAAAAATAAAATATATGGAAATTAGGGTAACATGATTCCCTACATTAGAAAATTGGAGAAAAATTAATTTGAAATCATTTTGGTATTTTTAAAATGGTTTTTGTTGAATTTTAATTGACCAGTAGCACTCTTTGATTTATCTGAATTTGTGTGGATTTTATTTGAAGTTATAAAAATGTTCACCGTGTAGAAAATAATTTTCTGAAAATTTTGATATATTATATGCCTATATAATATTTTCGGTTATTTTGTTTTTATTATTTTAATTCTTTGAAAAAAAGGTTTAAAAAATCCCTTCGCCGACTGGGCCGGCCCAGAGCCCAGCCGTTTTCGTCGCGCCAGCCCAGCCGCGCCTTCGCCACTGACCCTGGGCGCAGTCCTGCGCCCGTACGCCGCCGGCCGCCGCCGTGGCCGACCCGGCCACCTCCCGCCGCCTTGCCCCTCCCGCACGCCATCGCGTCGCCCCCCTCCCTCCATAAATAGCGCGCCCGCCGCCCGCTCTCTCCCCGCAACCGCCGCCTCCCGCCGCGG
>NC_041390.1:188325533-188332502 GCF_002162155.2 Triticum dicoccoides
GGAGCCCCGTGCCGCCTCGCCGGAGCTCGCCGGTCCTATCTGCCGCTGCCGCCGACCACTGCCGGTTTTCGGCGAAAAAACCGATCGAACCGGTAAGAACCGCCCGGTCCGTTTTTTTTGGTTTTCGTTTTAGTAGTCGGTTTTTCTTTTAAAACCCCGATTAGTATATTTAGAGAACGCTCGCTGGTTTAGCCTCTGGAGCGAACGAGTTCATAGTTTAGGGTTCAGGAGTGAACGTTCGTAAATTATTATTTTTCTTTTTCTGTTATTTCCGGCCAGGGACCTATATGTGAGGTTTTTCTCTACAGTTTAGTCCCTGAACTTCAAACAATCATTACTTTTCGCTCGTTAGTCCAAATCCAATGAAACCAACGCTCACATCTTCGTTATGATCTCCTCTATCCATTAATCCAACTCAAACATGTTTTTGAAAATTTTAAAATTTGAATTAGATCAGATTTGAATTCAAACTTCGTTTGATCATAACTTGAGTTTCGTAGCTCCGTTTGAGTTGATTCTTTTTGCAAATCGAAGCTCTTGACCTAAACTTTCTAATAAAGCCAAATTCACATAATTTTGGTACTGTTAGAAATTGTTTTATGATGCAAGAGTTATTTTCTTGGGTTTTGATGTTTTCCGAATCGTCTTCTTCGTTCTTTCTGATTTTTTTGAGTGATTGCTTATGTGTGGTTACTATTGTTTGCTTACGATAGATTGACCGGAGTGTGACGAGTAGAGCTATCAAGAGTTTTGAGTGCGAATCATCTTCATCAACATTGCAGGCAAGTTCACACTTTGATCATACCTTTTTCTACAACCGAGTTTTATTGCATTAGATCAATCCTCACACATTGCATGATTAGGATCTAATTAAATTGTGGGATGGGAAGTAGATGAGGTAGTACCTATTACCTCTATTATTATGAAACCTTTGGGAGTTACTTCTACGTTTGCTTATTATGCCATGCTATGCTAGTAGACGTGGATTGGGTGAGTGATATCCATGACAGATGTGAGTTGATAATTTTTAATGGTTTATCTAAGGTGGCCACTTAAACACACATCTGGGTGGATTGAGGCACCTGATGTCTATCAGGACTTGCCTGTTTTATTTTGGACCGCCACCCAGGCTCAAAGGGATCATAAGATAATGCATGCTAGAAACTTCCGTGTGCAGCCACATGCTACTATGGGCTCTGGCATAGTTGACTAAGTTGTGCGAACTCTTACGAGGTGGACTAGCAGATGTAGGGGTTGTAGGTGGTACGGTCTACCCCACATGTAAGGTGCTAGTGCTTCTGAAAGACTATGTCTCGGTCATCCGTTTCTCGAACACCATGTAGTGCGAGAAAACAAACGGAGGCGATCGAGTCATGTGGGGAAAAGTGCGCAAACCTCTGCAGAGTGTAACAAACTAATCATGATTAGCCGTGTCCCCGGTTATGGACATCTTGAGTATCTAGTTCTTGGATTATCCTGTTGATCTCATCATGTTACTTTAAAAAGAATATTGTTGGGTTTAATGATGTTACTTAATTGGGATTGAGAATGCTGTCAACCATTCTCAATGTTCAACAACCACCATGATAGTAATTAATCTTATTCCTTTGTAGTAGGGAAAAATTGGCTTTACGCAAAAACCTTATAACCATAGAGCTTTTCCACCAACCAAATATGCATGTAGTGATAGCCATTGTTCATCATTCTCTATGGTGTAAATTTGCCAGTACATTCAATGTACTGACCCTCTGTGGCTGCAACGTCTCATGTTGCAGGATTATCTTACGACGAGTAAGTGATACGTTAGGGTTACGATTTCTACACTCAACTTTGCCGTTGGTGTTGATGGGAATCCACAACCTTGTTGCTTCCGCTATATGGATTGAGGTAATAGTATTTACGTTACTTTATACATGTGATTTACCTCTGTTATAAATCCTTCGAGTACTGTGTGTGTCAGCATACCGATCCAGGGATGACACTTAAGCACAGAGACTTGATCCATTCGGGTCAGGTCACTACAAGATGGTATCAGAGCACATGTTGACTGTAGGACGTGACCCTAGAAACTGGCAAGCCCATAGCAAAGATTTTTCTCTACAAATTTCCCTTTCAAAAGATCTTTTACCTCTCTTCTCTTCTGAGCTTATTCAAAAATTCCTTTTTGTGAGACCATACCCCTTTCCCCTTTTGACCACTCGAAGATTCGACTGATGAGACCACTTCAAGAAGTACAAGATATTGGACAACTAAGACCACTACGGAATGAAGAAGATTTTACCGTGCATTATGATAATGGAAACTACAGTGGTTGAAGACTCTGAAGACTAGGAGAATTTGAAGGCTCTGAAGAATCCCCAGATTTCTATGACCTAGGAAGGCTACCCTTATGGAACTTGGCAGACTATGGAAGTTGTCAATACCCGAGATCAAGGTGTATTGGAGAAAGGTCAAAATATGGAGAGTTGAGAACTCAAAGTTTTGTCAAGAAAACCCTAAGGCAGGAGATATCAACTATGGAATGATAGCTCATGGGAATGACAAGAGCAGAAACACGGTTATCCGTGATGTCATCGCCCGCTGATGCTATTGTCACCATGCCGAGTTAAGGATGCATTTCTTCAGAATGGATTTGATGGAAGAAGGCTGATGGAGCACCTATTAGTAAGATGAAGTTTTAACCTTAGCCGGTGTATCACCAGGATCTGGAGTAGTACATCAAGAAGTTTAAGGTGCAGCTCCATGAAGCTGTATTTTGACAAGGAAGCATTTCGTGAAGAACTTAGGTCCAAGAAGCTGAAGTAGCAAGCTAGAGGAGCAAAACTCGAGAAACCGGAGATTCGTCAGGAACTACACCATGGTTCATGCCAATGTTGAAACCCAGAAGTTTGGAATGCCACTCCAGAAATATTAAAGGATGTCACGAGAGATTTCACGTCAACAGAGATTGATCTGGCAAAAGAGCTGGAGAAGGACAAGCAAGATGGCAATAAGCCATCGGAGACATGAACAAGGCTTGAAGAGTTTGGCGACGTTGACCTTTAGAAGACCAAACCCCTGTTGTATACCCACGTTAGATGCGATGTTTGTGAGCTGTCATTTGTTTGATGTTTTTCCCGACAGCCACAAATAAAATCTGTCTTTTCAAAACTTTTGTTTGTATTGTGTGTATCCGTCTCTATCTCTCTTATCCCACCCCAAAACCCTTGGACCCAATAGAGGATGAATGGAGATGAGCTTGTATTTTCTAGACCGATGAGTCAATTGGAGACAGACCGATGGATTCAGAACATGAAGGATCACATGGAGAATAACCCTATAGTTGGAAATGATATGACCCAGCATGCTCTTCCGTTCTTTGAAAGAGGTGCTGCTACTTGGTGGAGAATGTACCAAACCATCAATGGATGGCAAGGAGTAACCACTTGGGAGGAATTTAAATTGACTCTGCAAATATCTCACCTTGTGTCCCAGAAGTTGAAGCTTTATGGAAAGGGTATGAAGAAACCTTGTGCATGTAAGATTTGTGGAGAAATAGGACACAACCATAAAGAACACAAGGATGAATGCCCTAATTGTGAAGGAAGTCACCCAGCTGAAGAATGCCCAATTAGGCAGATTACTTGTTTCTTGTGTGAAGGGACTACCCACTATCCTGCTCAGTGTCACATTTACCCCATGGTACAACGAACCATCCAGCAGAAGAAAGAAGAAATGAAAGGAGCCCTCATGGAAATTTTAGAAGAAGCTGTGATGGAGGACACACCTAAAGGAGACCCGAGTAAATCCTGCAGTAAGTCATGCTATTCATGTGGAGAAGAAGGACACATCTCCCAGAATTGTTTGAATGGGGATTTAGTACAATTCCCGACAGAGGAAGTAGAGTATGACCCACTGAACATAGAAGCTCTGATGGGAATGGAAAAGTCCAGAAAAAGAAGTAGATTGGATTCCAGGAAGGATCTGAGTCATGTCACCTGTTATAGGTGCAAGGAGTCAGGGCACTACCTCAACAGTTGCCCCAAAAGGAAATCTCGATACTTGTCAGAAGTAATATATTTCAGTTGTAATGGAGCAGGGTACTTTGCCAGAGATTGTCCGAAGGAGAAGGAGACTTGTGATAAATAGTTGAGTTTATAACAGAAGAAATATAGTAGTAGTAGTGAGAACATTTTCCTTCATATTGAGGTGTTGAGTTGAGGCATGTAATGGAGAAGCGAGAAATTGTAATCACTTGAGAATGAATAAAGTAGCATCTTTGGTACTGATATGGATTTTATGAGTTGTTACTCTATGAAGAAGGATTTTGACCATTTTGAGGATAAGAGAAATATGTTCTATGGAAGATTTGTGCATTTTAAGGGTGGTAGTACCCTGTAGTGGATTTCGGAAAAAATGAATACGAGTTTTGTCTCGATATATGTGATGCCCCAAGAGTATGTGGGATGAAGTTGGAGACCGTCAGTTGTTTGGACCAAATGTGATCAAGGAGTCAGAGGAGAATGTTAAGTTGATTCGAGATAGACTGGAGGTAGCTCAGTCCAGGCAGAAGAGTTATGTAGACTCAAAAACTCAAGGAGGTAGTCTATGAAATTGGAGATAGAGCATGTCCTCATGTGTTCCCTCTGCGAGGAGTTAAATGAATTGGAGTTAAGGTAAAGTTAGCCCCGAGATTTGTAGGACCATACCGAGTTTTGGAGCGTATGAGAGAAGTGGCCTACAAGTTTGAGTTACCCGAAGGACTGTTAGGAGTTCAAGATGTGTTTCATGTTTCCCAGTTGAAGAAGTGCCATGCAGAGATAGCCAATATTCCCATGTAAGGACGCTTGACCCTGGAAAGGATAATGATGTTCCACGAAGTGGAATATGGACTTCATAAGTATAAGTTTTATCCCGGTATGAGGGATATCCCACGAGGATGAAGAGATGAATTACTATTGGATATAAAGGAGGTATGATGTCGGAAATATGGATCAATGGAAACTCCATGATGAGTCCGAGTAATCATATCCTAGTTTGGTGCCAATAGAAGGAAGGAAGATAGTACAATTGGATGGATTTAAGAATACTAGGAAGTTGGAAGTTGGAATAATGATCAGTTGCCCAATGATAAGTTCAAGGTTTACAAGTGATGAGATGGGCCATAACCCACAGGCCCAGGACCTGCCAAGAAGCAAGCACATTCTTGCTGAAGGAAAAACCCTGGAAGTGGATATACCTTTGTCGACAGATGATTTTATAGGAGTTTACGCAAAACCTGAGAGTTGTGAAGGAACAATAGATGTTGGTCTGGCTTGCAGAATCAATGGATTATTCCGAACTTGGTTCGTCGACGAGAGAAATTCTGCAATGCTTGTGAGGATGACCGAGTGTTACAATGCGAGATTCGCTAAACTGTATACATGGTAATGATTTGGGTGCGGGATGGATTGATCACCATATCGACTTACTCTTATTATTTGCCTTGCTATATGGGATGGTAAATCTGAGTGACTTGCCTATAGTAGAGAGACGACGATATTAAACCTTAGAATGGTATAAGAATTTTTCCCTTGTACACGGCAGCTTTTTGCCAACCGTAGGTTATACGGTGAGGATCAACCTAGACCCATTTCCTGCAGGAGAAACCATAAATTGTTGACCACCATGAGATATCGATAGTTGTTTAGTTTTGGCGCCCGACCCGTCAGCTAAGAAGACCCAATCTCGGAATAACCTTACTAAGAGGAAAGGACAGAAGAATTGAGGAAAAAGGTTATGCCGTTACCGGAAGAGCCAGAGAACGAATTTTACTGAAGATCTAAGAAGGCCGACACTGTCAAGGTTAAGGATGGAGTATATGAGTTTTGATGGAACCGTAACCATGTTTCTAAGGGTGGTAGCACCCCAGACCCCTTTGATGATCGATGGATTTTGAGGAGACCCCCAAACCCTAACCTTTTCTTGCTAGCCTCTCCGAATCTCGAGGACGAGATTCATTTTAAGGGTGGTAGGTTTGTAACATCCCAAAATTCTAAATTTTGGAATGTCATAATAAATAGATAGATTTGACTGATTGTCTGAAAGTGAGTGAATTCGAAACTTTTGAAAGTTAAATGAGAGGGAATAAAAGGACTTTCCCAAACTTTCATATTTGCTTTCTGATCTCCATGAATTCAAATTATTTTCAACGCAAAATCCTAGAGAGAAGATGACATGACTTCTTCCATTTAAAATGAAAAGGGTGTTTGAAAAATATTTGAATTCCATTGGGAAATATTTCCAATTCAGAAACTTTAAGCAACTCAATGATTTTCACGAGAGAAGATAAAATGACTTCTTCAAATTATGAAATATGAGTTGGGAGTTTCAAAGGATCAATTTCAAGTCCTTTTGGAATTAATTTTCAAGTTGGATTTATTTGAGTTTTATTCAAATTATTTTTCTCCAAAAATAAAATATATGGAAATTAGGGTAACATGATTCCCTACATTAGAAAATTGGAGAAAAATTAATTTGAAATCATTTTGGTATTTTTAAAATGATTTTTGTTGAATTTTAATAGACCAGTAGCACTCTTTGATTTATCTGAATTTGTGTGGATTTTATTTGAAGTTATAAAAATGTTCACCGTGTAGAAAATAATTTTCTGAAAATTTTGATATATTATGTGCCTATATAATATTTTCGGCTATTTTGTTTTTATTATTTTAATTCTCTGAAAAAAAAGGTTTAAACAAATCCCTTCGCCGACTGGGCCGGCCCAGAGCCCAGCCGTTTTCGTCGCGCAAGCCCAGCCGCGCCTTCGCCACCGACCCTGGGCGCAGTCCTGCGCCCGTACGCCGCCGGCCGCCGCCGTGGCCGACCCGGCCACCTCCCGCCGCCTTGCCCCTCCCGCACGCCACCGCGTCGCCCCCCTCCCTCCATAAATAGCGCGCCCGCCGCCCGCTCTCTCCCCGCAACCGCCGCCTCCCGCCGCTGTTGGCTGCC
>NC_041390.1:188333024-188361823 GCF_002162155.2 Triticum dicoccoides
CGTGCCGCCTCGCCGGAGCTCGCCGGTCCGATCTGCCGCTGCCGCCGACCACTGCCGGTTTTCGGCGAAAAAACCGATCGAACCGGTAAGAACCGTCCGGTCCGGTTTTTTTTGGTTTTCGTTTTAGTAGTCGGTTTTTCTTTTAAAACCCCGATTAGTATATTTAGAGAGCGCTCGCTGGTTTAGCCTCTGGAGCGAACGAGTTCATAGTTTAGAGTTCAGGAGTGAACGTTCGTAAATTAGTATTTTTCTTTTTCTGTTATTTCCGGCGAGGGACCTATATGTGAGGTTTTTCTCTACAGTTTAGTCCCTGAACTTCAAACAATCATTACTTTTCGCTCGTTAGTCCAAATCCAACGAAACCAACGCTCACATCTTCGTTATGATATCCTCTATCCATTAATCCAACTCAAACATGTTTTTGAAAAGTTTAAAATTTGAATTAGATCAGATTTGAATTCAAACTTCGTTTGATCATAACTTGAGTTTCGTAGCTCCGTTTGAGTTGATTCTTTTTGCAAATCGAAGCTCTTGACCTAAACTTTCTAATAAAGCCAAATTCACATAATTTTGGTACTGTTAGAAATTGTTTTATGTTGCAAGAGTTATTTGCTTGGGTTTTGATGTTTTCCGAATCGTCTTCTTTGTTCTTTCTGATTTTTTTTGAGTGATTGCTTATGTGTGGTTACTATTGTTTGCTTACGATAGATTGACCGGAGTGTGACGAGTAGAGCTATCAAGAGTTTTGAGTGCGAATCATCTTCATCAACATTGCAGGCAAGTTCACACTTTGATCATACCTTTTTCTACAACCCAGTTTTATTGCATTAGATCAATCCTCACACATTGCATGATTAGGATCTAATTAAATTGTGGGATGGGAAGTAGATGAGGTAGTACCTATTACCTGTATTATTATGAAACCTTTGGGAGTTACTTCTACGTTTGCTTATTATGCCATGCTATGCTAGTAGACGTGGATTGGGTGAGTGATATCCATGACAGATGTGAGTTGATAATTTTTAATGGTTTATCTAAGGTGGCCACTTAAACACACATCTGGGTGGATTGAGGCACCTGATGTCTATCAGGACTTGCCTGTTTTATTTTGGACCGCCACCCAGGCTCAAAGGGATCATAAGATAATTCATGCTAGAAACTTCCGTGTGCAGCCACATGCTACTATGGGCTCTGGCATAGTTGACTAAGTTGTGCGAACTCTTACGGGGTGGACTAGCAGATGTAGGGGTTGTAGGTGGTACGGTCTACCCCACATGTAAGGTGCTAGCGCTTCTGAAAGACTATGTCTCGGTCAACCGTTTCTCAAACACCATGTAGTGCGAGAAAACAAACGGAGGCGATCGAGTCATGTGGGGAAAAGTGCGCAAACCTCTGCAGAGTGTAACAAACTAATCATGATTAGCCGTGTCCCCGGTTATGGACATCTTGAGTATCTAGTTCTTGGATTATCCTGTTGATCTCATCATGTTACTTTAAAAAGAATATTGTTGGGTTTAATGATGTTACTTAATTGGGATTGAGAATGCTGTCAACCATTCTCAATGTTCAACAACCACCATGATAGTAATTAATCTTATTCCTTTGTAGTAGGGTAAAATTGGCTTTACGCAAAAACCTTATAACCATAGAGATTTTCCTCCAGCCAAATATGCATGTAGTGATAGCCATTGTTCATCATTCTCTATGGTGTGAATTTGCTAGTACATTCAATGTACTGACCCTCTGTGGCTGCAACGTCTCATGTTGCAGGATTATCTTACGACGAGTAAGTGATACGTTAGGGTTACGATTTCTACACTCAACTTTGCCATTGGTGTTGATGGGAATCCACAACCTTGTTGCTTCCGCTATATGGATTGAGGTAATAGTATTTACGTTACTTTATACATGTGATTTACCTCTATTATAAATCCTTCGAGTACTGTGTGTGTCAGCATACCGATCCAGGGATGACACTTAAGCACAGAGACTTGATCCATTCGGGTCAGGTCGCTACAAAAGATGTGTACATCAAGGATGATTGTGGTAAACTAATAATCAAATACTCAAATCATACAAGACGCTCCAAGCAAAACACATATCATGTGCTAAATAAAAATATAGCTCCAAGTAAAGTTACCGATAGAAGTAGACGAAAAAGGGGATGCCTTCCGGGGCATCCCCAAGCTTTGGCTTTTAGGTGTCCTTAGATTATCTTGGAGGTGCCATGGGCATCCCCAAGCTTAGGCTCTTGCCACTCCTTGTTTCATAGTCCATCAAATCTTTACCCAAAACTTGAAAACTTCACAACACAAAACTTAAAGTAGAAAATCTCGTGAGCTCCGTTAGCGAAAGAAAACAAAATATCACTTCAAGGTACTATAATGAACTCATTCTTTATTTATATGGGTGTTATACCTACTGTATTCCAACTTCTCTATGTTTTATAAACTAATTTACTAGCCATAGATTCATCAAAATAAGCAAACAACACACGCAAAACAGAATCTGTCAAAAACAGAACATTTTGTAGTAATCTGTAGCTAGCGCAAGATCTGGAACCCCAAAAATTCTAAAATAAATTCTGGACGTGAGGAATTTATCTATTAATCATCTTCAAAAATAATTAACTAAATATCACTTTCCATATAAAAATGACAGCAGTTCTCGTGAGCGCTAAAGTTTCTGTTTTTTACAGCAAGTTCAACAAGACTTTCCCCAAGTCTTCCTAACGGTTCTACTTGGCACAAACACTAATTAAACACAAAAAACACAACTAAAACAGAGGCTAAATAATTTATTTATTACTAAGCAGGAGGAAAAAGCAAGGAATAAAACTAAAATTAGGTTGCCTCCCAACAAGCGCTATCGTTTAACGCCCCTAGCTAGGCATAACAAGCAAGAATAGATCTAGGTATTGCCATCTTTGGTAGGCAATCCATAAGTGGCTCTCATAATAGATTCATAAGGTAATTTAATTTTATTTCTAGGAAAGTGTTGCATGCATTTCCTTAACGGAAATTGGAATCTAATATTTCCTTCTTTCATATCAATAATTGCACCAATCGTTCTAAGGAAAGGTCTACCAAGAATAATAGGACATGAAGGATTGCAATCTATGTCAAGAACAATAAAATCTACAGGCACATAATTCCTATTTGAAACAATAAGAACATTAATTCTTCCCATAGGTTTCTTAATAGTGGAATCCGCAAGGTGCAAGTTTAGAGAGCAATCATCAAAATCACGGAAACCTAACAAATCACACAAAGTCTTTGGAACCGTGGAAACACTAGCACCCAAATCACATAAAGCATAGCATTCATGATCTTTAATTTTAATTTTAATAGTTTGTTCCCACTCATCATAAAGTTTTCTAGGGACAGAAACTTGCAATTCAAGTTTTTCTTCATAAGATTGCATCAAGACATCAACGATATGTTTAGTAAATGCTTTATTTTGAATATAAGCATGAGGAGAACTTAGCACGGATTGCAACAAGGAAATACAATCAATAAAAGAGCAATTTTCATAGTTAAATTCCTTGGAATCCATAATAGTGGGTTTAGCAACATCTAGGGTTTTAATTTCTTCAATCCCACTTTAATCAAATTTAGCATCAAGATCAAAAGATTCAGAATTCTTGGAACGCCTTCTAGGTAAAGGTGGATCATATTCAGTCCCATCATTATCAAGATTAACATTGCAAAACTAAGATTTAATAGGGGACACATCAATAACTTTTAGATCTTCATCATTATTTTCATAGGAACTAGAAGAACACGCTTTTATAAAGGCATCTTTCTTAGCACGCATCCTAGCGGTTCTTTCTTTGCACTCGTCAATGGAAATTATCATGGCTTTGAGAGACTCATTGATATCATGCTTAGGTGGAATTGATCTAAGTTTCAAAGAATCAACATCAAGAGCAATTCTATCAACGTTCCTAGCCAATTCATCAATCTTAATCAATTTTTCTTCAATCATAGCTTTAAAATTATTTTGCAAAGTAATAAATTATTTAATATTAGAATCAAAATCAGAGGGCATCTTATTATAATTTCCATAGGATTTGTTGTAGGAATTACCATAATTATTAGAGGGATTACTAGGATAAGGCCTAGGATTGAAATTTCCTCTATACGCATTATTACCAAAATTGTTCCTACCAACAAAATTCACATTCATAGATTCATTATTATTCTCAATCAAAGTAGACAAGGGCATATCATTAGGATCAGAAGAAACACTCTTATTAGCAAATAATATCATAAGTTCATCCATCTTTCCACTCAAAACATTAATTTCTTCTATCGCATGCACCTTTTTATTAGTGGATCTTTCAGTATGCCATTGAGAATAATTAACCATAATATTATCTAGGAGTTTAGTAGCTTCTCCTAAGGTGATTTCCATAAAAGTGCCTCCCGCGGCCGAATCCAAAAGATTTCTAGAAGCAAAATTCAATATGGCATAAAATTCATCCACAAATTTAAACCATGAGTAGGGCAATTACGTATCATTAATTTCATTCTTTCCCAAGCTTGTGCAACCTGTTCATGATCAAGTTCCTTAAAAGTTCATCATATCGTTTCTAAGAGAGATGATTTTAGCCGGAGAAAAATACTTAGAGATAAAAGCATCTTTGCACTTATTCCATTAATCAATACTATTTTTAGGCAAAGACGAAAACCAAGCTTTAGCATGATCTCTAAGCGAAAAAGGAAATAGCTTCAATTTAACAATATCATTATCCACATCTTTCTTCTTTTGCATGTCACACAAATCAACGAAGCTATTTAGATGGGTAGTGGCATCTTCACTAGGAAGGCCGGAGAACGGATCTTTCATGACAAGATTCAGCGAAGCAGTATTAATTTCACAAGATTCAGCATCGGTAAGAGGAGCAATCGGAGTGCTAATAAAATCATTGTTGTTGGTATTGGTGAAGTCACACAATTTAGTATTATCTTGAGCCATCGCGACAAACAAGCAAACTAACACACTAGCAAACAAAAAGCAAGTGGACAAAAAGGGGCAAATAGAGAAAGAGAGGGAGGATAGAGAGAGAGGGCGAATAAAACGGCAAGGGTGAATGGGGGGAGAGGAAAATGAGAGGCAAATGACAAATAATATAATGCGGGAGATAAGGGTATGTGATGGGTACTTGGTATGTTGAGTTTTGCGTAGACCTCCTCGGCAATGGCGCCAGAAATCCTTCTTGCTACCTCTTTTAGCACTGCATTGGTTTTCCACGAAGAGGAAGGGATGATGCAGCAAAGTAGCATAAGTATTTCCCTTAGTTTTTGAGAACCAAGGTATCAATCCAGTAGGAGGCTACGCGCGAGTCCCTCGTACCTGCACAAAACAAATAAATCCTCGCAACCAACGCAAATAGGGGTTGTTAATCCCTATAGGGCCACTTACGAGAGTGAGATCTGATAGATATGATAAGATAATATTTTTGGTATTTTTATGATAAAGATGCAAAGTAAAATAAAGGCAAAGTAAATAATTAAGTAGTAGGAGATTGATATGATAAAGATAGACCCGGGGGCCATAGGTTTCACTAGTGGCTTCTCTCGAGAGCATAAGTATTCTATGGTGGGTGAACAAATTACTGTTGAGCAATTGACAGAATTGAGCATAGTTATGAGAATATCTAGGTATGATCATGTATATAGGCATCACGTCCGAGACAAGTAGACCGACTCCTGCCTGCATCTACTACTATTACTCCACTCATCGACCGCTATCCAGCATGCATCTAGAGTATTAAGTTAAAAACAGAGTAACGGCTTAAGCAAGATGACATGATGTAGAGGAATAGACTCATGCAATATGAAGAAAACCCCATCTTGTTATCCTCGATGGCAACAATACAATACGTGCCTTGCTGCCCTTACTGTCACCGGGAAAGGACACCGCAAGATTGAACCCAAAGCTAAGCACTTCTCCCATTGCAAGAAAGATCAATCTAGTAGGCCAAACCAAACTGATAATTCGAAGAGACTTGCAAAGATAACCAATCATACATAAAAGAATTCAGAGAAGATTCAAATATTATTCATAGATAGACTTGATCATAAACCCACAATTCATCATTCTCAACAAACACACCACAAAAAGAAGATTACATCGAATAGATTTCCACAAGAGAGGGGGAGAACATTGTGGTGAGATCCAAAAAGAGAGAAGAAGCCATCTAGCTACTAACTATGGACCCGCAGGTCTAAAGTGAACTACTCACACTTCATTGGAGAGGCTATGGTGTTGATGTAGAAGCCCTCCGTGATCGATGCCCCCTCCGGCGGAGCTCCAGAACGGGCCCCAAGATGGGATCTCGTGGATACAGAAAGTTACGGCGGTGGAATTAGGGTTTTGGCTCCTGTTCTGATCATTTGGGGGTACGTGGATATATATAGGAGGAAGAAGTACGTCGGTGGAGCAACAGGGGCCCCATGAGGGTGGAGGGTGCGCCTGGGGGGGGGAGGGGCAGGCGCGCCCCCTACCTCGTGGCCTCCTATTAGTTGGCTTGACGTAGGGTCCAAGTCTCCTGAGTTGTATTCGGTGAGAAAATCACGTTCCCGAAGGTTTCATTCCGTTTGGACTCCATTCGATATTCCTTTTCTTCGAAACCCTAAAACAGGCAAAAAACAACAATTCTGGGTCGGGCCTCCGGTTAATAGGTTAGTCCCAAAAATAATATAAAAGTGGATAATAAAGCCCAATAATGTCCAAAACAGTAGATAATATAGCATGGAGCAATCAAAAATTATAGATACGTTGGAGACGTATCAGAGGCCGGCCACCAAGTGGCGCACCATGAGGGGGGAGTCCTACTAGGACTCCTAGTCCTACTATTATTCGCCCCCCTCTCTTTTTCCTTCTCATGGAGGTGGAAAGGGGGAAGGAGAGGGAGTAGGAGAAGGAAAGGGGGGTGGCGCCCCCTTCCCTAAACCAATTCGGCCTCCTCCCTTGTGGGGGCGCACCAGCCCCTTGTGGGCTGGTTAGCCTCCCTCCTATGGCCCATATGGCCCATATCTTTCCCCGGGGGGTTCGAGTAACTCCTCCGGTACTCCGGTATGTACCCGATACACTCCGGAACCCTTCCGGTGTCCGAATACTACCTTCCAATATATCAATATTTACCTCTCGACCATTTCAGGACTCCTCGTCATGTCTATCCGGGACTCCTAACAAACTTCGGTCACCAAAACACACAACTCATAATACAAATCATCATCGAACGTTAAGCATGCGGACCCTACGGGTTCGAGAACTCTGTAGACATGACCGAGACACATCTCCGTCAATAACCAATAGGGGAACCTGGATGCTCATATTGTTTCCTACATATTCTATGAAGATCTTTATCGGTCAAACCGCAAAAACAACATACATTATTCCCTTTGTCCTCGGTATGTTACTTGCCCGAGATTCGATCGTCGGTATCTTCATACCTAGTTCAATCTCGTTACCGACAAGTCTCTTTACTCATTCCATAATCCATCATCCCGTAACTAACTCATTAGTCACATTGCTTGCAAGGCTTATAGTGATGTGCATTACTGAGAGGGCCCAGAGATATCTCTCCGATATTCGGAGTGACAAATCCTAATATTGATCGGTGCCAACCCAACAAACACCTTCGGAGATACCTGTAGAGCATATTTATGATCACCCAGTTACGTTGAGACGTTTGCTAGCACACAAGGTATTGCTTCGGTATCCGGGAGTTGCATAATCTCATAGTCATAGGAATATGTATAAGTCATGAAGAAAGCAATAGCAATAAAACTGAACGATCATAATGCTAAGCTAACGGATGGATCTTGTCCATCACATCATTCTCCTAATGATGTGATCCCGTTCATCAAATGACAAGACATGTCTATGGTTAGGAAACTTAACCATCTTCGATAAATGAGCTAGTCTAGTAGAGGCTTACTAGGGACACAATGTTTTGTCTATGTATCCACACATGTATCAAGTTTCCGGTTAATACAATTTGAGCATGAATAATAAACATTTATCGTGATATAAGGAAATATAAAATAACAACTTTATTATATCCTCTAGGGCATATTTCCTTCAGTCCCCCACTTGTACTAGAGTAAATAATCTAGTTCACATCGCCATGTAAATTAACACCAATAGTTCACATCTTTATGTGATTAAAACCCATAGTTCACATCGCCATGTAACCAACACCCAAAGAGTTTACTAGAGTCAATAATCTAGTTCACATCGCCATGTGATTAACACCCAAAGAGTACTCAGGTGTGATCATGTTTTGCTTGTGAGAGAAGTTTAGTCAAGGAGTCTGCCACATTCAGATCCGTATGTATTTCGCAAATTTTCTATGCTTACAATGCTCTGCATGGAGCTACTCTAGCTAATTTCTCCCACTTTCAATATGCATCCAGATTGAGACTCAGAGTCATCCGGATCTGTGTCAAAGCTTGCATCGACGTAACTCTTTACGACAAACTCTTTATCACCTCCATAACCGAGAAATATTTCCTTAGTCCTCTTAGGTAACTAAGGATATCTTTGACCGCTGTCCAGTGATCCACTCCTGGATCACTATAATACCCCCTTGCGGAACTCATGGAAAGGTACACAATAGGTCTACTACACAACATATCATACTTTATAGAACCTATGGATGAGGCATAGGGAATGACTTTAATTCTATTTCTATTTTCTACCGTGGTCGGGTTTTGAGTCTTACTCAACTTCACACCTTACAATAAAGGCAAGAACTCCTTCTTTGACTGATCCATTTTGAACTTCTTCAAAATCTTGTCAAGGTCTGTGCTTTGTGGAAGTCGTATTAAGTGTATCGATCTATTCCTATGGATCTTGATGCCCAATACATAAGTAGCTTCACCGAGGTCCTTCTTTTGAAAACTCCTTTCAAACACTCCTTTATGCTTTCCAGAAAATTCTACATCATTTACGATCAACAATATGTCATTCACATATACTTATCAGAAAGGCTGTAGTGCTCCCACTCACTTTCTTGTAAATACAGGCTTCTACGAAATTTTGTATAAAACCATATGCTTTGATCACACTATCAAAGCATATATTCCAACTCCGAGAGGCTTGAACCAGTCCATAAATGGATTGCTGGAGCTTGCACACTTTGTTAGTACCTTTAGGATCGACAAAACCTTCTGGTTGCATCATATACAACCCTTGAGTAAGAAATCCATTAAGGAATGCAGTTTTTGACATCCATTTGCCAAATTTCATAATCATAAAATGCATCAATTGCTAACATGATTCTAACAGACTTAAGCATCACTACGGGTGAGAAGGTCTCATCGTAGTCAGATCCTTGAACTTGTCGAAAACCTTTCGCAACAAGTCGAGCTTTGTAGGCAGTAACATTACCATCAGCGTCAGTCTTCTTCTTGAAAATCCATTTTTCTCAATGGCTTGCCGATCATGGGGCAAGTCAACCAAAGTCCACACTTTGTTCTCATGCATGGATCCCATCGCAGATTTCATGGCCTCAAGCCATTTTGCGGAATCTGGGTTCATCATCGCCTCCTCATAGTTCGTAGGTTCATCATGGTCTAGTAACATGACTTCCAGAATAGGGTTACCATACCACTCCAGTGTGGAACGTACTCTGGTTGACCTACGAGGTTCCGTAGTAACTTGATCTGAAGTTTCATGATCATCATCATTAACTTCCTCACTAATTGGTGCAGGCTTCACAGTTCATATGGAGTCGTCTCACCGGATTTAGATGGTGCCCTATTTAATGTGAATGCAGTCGTCTATAAAGCATAACCCGAAAACGATAGTCGTAAATCGGTAAGAGACATCATAGATCACACCATCTCTAATAAAGTATGGTTACGACATTCGGACACACCATTATGCTGTGGTGTTCTAGGTTGCGTGAGCTGCGAAACTATTCCATATTGTTTCAAATGAAGACCAAACTCGTAACTCAAATATTCACCTCCACGATCACATCGTAGAAACTTCATTTTCTTGGTACGATGATTTTCCACTTCACTCTGAAATTCTTTGAACTTTTCAAATGTTTGAGACTTATGTTTCATTAAGTAGATATACCCATATCTTCTCAAATCATCTGTGAAGGTCAGAAAATAATGATACCCACCGCGAGCCTCAACACTTATCGGACCGCATACATCAGTATGTATTATTTCCAATAAGTCAGTGGCTCGCTCCATTGTTCCATAGAACGGAGTCTTAGTCATCTTGCCCAAGAGGAATGGTTCGCAAGCATCAAATGGTTCGCAAGCATCAAATGGTTCGCAAGTGCTTGGTGCTTGTTTTCACAGATAGAATCGGTTGTCTCCAAATAAAGTCGCCTAACCTTGTAAGAATTGGAATTTGTTTTGACGGAAGGCAGCTCATCATCCAAGATGCCCGTTCACTTCAAAGGTTGATCCTTGATTCTAGTTATTCACCATTGCAAATAGCCATCCTCTCTGTGCCTAAATTGGAGACCTTGGGTGTAATACATGATCTCTGTGCTCATTTCAATATGGTGTTTGGCTCCACAGTTCTTTAGGTAATTTACATTATCATCTACACTTGTAACCATAAGCTGCATTTTAAATTTCTGTGCATAAGTTATATGTCATCTTGGAGTACACATTTTGTACTAATATTATGTTCTATGCTCAATGAAGAGTTTCTCCATGGATGGCCAATCAATGGTGCTGGATTCTGTCAAGATCTTATATATCCAAATGAATAGTTTTGATCTGAACAAGATTATTGGCTTGTTGCAATGCTTTCCATGTCTGGAGAAGTTGTATATAAAGGTGATAATTTCACGCACATTGTAAGCCCGCATATAGTGTACTAGAATAACCTTTCAGCTGTTGCTCTTTCGACACTCCTTTTTTAGACCTTAACTGTTTTCAATCTTCATGTCTATTTAGGCAACATGATGGGGTAAGAAAGTTATAACCAATCAGTGGATTCGTAAGCATCGGGATTTTCTCACTTCTCGTGAGATTCGATTGAAGACAATAATGCTAGAACGATATGTAGCCAACCGTGCAAACACTAGATTTGTCACATTCTTCCGGCTGAATGCGAGGTTACTATTGTCCATCAGCCTTAAGTTTATCAGCAACATGGTTTTGACGGATGGGTATGTGGAAGAGCAAAAAAAGGAGTTTCAGGTGGGCAAAAGAGCTTCTGAACATGCCGGGCTTCTATTTACAACATATTGTGGTCATAATCCAGTAAATTTTTTACGACCCAGGATGTTCATTCTATGGACCTGACCGATCCATTTGACTGTGACTGCCAAAAACAGTGCTGGAGTTAGATGTTGATGCCCTTTTCAACCTGGTTTTTTTTGTAAACCTGATGAACAATTAACCCTCGTGCTTTTGTACAGTTTGTAAGATGGAGTTAGATGTTCTTGCCCTTTCCAACTCGGCTGAGACTGTCATATTTTCTTTGAAGCAAGGCAAATGGCTTGCCAGTCATTTAATTTAGGAAAGGCTACATGACCATGACAGATTTGGAAAGACTTATTGCGAACTAGCACATCAAATGGGCTGTAAATTTTCATAGGAAAGGCTACATGACCGTGACAGATTTGGATTCTGACATTCAGGACCCGCGAGGAAATAGCTATCCAAGGTGGTGTCGACTTACTAGCCAGTTAACAAACGATTCTGCCTACCAGCCGTTGGATTGACATCCAACATCTGTCGTGTATCTTCTATCTCTTGTCTTCTTCTTCCTCCAGACACCCAAACCAAACCACCCCGTTGGCTTCGCCTGCTCCCGCCTCCCATGGCTGGTTGCGCCTTTGCCGCCCTACAATACGTACCCTCCAACGTTGGCCAATCCCTCCCTCTATACCCCCACACGTCCTGTTATTCTCCGGCGACGCTAGCCCCAACACGCACCCGCACTCGAACCAGTCAACCCTCGTACTCCACTCCACCAGCGACTGGACCGGCGCATCTTCCACGGCTCCTGTTCGTTCCGTCCGAGGCCTCACCGTCGTCCTCTGCCTTGTGGCCTTGGTTCGCTCGCCGTGCGCGGTGTGCCGCCCTCTTGCATTGTCAACGTCGTCAACAACCGAGAGGAACAAGGAGATGACTGTACGTGGAGAGGATAACAGTAGGGACCCACCAGCGTCATGGTAGTACGCAAGCAAGTGCCTCTATATTACAAGCCCAAAAATATGGTTCCTCCTAATGGTTGGACATCTGGGGCTCACGCCATTGTCAACGTAGTCAATAAACGAGAGAATTACACTACGAGCGGCTGACACCAGGGACCCAGCAGGTCGCGCAGTTTTTTTGGAGGAATAAGCAGTTGTTATTTATACTAGTTTTAGCGACGGATCAGGGTAACAACGGGGCTGTGCGGGGGCTGTGGCCCGTCTAGCCAGGGTTTTATTTACGTTTACCTCATCATGAGCCCAGTTGTGTTTTTTTCTTGCTGAGAATGGCTAGCCAAGTTCCATTTTTTTAAGAAATACCCAAACGAGGCCTACTTGCTTTATCAGCCTTGCTGGGCTGCAAATCTTTCAAGACGAGGAGAGTTTCATTCGGTTTTCCCAAAAATGGGCTGTACATTTTTAAAACACATCAAACCGAGAATTAGTTTCAAATTTTTTTCATTACAAGATTTTAAATTCCATTGATTTTTATGCGTGGACAATTATTTGGATTTTATATTTATATAAATTATTTTTCAAAATAGTTTGAATGTGAATCAATATTTCGGGATTAAAAACAGTTGACCGCACCAAAATATGCAAAAATTCGTATACTTTTTAACCGTGGCCACAATATGGGGTGTAATGCTAACAAAAAGAAGATGGGCTCCAAAAAAAATCTTAAGAATTAGCAAATGGGCTGTACATTATTAGAAATAATGCACACGAGAGCAGTGACTGTTTGATGTCCATCCAACGGCTCTCGTGCTTCTTCAATCTCTGCTTTTCCTGCTCCAGCCGCTCAAACAAGCACCGATGGGACTGCCTGCTCCCTCCTCCCGTGGCCGGCTATGCTGCCGCGTAGGCCTCACCGCCCCACCATACTCCCATCGCTGGCCTAGCGATTCCTCTACTCACCCACACCTACTGTTATTCTTCGGGGATGGCAGACGAACCAGTAAACCCTCGTACTCCTCCGCGTGGGAAACAACTGCCGAGTCTTCCCTGGATCCGTGTCATTCCCTTCCTAGCCTCGCCGTCGTCCACCGCCCTGGTGCTCTCGGCGCGGCCTGGTCAACATGGTCAATGAACGACATCCATCGGAAGTGGACTATACGTGGAAAGGCTGACAGCTGGGTCCACGGCCGCATGCAAGGAAATGCCTCCTTATTACACGCAAAATAATGATTCGTCCACCTGATAGCTAGGACCCACGGGAAGGGCTTCTGTATTTCGCGAAAAAACGCCCCCCTCCCGCTGACAGGTCGGACCCTGCAGCTACATCTTCGCACGCAAGGAAGTGCGTCCTTATGACGCACAAAACATGAATACCCCTGCTAGCTGGGACCCACCATAGTGGGTGGCTGACTTGTGGGCCTACTAAGTTGACAGGGCCAGAGGGCTTTGTCAACTTAGTCAATATGAACGATTCTAGCTCCAGTGACCGTCCGATGTCCATCCAACAACCATAGTGCTTCTTCAACCTCTCTTCTTCTTGCTCCAGCCGCCCAAAGCAGCGCCGGTCGTGCCGCCTGCTCCTGCCTCCCGTGGCCGGCTGTGCTGCCATGGAGGCCACACCGCCCCCATACTACTGCCACCACTGGCTAGGACATCTCTCCACTCACCCACAACCCCTGTTATTCTGCGGCGACGGCAGCCTCACACCGCAGCCAAACCAGTGAACCCTCGTACTCCTCTCCGTGTGGGCATGCACTGCCGCGTCTTCCCCGGCTCCACGTCGTTCCCTTCCTAGGCCTCGCCGTCGTACACCGCCTTGGTGCTCTTGGCACGGCATGGTCAATGTGGTCAACGACTGACTTCCATCGGAAGAGTACTGTACGTGGAGAGGCTGACAGCTGGGTCCACGGCCGCAGTGGGTCCACGGTCAAAGCCCAGTTTTTTTGTGATTTGCCAAATAAGTTGCTTTGTCAGGCCTATTGGGCTGCAAATATTTCAAGACGAGGAGAGCTTCATTCGGCTGGCCAAGAAAATGGCCTATCAGTAATGAGAAATGGGATGTACATTTTTAAAACACATCAAACCAACAATTAGTTTCAAATTTCTTTTTTTATTTCAAGATTTTAAATTGCATTGATTTTTATGCGTGGAAAATTTGTTGGATTTTATATTGATATACATTTATTTTTAAAATCAGTGTGAATGTGACTCGAAATTTCGGGATTAAAAACAGTTCGGACCACACCAAAATATGCAAAATTTCGTATAATTTTTTAACCGTGGCCACAATATGGGTTGTAATGCTAACAAAAAGAATATGGGCTCAAAAAAGCTTAAGAATTAGCAAATGGGTTGTAAATTATTAGAAATAATGGCAGATGGGCTATATGCTGTTTTCCACAGATTTGAGGCTTTCCTTAAAAAAGGTTGACGCACAAGCAGTGACTGTTGGATTTACATCCAACGGCCGTCGTGCTTCTTCAATCTCTGCTCTTCCTGCTCCAGCCGCTCAAACAAGCACAAGCGGGACTGCCTGCTCCCTTCTCCCTGCGGCCGGCTGTGCTGCCGCGCAGGCCTCACTGCACCACCGTACTCCGATCGCTGGCCTAGCCATCCCTCTACTCATCCACACCTGCTGTTATTCTCCGGCGACGGCAGACGAACCTATAAACCCTCATACAGTCGTACTCCCCTCTGCGTGGGAAGCAACTGTCGAGTCTTCCCTTCCTCCGTGTCGTTCCCTTCCTAGGCCTCGCCGTCATCCACCGCCCTAGTGCTCTCGGCGCGGCCTGGTCAACATAGTCAATGACCAACATGCATCTGAAGTGGACTATACGTGGAGAGGCTGACAGCTGGGTCCACGGCCGCACGCAAGGAAATGCCTCCTTATTACACGCAAAATAATGATTCCTCCACCTGACATCTGGGACCCACTAGAAGGGCCTCTGTATTTTGCGAAAAAACGTTACCACCGCTGACAGCTCGGACCCACCAGCTATATCTTTGCACGCAAGGAAGTGCCTCCTTATTACGCACAAAAAAATGAATACTCCCCCTGCTAGCTGGGACCTAGTACAGTGGCAGGCTGACTTGTGGGCCTACTAAGTTGACGGGGATGGAGGGCTTTGTCAACTTAGTCAATATGCACGATTCTAGCTCCAGTGGCCGTACGATGTCCATCCAACGGCCGTAGTGATTCTTCAACCTCTGGTCTTCTTGCTCCAGCCGCCCAAACCAGCGCCGGTCGTGCCTCGTGCTCCTGCCTCCCATGGCCGGCTGCGATGCGGCGGAGGCCTCACCGCCCCTACTACTCCCACAGCTGGCCAGGCCATCCCTCTACTCACCCACACCCCCTGTTATGCTGCAGCGACGACAGCCTCACACCACAGCGAACCAATGAACCCTCATACTCCTCTACGCGTGGGCATCCACTGCCGTATCTTCCCTGGCTCCGCGTTGTCCCCTTCCTAGGCCTCGCCGTCGTCCACCGTCTTGGTGCTCTCGGCGCGGCGTGGTCAATGTGGTCAACGACCGACTTCCATCAGAAGAGTACGGTACATGGAGAGGCAAACAGCTGGGTCAACGGCAGCCGCAAGGACGTGCCTCCTTATTACACGCAAAATAATTATTCCTGTACCTGACAGCAGGGACCAACCGGATGGGCCACCGTATTTCGCGAAAAAATGTTTCCCCGCTGACTGCTGGGACCCACCAGCTACATCTTCGCATGCAAGGAAGTGCGTAAAAAAATGATTTGCCCCTGACTGCTGGGACCCACCAGCTATATCTTCGCACGCAAGGAAGTGCTTGACAGTCGGGACCCACCTGGTCGAAGCGTACGTAGCATTGTCATTCTGGTCGCGAACGTGTATGTACATACTGGTCGATGTAGAGCGCGCACGTGTCGTAGTTGAGGCACGCATGTAGCATGTACACGTACATACATTTGCCAGTGTGCAAGCAAGAAAATACGGCCACATACGTACATATGGGCGGGGTCTCGAATGCCTACTCGTGCATATGTACGGCTAGGGCTCGTGTACATGGCTGGGTCAGAACGGAGAAACTGTGTCGTCGTCGTGTTCATGGGGAGGTAACGGAATGCGTCGTGTTCATCGGGAGGCAACGAAACGCGTGGGAGCCAACCGTCTTGGACGGAACATCCGATGAAAATGAGGCCTGGCGTACCATAGAATGGAGGAAACGGCCTTATGTTCGACCGGCCACGTTCGAAACGGGATCTTGTTCATCGGGAGGGGTCTGGCGTACCGCAAAACGGAAGAAACGGACCTCCTACAGTCGAAACGGGGGTTCTGTTGATCGGTAGGGGTGTGGCGTACCGCAAAACGGAGGCAACAGATTTGTGTTGGAGTGCTATGGTCGAACCGGGGGTCCTGTTCATCGGGAGGGTTGTGGCGTACCGCAAAACGGGACTCCACGGGATACTGTTCATCTCCATCGTCGACCCCCTCCAGCCTCCACGGGCTATTGTTCATCCACCGTCAACCTCCTCCAGCCTCCACCTGCTACTGTTCATCAACGGGCTCCTGTTCATCCAGCCTCCACCGCTCGCTACTCCACCGGCTATTGTTCAACCAGCCCTCTCCACGGGCTCCTGTTCAACCACCCCTCCACGGGCTACTGTTCATCCAGCCCTCCACCGTCTACTGTTCATCCTGCCCTCCACGGCGTGGTCCTGTTCATCCAGCCCTCCACGGGGTCCTGTTCATCCAGCCCCAACCGGCTCGATCGATCGGGGTCCTGTTCATCCAGAGGCAACACCACGGGGTCCTGTTCATCCACCCCCACCGGGAACTGTTCATCCATACCCCCCCAGCAACGCTCACTGTTCATCTAGAGACAGCATCGATCAGCTTCAGTTAGCAGCAGTAGCGAAGGAATCGCTTGATCGGGTTCAATTAATAGCCATCGATCAATCGTTCGGGTTCAGTAACGCGTAGCCTGCAGTGCAATTGCTCGGGTTCAGTTAGAGCCCAATGCCTCGCTCGGGTTCAGTTAGAGCCCAACGCCTCGCACCCACGCGCGTGCGTGTATGAGAGAAATGCGCATCGCTCGGCCCCGACCACCCACCGTAACTGGGAACACCCCGATATTTTCCTCGCCCTCGCTTCTACCACCGGTTTTTCCATCATGGACGGCCCAAAGAATGTCATGCAGCTGCGTCTCCGGCCCGCCCAGGACGAAAAGCCCATTTTCTATCATGATTTTCTGTCATACAAGTAGTACCCCACCACATCTATGATGATACCGTGTTTTGTCACAATTATTGTCATAGAAGTGTCATAAGTATGACAGAAAAAAATTTTGTTCGGTCCAAAATGTCACGAATGTGTCTTTTTTTGTAGTGACTTTTGAGCTTGAATGCGATGCTAGTGGAATTGGATTAGGAGGTGTGTTATTACAAGATGGCAAACTTGTTGCATATTTTTTTTGATAAATTGAGTGGGCCTATTCTGAATTATTCTACTTATGATAAATAATTATATGCTCTTGTTTGGACTTTAGAGACATGGCAACATTATTTATGGCCCAAAGAATTTGTTATACATTATGATCATGAATCCTTGAAACATATTAGAAGTCAAGCTAAACTGAATCGTAGACATGCTAAATGGGTTGAATTCATTGAGACTTTCCCTTATGTCATAAAAACAAGAAGGGTAAAGAAAATGTTATTGCTGATGCATTGTCTCATCGCTATACTATGCTTTCACAACTTGACTTCAAAATATTTGGTTTGGAGACCATCAAAGATCAATATGTGCATGATGCTGATTTGAAAGATGTAATGCAGAATTGTAAAGAAGGAAGAGCAAGGAACAAGTTCGTCATTAATGATGGATTTGTGTTCTGTGCTAACAAGCTATGCATTCCAGCTAGCTCCGTTCGTCTTTTGTTGTTGAAGGAGGCGCATGGAGGAGGATTAATGGGACACTTTGGCGTGAAGAAGATGGAGGACGTACTGGCTACACATTTCTTTTGGCCAAAGATGAGACGGGATGTTGAGCGTTTTGTTGCTCGCTGCACTACATGTCAAAAAGCTAAGTCACGACTCAATCCTTATGGTTTATATATGCCTTTGCCTGTACCTAGTGTTCCTTGGGAGGATATATCTATGGACTTTGTTTTAGGTTTACCTCGAACAAAGAAGGGGAGGGATAGCCTATTTGTTGTCGTGGATAGATTTCAAAAATGGCACACTTTATACCATGTCATAAAAGCGATGATGCTGTTAATGTTGCTGATTTGTTCTTTCATGAAATTATTCGCTTGCATGGTGTGCCAAATACTATTGTTTCAGATCATGATACTAAATTTCTTAGCCACTTTTGGAGATGTTTATGGGATAAGTTGGGGACTAAACTGCATTTTAGTACTACTTGTCACCCCAAACTGATGGACAAACTGAAGTAGTCAATAGAACATTGTCTATTATGCTTAGGGCTGTTTTGAAGAATAATAAGAAAATGTGGGAAGAATGCTTGCCTCATATTGAATTTCATTACAATCGTTCATTGCATTCTACTACTAAGATGTGCCCTTTTGAAATTGTGTATGGTTTCCTACCTCGTGCACCTACTGATTTGTTGCCTCTTCCATTTTCGGAGAAGGTTAATTTTGATGCTAAAGAATGTGCTGAATTGATTTTAAAAATGCATGAGTTAACTGAGGAAAACATTGAGCGTATGAATGCTAAATATAAACTTGCTGGAGATAAGGGTAGAAAACATGTTGTGTTTGCACATAGAGATCTTGTTTGGTTACATTTGCGTCAGGATAGATTTCCTAATTTGCGCAAATCAAAGCTAATGCCATGTGCTGATGGTCCTTTTAAGGTGTTAGAGAAAATAAATGATAATGCATATAAACTTGAGCTGCCTGTAGATTTTGGGGTTAGTCCCACTTTTAACATTGCATATTTGAAGCCTTACTTGGGTGAGGAAGATGAGCTTCTGTCGAGGACGACTTCAATTCAAAAAGGGGAGGATGATGAGGACATCACTAACAAAGTTACACCCACAGCCCCTGTTGATACATATACAAGACCAATTACTAGAGCTCGCGCACGCCAATTAAATTACCGGGTACTTTCATTTCTTGTTAATGATTCTAATGTTCGTGAGAATATGATGCTACCTAAATTGGATACATTTGTCTTGCTTACAAATGAAGGGCCTAGCTTGGACAAGAAGGATGATCATTGGAGCAATATCAAGCATGGAGATGATGGCATGCGCAAGGGAAACAAGAACAGAGTTACATGTGATGATTTCAGGACTTTGAAGCCACCATAATGAGTGCATGAAGCTTTGGACGAAATATACAAGATGCCACTTCATAAATTTCGTCCAGAGGCTATTATAGGTGCTGCGTCACCTTATTATTGGGCCAGGCCCATGTAATTTCGAAATACTTAAGTATAGGCTGTTTTTAGAGTCCATATGTGTGGGGAAACAAGAGTTAGGGTTGGTTTCGGACCCCTCCTCCAAGGGCCACGAAATTCCCCCATCTTCCTCCATATATACAACCCTTAGGGCATCGTTTAGACTTTGGGTTTTGTTTAGATTAAAGTTCGCCATAGCTCCAACTTCGCGTACTTCATTTGTGTTGAACGACCAGACAAAGGCGTCACAGAACCCCACCTTGATCAATAAAGCTTTCCTCTTATATTCGCAATATCCAGATTGCAATCTTAGTTTCTTGCTTGTTCTTCATTTGCCTGCAGGAAACAGACCTTCGTGGTCAGGTTGATCATGCTCCGGCGTGGTCAAGAACCTCTCGGAGTTGGTTTAGCGATTTCTAAGGCGCGACGTCCTTGCACGTTCGTAGTCGGATCGTCAAAGTCGACTTCCTGCAAAACGATAGCCACCATATCATCGAAAGATGAGACACCTTTGCCTCTATCAGTAACTCTGGAGAGGGGCACCGCACACGACTAAGAGAAGACTTGGTGTGCCTTTGGGGTGCACCCCTCCCACATATATAAATGAGGGGGGAAGAGGAGGCCTGCCCTAGAGGGGGAGCGCCAAGGCGGGAGTCCTACTTGGACTCCCGGTTCGCCCCCTTCCTATTCCAACTAGGAGAAGGAGGGAAGGAGGAAGAGGGGAGAAGGAAAGAGAGGAGGGTGCGGCCCCTCCTAGTCCAATTCGGACTGACAAGGGGGCGTGCGGCCACCCCTTGCGGCCCTCCTCTCTCTCCACTAAGGCCCATGTTGGCCCAATACTTCCCCGGGGGGTTCCCGTAACCCCTCGATACTCCGGAAGAATACCCGAACCACTCAAAACCATTCCTATGTCCGAATACTACCTTCAGATATATGAATCTTTACCTCTCGACCATTTCGAGACTCCCCATCATATCCATGATCTCATCCGAGACTCCGAACAAACTTCGGTCACCAAAACACATAACTCATAACACAAATCGTCATCGAACGTTAAGCGTGCGGACCCTACGGGTTCGAGAACTATGTGGACATGACCAAGACAGATCTTCAGTCAATAACCAACAGCGGAAACTGGATGCTCATATTGTTCCTACATATTCTACGAAGATCTTTATCGGTCAAACCGCATAACAACATACGTCATTCCCTTTGTCATCGGTATGCTACTTGCCCGAGATTCGATCGTCGGTATCATCATACCTAGTTCAATCTCGTTACCAGCAAGTCTCTTTACTCGTTCTGTAATGCATCATCCCATAACTAACTCATTAGTCACATTGCTTGCAAGGCTTATAGTGATGTGCATTACCGAGAGGGCCCAGATATACCTCTTCGATACACGGAGTGACAAATCCTAATCTCAATCTATGCCAACCCAACAAACACCTTCATAGACTAATGTAGAGCATATTTATAATCACCCAATTACGTTGTGACATTTGGTAGCACACAAGGTGTTCCTTTGGTATTCGGGAGTTGCATAATCTCATAGTCAGAGGAACAAGTATAAGTCATGAAGAAAGCAATAGAAATAAAACTAAACGATCATTATGCTAAGCTAATGGATGGGTCTTGTCCATCACATCATTCTCTAATGATGTGATCCCGTTCATCAAATGACAACACATGTCTATGGTCAGGAAACTTAACCATCTTTGATTAATGAGCTAGTCAGGTAGAGGCATACTAGGGACACTATGTTTGTCTATGTATTCACACATGTACTAAGTTTCTCGTTAATACAATTCTAGCATGAATAATAAACATTTATCATGATATAAGGAAATATAAATAACAACTTTATTATTGCCTCTAGGGCATATTTCCTTCAGTCTGCCACTTGCACTAGAGTCAATAATCTAGTTCACATCGTCATGTGATTTAACACCAATAGTTCACATCGCCATGTGACCAACACCCAAAGGGTTTACTAGAGTCAATAATCTAGTTCACATCGCCATGTGATTAACACCCAAAGAGTACTAAGGTGTGATCATGTTTTGCTTGTGAGAGAAGTTTAGTCAACGGGTCTGCGACATTCAGATCCGTATGTATTTTGCAAATTTCTATGTCTACAATGCTCTGCACTGAGCTACTCTAGCTAATTGCTCCCACTTTCAAGATGCATCCAGATTGAGACTTAGAGTCATCTGGATCAGTGTCAAAGCTTGCATCAACGTAACTCTTTATGATGAATTCTTTATCACCTCCATAACCGAGAAATATCTCCTTAGTCTTCTAAGGATAATTTTGACCGTTGTCCAGTGATCCACTCCTAGATCAATATCGTACCTGGCAAGGTACACAATAGGTTTGGTACACATCATAGTGAAGGAAATATGCCCTAGAGGCAATAATAAAGTTGTTATTTATATTTCCTTATATCATGATAAATGTTTATTATTCATGCTAGAATTGTATTAACCGGAAACTTAGTACATGTGTGAATACATAAACAAACAGAGTATCACTAGTTTGCCTCTACTTGACTAGCTCGTTGAATCAATGATGGTTATGTTTGCTAACCATAGACATGAGTTGTCATTTGATTAACGGGATCACATCATTAGAGAATGATGTGATTGACTTGACCCATCCGTTAGCTTAGCACGATGATCGTTTAGTTTGTTGCTATCGCTTTCTCCATAACTATACATGTTCCTATGACTATGAGATCATGCAACTCCCGAATACCGGAGGAACACTTTGTGTGCTACCAAACGTCACAACATAACTGGGTGATTATAAAGGTGCTCTACATGTGTCTCCGATGGTGTTTGTTGAGTTGGCATGGATCAAGATTAGGATTTGTCACTCCGATTGTCGGAGAGGTATCTCTGGGCCCTCTCGGTAATGTAAATCACAATAAGCCTTGCAAGCAATGTAGCTAATGAGTTAGTTACGGGATGTAGCATTACGGAATGAGTAAATAGACTTGCCGGTAATGAGATTGAACTAGGTCTTGAGATACCGGCGATCGAATCTTGGGTAAGTAACATACCGATGACAAAGGGAACAACGTATATTGTTATGCGGTTTGACTGATAAAGATCTTCGTAGAATATGTAGGAACCAATATGAGAATCCAAGTTCCGCTATTGGTTATTGACCGAAGATGAGTCTCTGTCATGTCTACATAGTTCTCGAACCCGTACGGTCCGCACGCTTAACGTTCGGTGACGATCGGTATTATGAGTTTATGTGGTTTGATGTACTGAAGGTAGTTCGGAGTCCCGGATATGATCACAGACATGACGAGGAGTCTCGAATTGGTCGAGACATAAAGATCGATATATTGGACGGCTATATTCGGACAACGGAAGTGTTCCGGGTGATTTCGGAGAAAACCGGAGTGCCGGAGGGGTTACCGGAACCCCCCGGGGAAGTATTGGGCCTTAGTGGGCCTTAGGGGAGAGAGAGGGCAGCAGCCTAAGAGGTGCCCCCCAAGCGGAGTCCGAATAGGACTAGGGGAGTGGGGCGCGGCGCCTCTTTCCCTCTCCCTCTCCCTCTCTTTCCTTCCCCCTTCCTCTTTCCTAGTAGGACTAGGAAAGGATGAATCCTACTCCTACTAGGAGGAGGATTCCTCCTCTCCTTGGGCGTCACTAGGGCCGGCCGGCCTCCCCCTTGCTCCTTTATATACGGGGGCAGGGCACCCTAGAACACACAAGTTGATTGTTCCAAGCCGTGTGCGGTGCCCCCCTCCACCATAATCCACCTCGGTCATATCGTAGCGGTGCTTAGGCGAAGCCCTGTTCTGGTAGCAACATCATCACCATCATCACACCGTCGTGCTGATGAAGCTCTCCCTCGAAGCTCTACTGGATCGTGAGTTCGCGGGACGTCATCGAGCCGAACGTGTGCAGATCGCGGAGTTGCCGTACCTTCGGTGTTGGGATCGGTCGATCGTGAAGACGGATGACTACATCAACCACATTGTCATAACGCTTCCGCTTACGGTCTACGAGGTTACGTAGACAACACTCTTCCTTCTCGTTGCTATGCATCACCATGATCTTGCATGTGCGTAGGAATTTTTTTGAAATTACTACGTTCCTGAACACATAGCATACTTTATAGAACCTATGGCTGAGGCATAGGGAATGACTTTCATTCTGTTTCTATTTTCTGTAGTGTTTTGAGTCTTACTCAATTTTACACCTTGCAATACACGCAAGAACTCCTTCTTGACTATTCCATTTGAACTACTTCAAAATCTTGTCAACGTATGCACTCATTGAAAAATCTTATCAAGCGTCTTGATCTATCTTTATAGATCTTGCCCAATATGTAAGCAGCTTCACCGAGGTCTTTCTTTGGAAAACTCCTTTCAAACACTCCTTTATGCTTTCCAGAAAATTCTACATCATTTCCGATCAATAATATGTCATTCACATATACTTATCAGAAAGGTTGCAGTGCTCCCACTCACTTTCTTGTAAAATACATTCTTCACCACAAGTATGGATAAAACTATATGATTTGATCAACTCATCAAAGCATATATTCCAACTCCGAGATGCTTGCACCAGTCCATAGATGGATCGTTGGAGCTTGCACATTTTGTTAGCACCTTTAGGATTGACAAAACCTTCTGGTTGTATCATATACAACTCTTCTTTAATAAATCCATTAAGGAATGCAGTTTTGACATCCATTTGTCAGATTTCATAAAATGTGGCAATTGCTAACATGATTCAGACAGACTTTAAGCATCGATATGAGTGAGAAAATCTCAACGTAGTCAACACCTTGAACTTTTCAAAAACCCTTTTCGACAAGTCGAGCTTTGTAGATAGTGACACTACTATTAGCGTCCGTCTTCCTCTTGAAGATCCATTTATTCTCAATGGCTTGCCGATCATTGGGCAAGTCCACCAAAGTCCACACTTTGTTCTCATACATGGATTCTATCTTAGATTTCATGCCCTCAAGCTATCTGTCGGAATCTGGGCTCATCATCGCTTCCTCATAGTTTGTAGGTTCATCATGGTCTAGTAACATGACTTCCAGAACAGAATTGCCATACCACTCTGGTGCAGATCGTACTCTGTTTGACCTATGAGGTTCGGTAGTAACTTGATCTAAAGTTTCATGTTCATCATAATTAACTTCCTCACTAATTGGTGTAGGCAACACTGGAACTGATTCCTATGATGCACCATTTTCCAATTCGAGAGAAGGTATAACTACCTCATCAAGTTCTACTTTCCTCCCACTCACTTCTTTCGAGAGAAACTCCTTCTCTAGAAAGGATCCATTCTTGGCAACGAATATCTTGCCTTCGGATCTATGATAGAAGGTGTACCCAACAGTCTCCTTTGGGTATCCTATGAAGACACATTTCTCTGATTTGGGTTCAAGCTTATCAGGCTGAAGCTTTTTCACATAAGCATCGCAGCCCCAAGTTTAAGAAACGACGGCTTAGGTTTCTTGCCAAACCACAGGTCATATGGTGTCGTCTCAACGGATTTAGATGGTGCCCTATTTAACGTGAATGCAGCTGCCTCTAATGCATAACCCCAACAGGATAGTGGTAAATCGGTAAGAGACATCATAAATCGCACCATATCTAATAAAGTACGGTTACGACGTTTGGACACACCATTATGTTATGGTGTTTCAGGTGGTGTGAGTTGTGAAACTATTCCACAATTTTAAATGAAGGACAAACTCATAACTCAAATATTCGTCTCCGCGATCAGATCGTAGGAACTTTATTTTCTTGTTACGATGATTTTCCACTTCACTCTGATATTCTTTGAACTTTTCAAATGTTTCAGACATGTGTTTCATCAAGTAGATATACCGATATCTGCTCAAATCATCTGTGAAGGTCAGAAAATAATGATACCCGCGGTGAGTCTCAACACTCATCGGATCGCATACATCGGTATGCATTATTTCCAATAAGTCAGTGGCTCACTCCATTGTTCCTGAGAACGGAGTCTTAGTCGTCTTGCCCATGAGGCATGGTTTGCAAGCATCAAATGATTCATAATCAAGTGATTCCAAAAGTCCATCCACACGGAGTTTCTTCATGCGCTTTACACCAATATGACCTAAACGGCAGTGCCACAAGTATGTTGCACTATCATTATCAAGTTTGCATCTTTTGGCATCAATGTTATGAATACGTGTATCACTACGATCGAGATTCAATAAACCATTTATATTGAGTGTATGACCATAGAAGGTTTTATTCATGTATACGGAACAACAATTATTCTTTGACTTACATGAATAACCGTATTGCAATAAGCATGATCCAATCATATTCATGCTCAGTGCAAACACCAAATAACACTTATTTAGGTCTAACACTAATCTCGAAGGTAGAGGGAGTGTGCGATGGTGATATTGTCAACCTTGGAATCACTTCCAACACATATCGTCACCTCGCCCTTAACTAGTCTCCGTTCATTTTGCAACTCCTGTTTCGAGTTACTAATCTTAGCAATTGAACCGGTATCAAATACCTAGGGGTTACTATGAACACTAGTAAAGTACACATCAATAAGCTGTATATCAAATATACATTTGTTCACTTTGCCATCCTTCTTATCCGCCAAATGTTTGGGGCAGTTCCGCTTCAAGTGACCAATTCCTTTGCAGTACAAGCACTCAGTTTCAGGCTTGGGTCTAGCTTTGGGCTTCTTCATGGGAGTTGCAACTGGCTTGCCATTCTTCTTGAAGTTCCTTTTCTTTCCCTTGCCCTTTTACTAGTGGTCTTGTCAACCATCAACACTTGATGCTTTTCTTGATTTCTACCTTCGCCGATTTCAGCATCGTGAAGACCTCGGGGAATTTTTTTCATCATCCCTTGCATATTATAGTTCATCATGAAGTTCCAGTAACTCGGTGATAGTGACTAGAGAACTCTGTCAATCATATCTTTTCTAGAAGATTAACTTCCACTTGATTCAAATGATCGTAGTACTCAGACATTATGAGCACATGCTCACCGGTTGAGCTATTCTCCTACATCTTGTAGGCAAAATACTTGTCAGAGGTCTCATACCTCTCGATTCGGGCATGAGTCTGAAATACCAATTTCAACTCTTGGAACATCGCATATGCTCCATGGCGTTCAAAACATTTTTGAAGTCCTGGTTCTAAGACGTAAAGCATGGTGCACTAAACTATCAAGTAGTCATCATACCGAGCTTGCCAAACGTTCATAACATCTGCATCTACTCCTGCAATAGGTTCATCACCTAGCGGTGCATCAAGGACATAATTCTTCTGTGCAGCAATGAGGATAATCCTCAGATCACGGACCCAGTCCGCATCATTGCTACTATCATCTTTCAACTTATTTTTTTCTCTAGGAACATATCAAAAATAAACGGGGAGATACATCGCAAGCTATTGATCTAGAAGATAGATATGCAAATACTATCAAGACTAAGTTCATGATAAACTAAAGTTCGATTAATCATATTACTTAAGAACTCCCACTTAGATAGACATCCCTCTAGTCATCTGAATGATCACGTGATCCATATCAACTAAACCATGTCCGATCATCACGTGAGATGGAGTAGTTTTCAACGGTGAACACCCCTATGTTGATCATATTTACTATATGATTCACGTTCGACCTTTCGGTCTCAGTGTTCCGAGGCCATATCTGCATATGCTAGGCTCGTCAAGTTTAACCCGAGTATACCGCGTGTGCAAAATTGCACCCGTTGTATGTGAACATAGAGCTTTTCGCACCCGATCATCACGTGGTGTCTCGGCACGATGAACTGTCGCAACGGTGCATACTCGGGGAGAACACTTATACCTTGAAATTTTAGTAAGGGATCATCTCATAATTCTATCGTCGTACTAAGCAAAATAAGATGCATAAAAGATAAACATCACATGCAATCAAAATATGTGACATGATATGACCATTATCATCTTGTGCCTTTTATCTCCATCTCCAAAGTACCATCATGATCTCCATCGTCGCCGGCATGACACCATGATCTCCATCATCTTGATCTCTATCAACGTGTTGTCACATGGTCGTCTCGCCAACTATTGCTATCGCATAGCGATAAAGTAAAGCAATTATATGGCGCTTGCATCTTATGCAATAAAGAGACAACCATAAGGCTCCTACCAGTTGCCGATAACTTTAACAAAACATGATCATCTCATACAACAATTTGTATCTCATCACGTCTTGACCATATCACATCACAACATGCCCTACAAAAACAAGTTAGACGTCCTCTACTTTGTTGTTCCAAGTTTTACGTGGCTGCTACGGGCTTCTAGCAAGAACCGTTCTTACCTACACATCAAAACCACAACGATTTTTCGTCAAGTGTGCTGTTTTAACCTTCAACAAGGACCGGGCATAGTCAAGCTCGATTCAACTAAAGTTGGAGAAACAGACACCCGCTAGCCACCTGTGTGTGAAGCACGTCGGTAGAACCAGTCTCATGAACGCGATCATGTAATGTCGGCCCGGGCCGCTTCATCCAACAATGTCACCAAATCAAAGTAAGACGTTGGTGGTATGCAGTATGACTATTATAGACCTGGCTCGGATGCCACTGTTGGGGAACACAGTATTTCAAAAAAATTCCTACGATCACGCAAGATCTATCTAGGAGATGCATAGCAATGAGATGGGAGAGTGTGTCCATGTACCCTCGTAGACCAAAAGCGGAAGCGTTTAGTAACGCGGTTGATGTAGTCGAACGTCTTCACGATCCAACCGATCCTAGAACCGAACGTATGGCAGCTCCGTGTTCAGCACACGTTCAGCACGATGACGTCCATCGAGCTCTTGATCTAGTTGAGGATGAGTGAGAGTTCCGTTTGCACGACAGCGTGGCAACGGTGATGATGAAGTTACCGGCGCAGGGCTTCGGCTAAGCACTACGACGATATGACCTAGGTGTGTAACTGTGGAGGGGGCATCGCACACGGCTAAGAGAAGACTTGGTGTGCCTTTGGGGTGCCCCCGCCCACTTATATAAAGGAGGGGGGAAGAGGAGGCCGGCCCTAGAGGGGGCGCTCCAAGGGGGGAGTCCTACTTGGACTCCCATTCCAAGTAGGATTCGCCCCCCTTTCCTATTCCAAGTAGGTGAAGGAGGGAAGTAGGAAGAGGGGAGAAGGAAAGAGAGGGGGGCGCCGCCCCCTCCTAGTCCAATTCGGACAAGCCCTTGGGGGGGGGCACCC
>NC_041390.1:188362156-188407176 GCF_002162155.2 Triticum dicoccoides
GGAAAATACCCGAAACACTTCGGAACCATTCCGGTGCCCGAATATAACCTTCCAATATATCGATCTTTACCTCTCGACCATTTCGATACTCCTCGTCATGTCCGTGATCTTATCCGAGACTCCAAACAAACTTCGGTCATCAAATCACATAACTCATAATACAAATCATCATCGAACGTTAAACGTGCGGACCCTACGGGTTCGAGAACTATGTAGACATGACCGAGACACATCTCCGGTCAATAACCAATAGCAGAACCTGGATGCTCATATTGGCTCCTTTCTACTAAGATCTGTATCGGTCAAACTGCATAACAACATACGTTGTTCCCTTTGTCATCGGTATGTTACTTGCCCGAGATTCGATCGTCAATATCATCATACCTAGTTCAATCTCGTTACCGGCAAGTCTCTTTACTCGTTCCGTAATGCATCATCCCACAACTAACTCATTAGTCACATTGCTTTCAAGGCTCATAGTGATGTACATTACCGAGAGGGCCCAGAGATACCTCTCCGATAGACAGAGTGACAAATCCTAATCTCGATCTATGCCAACTCAACAAACACTATTGGAGACACCTATAGAGCATCTTTATAATCACCCAGTTAAGTTGTGACGTTTGATTGCACACACGGTGTTCCTCCGGTATTCGGGAGTTGCATAATCTCATAGTCAGAGGAACATGTATATGTTATGAAGAAAGCAATAGCAATAAAACTAAACGATCATTATGCTAAGCTAACAGATGGGTCTTGTCCATTGATACCTCTCCAACGTATCTATACTTTTTGATTGTTCTATGCTATTATATTATCTGTTTTGGATGTTAATGGGCTTATTTATACACTTTTATACTATTTTTGGGACTAACCTACTAACCCAAGGCCCAGTGCAAATTGCTATTTTTTTGCCTATTTCAGTGTTTCGTAGAAAAGGAATATCAAACGGAATAAAACCTTTGGAAGAGTTATTTTTGGAACAAACGTGATCCAGGGGACTTGGAGTGGACGTCAAGAAACCAACGAGGAGACCACGATGCAGGGGGGCGTGTCATCCACCCTCGTGGGCCCCTAGTGGCTCCACCGACCTACTTCTTCCGCCTATATATATATTCATATACCCCAAAAACATCCAGGAGCACCACAAAACCCAATTTCCACCGCTGCAACCTTCTGTACCCAAGAGATCCCATCTTGGGGCCTTTTTCGGAGCTCCGCTGGAGGGGGAATCGATCATGGAGGGCCTCTACATCAACCCCATGGCCCCTCCGATGATGTGTGAGTAGTTTACCTCAGACCTTCGGGTCCATAGTTACTAGCTAGATGGCTTCTTTTCTCTCTTTGGATCTCAATACAACGTTCTCCTCGATCTTCTTGGAGATCTATTTGATGTAACTCTTTTTGCGGTGTGTTTGTCGAGATCCGATGAATTGCGGGTTTATGATCAAGTTTATATATGAACAATATTTGATTCTTCTTTGAAATCTTTTATGTATGATTGGTTTATCTTTGCAAGTCTCTTTGAATTATCGGTTTGGTTGGGCCTACTAGATTGATCTTTCTTGCAATGGGATAAGTGCTTAGCTTTGGGTTCAATCTTGCGGTGTCCTTTCCAAGTGACAGCAGGGGCAGCAAGGCACGTATTGTATTGCTGCCATCGAGGATAAAAAGATGGGGTTTATATCATATTGCTTGAGTTTATCCCTCTACATCATGTCATCTTGCTTAATGTATTACTCTGTTATTATGAACTTAATACTCTAGATGCATGCTGGATAGCGGTCGATGTGTGGAGTAATAGTAGTAGATGCAGAATCATTTCGGTCTACTTGTCACGGACGTGATGCCTATATACATGATCGTGCCTAGATATTCTCATAATTATGCACTTTTCTATCAATTGCTCGACAGTAATTTGTTCACCCACCGTAATACTTATGCTATCTTGAGAGAAGCCACTAGTGAAACCTATGGCCCCTGGGTCTATCTTTTATCTTATAAGTTTCCAATCTACTTTATTTTGCAATCTTTACTTTCACATCTATATCATAAAAATACCAAAAAGTTTTATCTTATTATTATTAAATCTATCAGATCTCACTCTCGTAAGTGACCGTGAAGGGATTGACAACCCCTTTATCGCATTGGTTGCGAGGTTCTTATTTGTTTGTGTAGGTACGAGGTGACTTGCGTGTAGTCTCCTACTGGATTGATACCTTGGTTCTTAAAAACTGAGGGAAATACTTACGCTACTTTGCTGCATCACCCTTTCCTCTTCAAGGGAAAACCAACGCAGTGCTCACGAGGTAGCAAGAAGGATTTCTGGCGCCGTTGCCGAGGAGATCTACATCAAGTCAAGACATACCAAGTACCCATCACAAACTCTTATCCTTCAGGTGCATCTCGGATTTTATGTTGGCACACACTTTGAGGGCTACTGGCTATACATCTCAACAGAGAATAAATTACACAAATCGGAAAAATTCCGCAAAAAATCAACCCGAGGCTGAGGTGGTGCACCACCTCGGAAGTTGTCCGGCGTTGGAGCTCGGCTGCGAGCAGTTGACTACACAAGAGAATTTCCTATGTGAAGCTCGACTAAAGTCCTTCAACTTTTTCAAAACCTAGATGATCTATGACACCTCAGATGATGTCTAGCATTGGAGCTCAGCTGCAAGAAGACACCTTGGATGTTGTCCGGTGTTGGAGCTCGGCTGCAAGAGCACACCATCACTCGGGAAAAAACTTCAAGTCCGAGGTGTGGCATAAAAATAACAAGGCATCTGTAAAGGCCGAGAACTTAATGTTGGGGAATGTAGCATGGAATTTTAAAAAAACCCTATGATCACACAAGATCTATCTGGGAGATGCATAGCAACGAGAGGGGGAGAGTGTGTCCACATACCCTCATAGACCGAAAGAGGAAGCGTTAGGTTAACGCGGTTGATGTAGTCGAACGTCTTCACGATCCAACCGATCTAGTACCGAACGTACGACACCTCCGAGTTCAGCACACGTTCAGCTCGATGACGTCCCTCGAACTCTTGATCTAGCAGAGGGTCGAGGGAGAGTTTCGTCAGCACAACGGCGTGGTGATGGTGATGGTGATGTGATCCGTGTAGGGCTTTGCCTAAGCACTATGAAGCTATGACCGAAGGAGTAAACTATGCAGGGGGGAACCGCACATGGCTAAGAGAACAATTGATGTGCTATGGGGTGCCCCTTTCCCCCGTATATAAAGGAGGGGAGGAGGAGGCTGCTACCTCTTTTAGCACTGCGTTGGTTTTCCCCGAAGAGGAAGGGATGATGCAGCAAAGTAGCGTAAGTATTTCCCTCAGTTTTTGAGAACCTAGGTATCAATCCAGTAGGAGGCTACGCGCGAGTCCCTCGTACCTGCACAAAACAAATAAATCCTCGCAACCAATGCAAATAGGGGCTGTCAATCCCTATAGGGCCACTTACGAGAGTGAGATCTGATAGATATGATAAGATAATATTTTTGGTATTTTTATGATAAAGATGCAATGTAAAATAAAGGCAAAGTAAATAACTAAGTAGTAGGAGATTGATATGATAAAGATAGACCCGAGGGCCATAGGTTTCACTAGTGGCTTCTCTCGAGAGCATAAGTATTCTATGGTGGGTGAACAAATTACTGTTGAGCAATTGACAGAATTGAGCATAGTTATGAGAATATCTAGGTATGATCATGTATATAGGCATCACGTCCGAGACAAGTAGACCGACTCCCGCCTGCATCTACTACTATTACTCCACTCATCGACCGCTATCCAGCATGCATCTAGAGTATTAAGTTAAAAACAGAGTAACGCCTTAAGCAAGATGACATGATGTAGAGGGATAGACTCATGCAATATGAAGAAAACCCCATCTTGTTATCCTCGATGGCAACAATACAATACGTGCCTTGCTGCCCTTACTGTCACCGGGAAAGGACACCACAAGATTGAACCCAAAGCTAAGCACTTCTCCCATTGCAAGAAAGATCAATCTAGTAGGCCAAACCAAACTGATAATTCGAAGAGACTTGCAAAGATAACCAATCATACATAAAAGAATTCAGAGAAGATTCAAATATTATTCATAGGTAGACTTGATCATAAACCCACAATTCATCGGTCTCAACAAACACACCGCAAAAAGAAGATTACATCGAATAGATCTCCACAAGAGAGGGGGAGAACATTGTATTCAGTTCCAAAAAGAGAGAAGAAGCCATCTAGCTACTAACTATGGACCCGTAGGTCTGAAGTAAACTACTCACACTTCATCGGAGAGGCTATGGTGTTGATGTAGAAGCCCTCCGTGATCGATGCCCCCTCCGGCGGAGCTCCAGAACAGGCCCCAAGATGGGATCTCGTGGATACAGAAAGTTACAGCGGTGGATTTAGGGTTTTGGCTCCTGTTCTGATCTTTTGGGGGTATGTGGATATATATAGGAGGAAGAAGTACGTCGGTGGAGCTACAGGGGGCCCACGAGGGTGGAGGGCGCGCCTGGGGGGCAGGCGCACCTCCCTACCTCGTGGCCTCCTGTTAGTTGGCTTGACGTAGGGTCCATGTCTCCTGAGTTGTATTCGGTAAGAAAATCACGTCCCCGAAGGTTTCATTCCATTTGGACTCCGTTTGATATTCCTTTTCTTTGAAACCCTAAAATAGGCAAAAAACAACAATTCTGGGCTGGGCCTCCGGTTAATAGGTTAGTCCCAAAAATAATATAAAAGTGGATAATAAAGCCCAATAATCTCCAAAACAGTAGATAATATAGCATGGAGCAATCAAAAATTATAGATACGTTGGAGACGTATCAAGCATCCCCAAGCTTAATTCCTGCTCGTCCTCGAGTAGGTAAATGATAAAAACAGAATTTTTGATGCGGAGTGCTACTTGGCATAATTTTAATGTAATTCTTCTTAATTGTGGTATGAATATTCAGATACGAAAGATTCAAGACAAAATTTTATATTGACATAGAAAATAATAATACTTCAAGCATACTAACAAAGCAATTATGTCTTCTCAAAATAACATGGCTAAAGAAAGTTATCCCTACAAAATCATATAGTCTGGCTATGCTCTATCTTCACCACACAAAATATTTAAGTCATGCACAACCCCGATGACAAGCCAAGCAATTGTTTCATACTTTTGACATTCTCAAAACTTTTTCAACCTTCATGCAATACATGAGCGTGAGCCATGGATATAGCACTATAGGTGGAATAGAGTGGTGGTTGTGGAGAAGACAAAAAGGGGAATATAGTCTCACATCAACTAGGCATATCAACGGGCTATGGAGATGCCCATCAATAGATATCAATGTGAGTGAGTAGGGATTGCCATGCAACAGATGCACTAGAGCTATAAGTATATGAAAGCTCAAAAAAAATTAAGTGGGTGTGCATCCAACTTGCTTGCTCATGAAGACCTAGGGCAATTTTGAGGAAGCCCATCATTGGAATATACAAGCCGAGTTCTATAATGAAAAATTCCCAGTAGTATATGAAAGTGATAACATGAGAGACTCTCTACTATTAAGATCATGGTGCTACTTTGAAGCACAAGTGTGGTAAAAGGATAGTAACATTGTCCCTTTTCTCTTTTTCTCTTTTTTTTTATTTTTTATTTTTTATTTGGGCCTTTTCTCTTTTTTTATGGCATCTTTTCTTTCTCTTTTTTGATTTGGGCTTCTTTGGCCTCTTTTATTTATTTTTCGTCTGGAGTCTCATCCCGACTTGTGGGGGAATCATAGTCTCCATCATCCTTTCCTCACTTGGGACAATGCTCTAATAATGATGATCATCACACTTTTATTTTTCTTACAATTCAATAATTACAACTCGATACTTAGAACAAGATATGACTCTATATGAATGCCTCCGGCGGTGTACCCGGATATGCAATGATGCATGAGTGACAAGTATGAAAGAATTATGAACGGTGGCTTTGCCACAAATACTATGTCAACTACATGATCATGCTAAGCAATATGACAATGATGGAGTGTGTCATAGTGGAAAGTGGCATGGCAATATTTCTCGGAATGGCTATGGAAATGCCATAATAAGTAGGTATGGTGGCTGTTTTGAGGAAGGTATATGGTGGGTGTATGATACCGGCGAAAGGTGCATGGTATTAGAGAGGCTAGCAAAGGTGGAAGGGTGAGAGTGGCTATAATCCATGGACTCAACATTAGTCATAAAGAACTCATATACTTATTGGCAAAATCTACAAGTTATCAAAGCAAAGTATTACGCGCATGCTCCTAGGGGGATAGATTGGTTGGAAAAGACCATCGCTCGTCCCCGACCGCCACTCATAAGGAAGACAATCAATAAATAAATCATGCTCCAAATTCATCACATAACAGTTCACCATACATGCATGCTATGGGAATCACAAGCTTCAACACAAGTATTTCTCAAATTCACAACTACTCAACTATCACGACTTTAATATCACCATCTCCATATCTCAAAAAAATTATCAAGTATCAAACTTATAATAGTATTCAACACACTCATAAGAGAGTTTTATTATTAATCTTGCATACCAAGCATATTAGGATTTTAAGAAAATTACCATGCTATTAAGACTCTCAAAATAATCTAAGTGAAGCATGAGAGATCACTAGTTTCTATAAAACAAATCCACCTCCGTGCTCTAAAAGATATAAGTGAAGCACTAGAGCAAAATTATATAACTCAAAAGATATAAGCGAAGCACATAGAGTATTCTAACAAATTCGAAATCATGTATGGCTCTCTCTAAAGATGTGTACATCAAGGATGATTGTGGTAAACTAATAATCAAATACTCAAATCATACAAGACGCTCCAAGCAAAACACATATCATGTGCTAAATAAAAATATAGCTCCAAGTAAAGTTACCGATAGAAGTAGACGAAAGAGGGGATGCCTTCCGGGGAATCCCCAAGCTTTGGCTTTTAGGTGTCCTTAGATTATCTTGGAGGTGCCATGGGCATCCCCAAGCTTAGGCTCTTGCCACTCCTTGTTTCATAGTCCATCAAATCTTACCCAAAACTTGAAAACTTCACAACACAAAACTTAAAGTAGAAAATCTCGTGAGCTCCGTTAGCGAAAGAAAACAAAATATCACTTCAAGGTACTTTAATGAACTCATTATTTATTTACATGGGTGTTATACCTACTGTATTCCAACTTCTCTATGTTTTATAAACTAATTTACTAGCCATAGATTCATCAAAATAAGCAAACAACACACGCAAAACAGAATCTGTCAAAAACAGAACATTTTGTAGTAATCTGTAGCTAGCGCAAGATCTGGAACCCCAAAAATTCTAAAATAAATTCTGGAAGTGAGGAATTTATCTATTAATCATCTTCAAAAATAATTAACTAAATATCACTTTCCATATAAAAATGACAGCAGTTCTCGTGAGCGCTAAAGTTTCTGTTTTTTACAGCAAGTTCGACAAGACTTTCCCCAAGTCTTCCCAACGGTTCTACTTGGCACAAACACTAATTAAACAAAAAAAACACAACCAAAACAGAGGCTAAATAATTTATTTATTACTAAGCAGGAGCAAAAAGCAAGGAATAAAACTAAAATTAGGTTGCCTCCCAACAGGCGCTATCGTTTAACGCCCCTAGCTAGGCATAACAAGCAAGAATAGATCTAGGTATTGCCATCTTTGGTAGGCAATCCATAAGTGGCTCTCATAATAGATTCATAAGGTAATTTAATTTTATTTCTAGGAAAGTGTTGCATGCCTTTCCTTAACGGAAATTGGAATCTAATATTTCCTTCTTTCATATCAATAATTGCACCAATCGTTCTAAGGAAAGGTCTACCAAGAATAATAGGACATGAAGGATTGCAATCTATGTCAAGAACAATAAAATCTACGGGCACATAATTCCTATTTGCAACAATAAGAACATTAATTCTTCCCATAGGTTTCTTAATAGTGGAATCCGCAAGGTGCAAGTTTAGAGAGCAATCATCAAAATCACGGAAACCTAACAAATCACACAAAGTCTTTGGAACCGTGGAAACACTAGCACCCAAATCACATAAAGCATAGCATTCATGATCTTTAATTTTAATTTTAATAGTTTGTTCCCACTCATCATAAAGTTTTCTAGGGATAGAAACTTCCAATTCAAGTTTTTCTTCATAAGATTGCATCAAGGCATCAACGATATGTTTAGTAAACGCTTTATTTTGAATATAAGCATGAGGAGAACTTAGCACGGATTGCAACAAGGAAATACAATCAATCAAAGAGCAATTTTCATAGTTAAATTCCTTGGAATCCATAATAGTGGGTTTACCAACATCTAGGGTTTTAATTTCTTCAATCCCACTTTAATCAAATTTAGCATCAAGATCAAAAGATTCAGAATTCTTGGAATGCCTTCTAGGTAAAGGTGGATCATATTCAGTCCCATCATTATCAAGATTAACATTGCAAAACAAAGATTTAATAGGGGACACATCAATAACTTTTAGATCTTCATCATTATTTTCATAGGAACCAGAAGAACACGCTTTTATAAAGGCATCTTTCTTAGCACGCATCCTAGCGGTTCTTTCTTTGCACTCGTCAATGGAAATTCTCATGGCTTTGAGAGACTCATTGATATCATGCTTAGGTGGAATAGATCTAAGTTTCAAAGAATCAACATCAAGAGCAATTCTATCAATGTTCCTAGCCAAATCAAGTGTTCAATGCTGGAATATTTGGATCATCAGGAATGCAAAAGTGTTCAGAGGTGAAAGGGCAAGTTTTAACAAATGGAGAGGAGCTTTCAGGCATGACATAACTCTGATGCAGCATAGAATCAAGTCTGGATACAGGGATGAGTTACTCAAGTGGATTTCCTTCTTTCCCCCTTAGTTCTGCCCTTTGTTTCTTTGTTTCTTTTCTTCTTTTCGGTTACCTCTTGTAATCGTGTCGTTGTAACTGTTGCCTGCCTTTAATAAAGTTTTGAATTGCTGTGGGGGTTTTACCCCTCAGTTCACGGTCAAAAAAAATGTTCCTAGCCAAATCATCAATCTTAAGCAATTTTTCTTCAATCATAGCATTAAAATTCTTTTGCAAAGTAATAAATTATTTAATATTAGAATCAAAATCAGAGGGCATCTTATTATAATTTCCATAGGAATTGTTGTAGGAATTACCATAATCATTAGAGGGATTACTAGGATAAGGCCTAGGATTGAAATTGCCTCTATACGCATTATTACCAAAATTGTTCCTACCAACAAAATTCACATTCATAGATTCATTATTATTCTCATTCAAAGTAGACAAGGGCATATCATTAGGATCAGAAGAAACACTCTTATTAGCAAATAATTTCATAAGTTCATCCATCTTTCCACTCAAAACATTAATTTCTTCTATCGCATGCACCTTTTTATTAGTGGATCTTTCAGTATGCCATTGATAATAATTAACCATAATAGTGGATCTAGGAGTTTAGTAGCTTATCCTAAGGTGATTTCCATAAAAGTGCCTCCCGCGGCCGAATCCAAAAGATTTCTAGAAGCAAAATTCGATATGGCATAAAATTTTTGTATAATCATCCACAAATTTAAACCATGAGTAGGGCAATTACGTATTATTAATTTCATTCTCTCCCAAGCTTGTGCACCTGTTCATGATCAAGTTCCTTAAAGTTCATCATATCGTTTCTAAGAGAGATGATTTTAGCCGGAGGAAAATACTTAGAGATAAAAGCATCTTTGCACTTATTCCATTAATCAATACTATTTTTAGGCAAAGACGAAAACCAAGCTTTAGCATGATCTCTAAGCGAAAAAGGAAATAGCTTCAATTTAACAATATCATTATCCACATCTTTCTTCTTTTGCATGTCACACAAATCAACGAAGCTATTTAGATGGGTAGTGGCATCTTCACTAGGAAGGCCAGAGAACGGATCTTTCATGACAAGATTCAGCAAAGCAGTATTAATTTCACAAGATTCAGCATCAGTAAGAGGAGCAATCGGAGTGCTAATAAAATCATTGTTGTTGGTATTGGTGAAGTCACACAATTTAGTATTATCTTGAGCCATCGCGACAAACAAGCAAACTAACACACAAGCAAACAAAAAGCAAGTGGACAAAAAGGGGCAAATAGAGAAAGAGAGGGAGGATAGAGAGAGAGGGCGAATAAAATGGCAAGGGTGAATGGGCGAATAAAACGAGAGGCAAATGGAAAATAATTTAATGCGGTAGATAAGGGTATGTGATGGGTACTTGGTATGTTGAGTTTTGCGTAGACCTCCCCGGCAATGGCGCTAGAAATCCTTCTTGCTACCTCTTTTAGCACTGCATTGGTTTTCCACGAAGAGGAAGGGATGATGCAGCAAAGTAGCATAAGTATTTCCCTTAGTTTTTGAGAACCAAGGTATCAATCCAGTAGGAGGCTACGCGCGAGTCCCTCGTACCTGCACAAAACAAATAAATCCTTGCAACCAACGGAAATAGGGGTTGTTAATCCCTATAGGGCAACTTACGAGAGTGAGATCTGATAGATATGATAAGATAATATTTTTGGTATTTTTATGATAAAGATGCAAAGTAAAATAAAGGCAAAGTAAATAACTAAGTAGTAGGAGATTGATATGATAAAGATAGACCCGGGGCCATAGGTTTCACTAGTGGCTTCTCTCGAGAGCATAAGTATTCTACTGTGGGTGAACAAATTACTGTTGAGAAATTGACAGAATTGAGCATAGTTATGAGAATATCTAGGTATGATCATGTATATAGGCATCACGTCTGAGACAAGTAGACCGACTCCTGCCTGCATCTACTACTATTACTCCACTCATCGACCGCTATCCAGCATGCATCTAGAGTATTAAGTTAAAAACAGAGTAATGCCTTAAGCAAGATGACATGATGTAGAGGGATAGACTCATGCAATATGAAGAAAACCCCATCTTGTTATCCTCGATGGCAACAATACAATACGTGCCTTGCTGCCCTTACTGTCACCGGGAAAGGACACCGCAAGATTGAACCCAAAGCTAAGCACTTCTCCCATTGCAAGAAAGATCAATCTAGTAGGCCAAACCAAACTGATAATTCGAAGAGACTTGCAAAGATAACCAATCATACATAAAAGAATTCAGAGAAGATTCAAATATTATTCATAGATAGACTTGATCATAAACCCACAATTCATCGATCTCAACAAACACACCGCAAAAAGAAGATTACATCGAATAGATCTCCACAAGAGAGGGGGAGAACATTGTGGTGAGATCCAAAAAGAGAGAAGAAGCCATCTAGCTACTAACCATGGACCCGTAGGTCTGAAGTGAACTACTCACACTTCATAGAAGAGGCTATGGTGTTGATGTAGAAGCCCTCCGTGATCGATGCCCCCTCCGGCGGAGCTCCGGAACAGGCCCCAAGATGGGATCTCGTGGATACAGAAAGTTACGGCGGTGGAATTAGGGTTTTGGCTCCTGTTCTGATCATTTGGGGGTACGTGGATATATATAGGAGGAAGAAGTACGTCGGTGGAGCAACAGGGGCCCCATGAGGGTGGAGGGCGCGCCTGGGGGGGAGGGGCAGGCACGCCCCCTACCTCGTGGCCTCCTATTAGTTGGCTTGACGTAGGGTCCAAGTCTCCTGAGTTGTATTCGGTGAGAAAATCACGTTTCCGAAGGTTTCATTCCGTTTGGACTCCATTTGATATTCCTTTTCTTCGAAACCCTATAACAGGCAAAAAACAGCAATTCTGGGCCGGGCCTCCGGTTAATAGGTTAGTCCCAAAAATAATATAAAAGTGGATAATAAAGCCCAATAATGTCCAAAATAGTAGATAATATAGCATGGAGCAATCAAAAATTATAGATACGTTGGAGACGTATCAGAGGCCGGCCACCAAGTGGCGCACCATGAGGGGGGAGTCCTACTAGGACTCCTAGTCCTACTATTATTCTCCCCCCTCTCTTTTTCCTTCTCATGGAGGTGGAAAGGGGGAAGGAGAGGGAGTAGGAGAAGGAAAGGGGGGTGGCGCCCCCTTCCCTAAACCAATTCGGCCTCCTCCCTTGTGGGGGCGCACCAGCCCCTTGTGGGCTGGTTAGCCTCCCTCCTATGGCCCATATCTTTCCCCGGGGGGTTCCGGTAACTCCTCCGGTACTCCGGTATGTACCCGATACACTCCGGAACCCTTCCGGTGTCCGAATACTACCTTCCAATATATCAATATTTACCTCTCGACCATTTCGAGACTCCTCGTCATGTCTATCCGGGACTCCTAACAAACTTCGGTCACCAACACACACAACTCATAATACAAATCATCATCGAACGTTAAGCATGCGGACCCTACGGGTTCGAGAACTCTGTAGACATGACTGAGACACATCTCCGTCAATAACCAATAGGGGAACCTGGATGCTCATATTGTTTCCTACATATTCTATGAAGATCTTTATCGGTCAAACCGCAAAAACAACATACATTATTCCCTTTGTCCTCGGTATGTTACTTGCCCGAGATTCGATCGTCGGTATCTTCATACCTAGTTCAATCTCGTTACCGACAAGTCTCTTTACTCGTTCCATAATGCATCATCCGGTAACTAACTCATTAGTCACATTGCTTGCAAGGCTTATAGTGATGTGCATTACTGATAGGGCCCAGAGATATCTCTCTGATATTCGGAGTGAGAAATCCTAATATTGATCGGTGCCAACCCAACAAACACCTTTGGAGATACCTATAGAGCATATTTATGATCACCCAGTTACGTTGTGACGTTTGATAGCACATAAGGTATTGCTTCGGTATCTGGGAGGTTCATAATCTCATAGTCATAGGAATATGTATAAGTCATGAAGAAAGCAATAGCAATAAAACTGAACGATCATAATGCTAAGCTAATGGATGGATCTTGTCCATCACATCATTCTCCTAATGATGTGATCCCATTCATCAAATGACAAGACATGTCTATGGTTAGGAAACTTAACCATCTTTGATAAATGAGCTAGTCTAGTAGAGGCTTACTAGGGACACAATGTTTTGTCTATGTATCCACACATGTATCAAGTTTCCGGTTAATACAATTCGAGCATGAATAATAAAAATTTATCGTGATATAAGGAAATATAAAATAACAACTTTATTATATCCTCTAGGGCATATTTCCTTCAGTCCCCCACTTGTACTAGAGTAAATAATCTAGTTCACATCGCCATGTAAATTAACACCAATAGTTCACATCTTTATGTGATTAAAACCCATAGTTCACATCGCCATGTAACCAACACCCAAAGAGTTTACTAGAGTCAATAATCTAGTTCACATCGCCATGTGATTAACACCCAAAGAGTACTAAGGTGTGATCATGTTTTGCTTGTGAGAGAAGTTTAGTCAAGGAGTCTGCCACATTCAGATCCGTATGTATTTCGCAAATTTTCTATGCTTACAATGCTCTGCATGGAGCTACTCTAGCTAATTTCTCCCACTTTCAATATGCATCCAGATTGAGACTCAGAGTCATCCGGATCTGTGTCAAAGCTTGCATCGACGTAACTCTTTACGACAAACTCTTTATCACCTCCATAACCGAGAAATATTTCCTTAGTCCTCTTAGGTAACTAAGGATATCTTTGACCGCTGTCCAGTGATCCACTCCTGGATCACTATAATACCCCCTTGCGAAACTCATGGAAAGGTACACAATAGGTCTAGTACACATCATATCATACTTTACAGAACCTATGGATGAGGCATAGGGAATGACTTTAATTCTATTTCTATTTTCTACCGTGGTCGGGTTTTGAGTCTTACTCAACTTCACACCTTACAATAAAGGCAAGAACTCCTTCTTTGACTGATCCATTTTGAACTTCTTCAAAATCTTGTCAAGGTCTGTGCTTTGTGAAAGTCCTATTAAGTGTATCGATCTATCCCTATGGATCTTGATGCCCAATACATAAGTAGCTTCACCGAGGTCCTTCTTTTGAAAACTCCTTTCAAACACTCCTTTATGCTTTCTAGAAAATTCTACATCATTTACGATCAACAATATGTCATTCACATATACTTATTAGAAAGGCTGTAGTGCTCCCACTCACTTTCTTGTAAATACAGGCTTCTACGAAATTTTGTATAAAACCATATGCTTTGATCACACTATCAAAGCATATATTCCAACTCTGAGAGGCTTGCACCAGTCCATAAATGGATCGCTAGAGCTTGCACACTTTGTTAGTACCTTTAGGATCGACAAAACCTTCTGGTTGCATCATATACAACTCTTCAGTAAGAAATCCATTAAGGAATGCAGTTTTTGACATCCATTTGCCAAATTTCATAATCATAAAATGCATCAATTGCTAACATGATTCTAACAGACTTAAGCATCACTACGGGTGAGAAGGTCTCATCGTAGTCAGATCCTTGAACTTGTCGAAAACCTTTCGCAACAAGTCGAGCTTTGTAGGCAGTAACATTACCATCAGCGTCAGTCTTCTTCTTGAAAATCCATTTTTCTCAATGGCTTGCCGATCATCGGGAAAGTCAACCAAAGTCCACACTTTGTTCTCATGCATGGATCCCATCGCAGATTTCATGGCCTCAAGCCATTTTGCGGAATCTGGGTTCATCATCGCCTCCTCATAGTTCGTAGGTTCATCATGGTCTAGTAACATGACTTCCAGAACAGGGTAACCATACCACTCTGGTGTGGAACGTACTCTGGTTGACCTACGAGGTTCGGTAGTAACTTGATCTGAAGTTTCATGATCATCATCATTAACTTCCTCACTAATTGGTGCAGGCTTCACTGGAACTGATTTCTGTGATGAACTACTTTCCAATTCGGGAGAAGGTACAATTACCTCATCAAGTTCTACTTTCCTCCCACTCACTTCTTTCGAGAGAAACTCCTTCTCTAGAAAGGATCCATTCTTAGCAACAAATATCTTGCCTTCAGATCTGTGATAGAAGGTGTACCCAATAGTTTCCTTTGGGTATCCTATGAAGACGCATTTCTCCGATTTGGGTTCGAGCTTATGAGGTTGAAGCTTTTTCACATAAGCATCACAGCCCCAAACTTTAAGAAACGACAGCTTAGGTTTCTTGCCAAACCACAGTTCATATGGAGTCGTCTCACCGGATTTAGATGGTGCCCTATTTAATGTGAATGCAGTCGTCTATAAAGCATAACGCAAAAATGATAGTCGTAAATCGGTAAGAGACATCATAGATCGCACCATCTCTAATAAAGTATGGTTACGACGTTCGGACACACCATTACGCTGTGGTGTTCTAGGTTGCGTGAGCTGCGAAACTATTCCATATTGTTTCAAATGAAGACCAAACTCGTAACTCAAATATTCACCTCCACGATCACATCGTAGAAACTTCATTTTCTTGGTACGATGATTTTCCACTTCACTCTGAAATTCTTTGAACTTTTCAAATGTTTGAGACTTATGTTTCATTAAGTAGATATACCCATATCTTCTCAAATCATCTGTGAAGGTCAGAAAATAATGATACCCACCGCGAGCCTCAACACCTATCGGACCGCATACATCAGTATGTATTATTTCCAATAAGTCAGTGGCTCACTCCATTATTCCGTAGAACGGAGTCTTAGTCATCTTGCCCAAGAGGAATGGTTCGCAAGCATCAAATGGTTCGCAAGCATCAAATGGTTCGCAAGTGCTTGGTGCTTGTTTTCACAGCTAGAATCGGTTGTCTCCAAATAAAGTCGCCTAACCTTGTAAGAATTGGAATTTGTTTTGACGGAAGGCAGCTCATCATCCAAGATGCCCCATCACTTCAAAGGTTGATCCTTGATTCTAGTTATTCACCATTGCAAATAGCCATCCTCTCTGTGCCTAAATTGGAGACCTTGGGTGTAATACATGATCTATGTGCTCATTTCAATATGGTGTTTGGCTCCACAGTTCTTTAGGTAATTTACATTATCATCTACACTTGTAACCATAAGCTGCATTTTAAATTTCTGTGCATAAGTTATATGTCATCTTGGAGTACACATTTTGTACTAATATTATGTTCTATGCTCAATGAAGAGTTTCTCCATGGATGGCCAATCAATGGTGCTGGATTCTGTCAAGATCTTATATATCCAAATGAATAGTTTTGATCTGAACAAGATTATTGGCTTGCTGCAATGCTTTCCATGTCTGGAGAAGTTGTATATAAAGGTGATAATTTCACGCACATTGGAAGCCCGCATATAGTGTACTAGAATAACCGTTCAGCTGTTGCTCTTTCGACACTCCTTTTTTAGACCTTAACTGTTTTCAATCTTCATGTCTATTTAGGCAACATGACGGGGTAAGAAAGTTATAACCAATCAGTGGATTCGTAAGCATCGGGATTTTCTCACTTCTCATGAGATTCGATTGAAGACAATAATGCTAGAACGATATGTAGCCAACCGTGCAAACACTAGATTTGTCACATTCTTCCTACTGAATGCGAGGTTACTATTGTCCATCAGGCTTAAGTTTATCAGCAACATGGTTTTGACGGATGGGTATGTGGAAGAGCAAAAAAAGGAGTTTCACATGGGCAAAAGAGCTTCTGAACGTGCCAGGCTTCTATTTACAACATATTGTGGTCATAATCCAGTAAATTTTATGACCCAGGATGTTCATTCTATGGACCTGACTGATCCATTTGACTGTGACTGCCGAAAACAGTGCTGGAGTTAGATGTTGTTGCCCTTTTCAACCTGGTTTTTTTGTAAACCTGATGAACAATTAACCCTCGTACTTTTGTACAGTTTGTAAGCTGGAGTTAGATGTTCTTGCCCTTTCCAACTCGGCTGAGACTGTCATATTTTCTTTGAAGCAAGGCAAATGGCTTGCCAGTCGTTTAATTTAGAGTGAAACATTGTAACAAATAACAAATCCCAACCAAGGGAAATAACATCACTCTCGCCGGCTGCTTGAGCTCACTGTGCATTACAGAAACCAAGTGATTAGCCATCACCAGCACCCACAAACTTATTTCGAACTAGCACATCAAATGGGCTGTAAATTTTCATAGGAAAGGCTACATGACCGTGACAGATTTGGATTCTGACATTCGGGACCCGCAAGGAAATAGCTATCCAAGGTGGTGTCGACTTACTAGCCAGTTAACAAACGATTCTGCCTACCAGCCGTTGGATTGACATCCAACATCTGTCGTGTATCTTCTATCTCTTGTCTTCTTCTTCCTCCAGCCACCCAAACCAAACCACCCCATTGGCTTCGCCTGCTCCCGCCTCCCATGGCTGGTTGCGCCTCCGCCGCCCTACCGTACGTACCCTCCAACGTTGGCCAATCCCTCCCTCTATACCCCCACACGTCCTGTTATTCTCCGGCGACGCTAGCCCCAACACGCACCCGCACTCGAACCAGTCAACCCTCGTACTCCCCTCCGCCAGCGACTGGACCGGCGCATCTTCCATGGCTCCTGTTCGTTCCGTCCGAGGCCTCACCGTCGTCCTCCGCCTTGCGGCCTTGGTTCGCTCGCCGTGCGCGGTGTGCCGCCCTCTTGCATTGTCAACGTCGTCAACAACCGAGAGGAACAAGGAGATGACTGTACGTGGAGAGGATAACAGTAGGGACCCACCAGCGTCATGGTAGTACGCAAGCAAGTGCCTCTATATTACAAGCCCAAAAATATGGTTCCTCCTAATGGTTGGACATCTGGGGCTCACGCCATTGTCAACGTAGTCAATAAACGAGAGAATTACACTACGAGCGGCTGACACCAGGGACCCAGCAGGTCGCGCAGTTTTTTTGGAGGAATAAGCAGTTGTTATTTATACTAGTTTTAGCGACGGATCAGGGTAACAACGGGGCTGTGCGGGGGCTGTGGCCCGTCTAGCCAGGGTTTTATTTACGTTTACCACATCATGAGCCCAGTTGTGTTTTTTTCTTGCTGAGAATGGCTAGACAAGTTCCATTTTTTAAGAAATACCCAAACGAGGCCTACTTGCTTTATCAGCCTTGCTGGGCTGCAAATCTTTCAAAACGAGGAGAGTTTCATTCGGTTTTCCCAAAAATGGGCTGTACATTTTTAAAACACATCAAACCGGGAATTAGTTTCAAATTTTTTTCATTACAAGATTTTAAATTCCATTGATTTTTATGCGTGGACAATTATTTGGATTTTATATTTATATAAATTATTTTTCAAAATAGTTTGAATGTGAATCAATATTTTGGGAGTAAAAATAGTTGACCGCACCAAAATATGCAAAAGTTCGTATACTTTTTAACCGTGGCCACAATATGGGGTGTAATGCTAACAAAAATAAGATGGGCTCCAAAAAAATTCTTAAGAATTAGCAAATGGGCTGTACATTATGAGAAATAATGCACACGAGAGCAGTGACTGTTTGATGTCCATCCAACGGCTCTCGTGCTTCTTCAATCTCTGCTTTTCCTGCTCCAGCCGCTCAAACAAGCGCCGACGGGACTGCCTGCTCCCTCCTCCCGTGGCCGGCTATGCTGCCGTGCAGGCCTCACCGCCCCACCGTACTCCCATCGCTGGCCTAGCGATTCCTCTACTCACCCACACCTACTGTTATTCTCCGGGGACGACAGACGAACCAGTAAACCCTCGTACTCCTCCGTGTGGGAAACAACTGTCGAGTCTTCCCTGGATCCGTGTCATTCCCTTCCTAGGCCTCGCCGTCGTCCACCGCCCTGGTGCTCTCGGCGCGGCCTGGTCAACATGGTCAATGAACGACATCCATCGGAAGTGGACTGTACGTGGAAAGGCTGACAGCTGGGTCCATGGCCGCATGCAAGGAAATGCCTCCTTATTACACGCAAAATAATGATTCCTCCACTTGATAGCTAGGACCCACGGGAAGGGCTTCTGTATTTCGCGAAAAAACGCCCCCCCGCTGACAGGTCGGACCCAGCAGCTACATCTTCGCACGCAAGGAAGTGCATCCTTATGACTTACAAAAAATGAATACCCCCTGCTAGCTGGGACCCACCATAGTGGGTGGCTGACTTGTGGGCCTACTAAGTTGACAGGGACAGAGGGCTTTGTCAACTTAGTCAATATGAACGATTCTAGCTCCAGGGACCGTCTGATGTCCATCCAACGACCATAGTGGTTCTTCAACCTCTCTTCTTCTTGCTCCAGCCGCCCAAAGCAGCGCCGGTCGTGCCGCCTGCTCCTGCCTCCCGTGGCCGGCTATGCTGCCGCGGAGGCCTCACCGCCCCCATACTACTCCCACCACTGGCTAGGACATCTCTCCACTCACCCACACCCCCTGTTATTCTGCGGCGACGACAGCCTCACATCGCAGCCGAACCAGTGAACCCTCGTACTCCTCTCCGTGTGGGCATGCACTGCCGCGTCTTCCCCGGCTCCACGTCGTTCCCTTCCTAGGCCTCGCCGTCATCCACCGCCTTGGTGCTCTTGGCACGGCATGGTCAATGTGGTCAACGACTGACTTTCATCGGAAGAGTACTGTACGTGGAGAGGCTGACAGCTGGGTCCACGGCCGTAGTGGGTCCACGGTCAAAGCCCAGTTTTTTTGTGATTTGCCAAATAAGTTGCTTTGTCAGGCCTATTGGGCTGCAAATCTTTCAAGACGAGGAGGGCTTCATTCGGCTGGCCGAGAAAATGGCCTATCAGTAATGAGAAATGGGATGTACATTTTTAAAACACATCAAACCAACAATTAGTTTCAAATTTCTTTTTTTATTTCGAGATTTTAAATTGCATTGATTTTTATGTGTGGAAAATTTGTTGGATTTTATATTGATATACATTTATTTTAAAAATCAGTTTGAATGTGACTCGAAATTTCGGGATTAAAAACAGTTCGGACCACACCAAAATATGCAAAATTTCGTATAATTTTTTAACCGTGGCCACAATATGGGTTGTAATGCTAACAAAAAGAATATGGGCTCAAAAAAGCTTAAGAATTAGCAAATGGGCTGTAAATTATTAGAAATAATGGCAGATGGGTTGTATGCTGTTTTCCACAGATTTGAGGCTTTCCTTAAAAAAGGTTGACGCACAAGCAGTGACTGTTGGATTTACATCCAACGGCCGTCGTGCTTCTTCAATCTCTATTCTTCCTGCTCCAGCCGCTCAAACAAGCGCCAGCGGGACTGCTTGCTCCCTCCTCCCTGCGGCCGGCTGTGCTGCCGCGCAGGCCTCACTGCACCACCGTACTCCCATCGCTGGCCTAGCCATCCCTCTACTCATCCACACCTGCTGTTATTCTCCGGCGACGGCAGGCGAACCTGTAAACCCTCATACAGTCGTACTCCCCTCTGCGTGGGAAACAACTGTCAAGTCTTCCCTTCCTCCGTGTCGTTCCCTTCCTAGGCCTCGCCGTCATCCACCGCCCTAGTGCTCTCGGCGCGGCCTGGTCAACATAGTCAATGACCAACATGCATCTGAAGTGGACTGTACGTGGAGAGGCTGACAGCTGGGTCCACGGCCGCACGCAAGGAAATGCCTCCTTATTACGCGCAAAATAATGATTCCTCCACCTGACATCTGGGACCCACTGGAAGGGCCTCTGTATTTTGCGAAAAAACGTTACCACCGCTGACAGCTCGGACCCACCAGCTATATCTTCGCACGCAAGGAAGTGCCTCATTATTACGCACAGAAAAATGAATACTCCCCCTGCTAGCTAGGACCTAGTACAGTGGCAGGCTGACTTGTGGGCCTACTAAGTTGACAGGGATGGAGGGCTTTGTCAACTTAGTCAATATGCACGATTCTAGCTCCAGTGACCGTACGACGTCCATCCAACGGCCGTAGTGATTCTTCAACCTCTGGTCTTCTTGCTCCAGCCGCCCAAACCAGCGCCGGTCGTGCCTCGTGCTCCTGCCTCCCATGGCCGGCTGCGATGCGGCGGAGGCCTCACCGCCCCCTACTACTCCCACAGCTGGCCAGGCCATCCCTCTACTCACCCACACCCCCTGTTATTCTGCAGCAACGACAGCCTCACACCGCAGCGAACCAATGAACCCTCATACTCCTCTACGCGTGGGCATCCACTGCCGTATCTTCCCTGGCTCCGCGTCATCCCCTTCCTAGGCCTCGCCGTCGTCCACCGCCTTGGTGCTCTCGGCGCGGCGTGGTCAATGTGGTTAACGACTGACTTCCATCGGAAGAGTACTGTACATGGAGAGGCTAACAGCTGGATCCACGGCAGCCGCAAGGAAGTGCCTCCTTATTACACGCAAAATAATTATTCATGTAGCTGACAGCAGGGACCCACCGGACGGGCCACCGTATTTTGTGAAAAAATGTTTCCCCCCTGACTGCTGGGACCCACCAGCTACATCTTCGCATGGAAGGAAGTGCGTTCAAAAAAATGATTTGCCCCCTGACTGCTAGGACCCACCAGCTATATCTTCGCATGCAAGGAAGTGCCTGACAGTCGGGACCCACCTGGTCGAAGCGTACGTAGCATTGTCATTTTGGTCGCGAAAGTGTATGTACATACTGGTCGATGTAGAGCGCGCACGTGTCGTAGTTGAAGCACGCATGTAGCATGTACACGTACGTACATTTGCCAGTGTGCAAGCTAGAAAATACGGCCACATACGTACATACGGGCGGGGTCTCGAATGCCTACTCGTGCATACGTACGGCTAGGGCTCGTGTACATGGCTGGGTCAGAACGGAGAAACTGTGTCGTCGTCGTGTTCATGGGGAGGCAACGGAATGTGTCGTGTTCATCGGGAGGCAACGAAACGTGTGGGAGCCAACCGTCTTGGACGGAACATCCGATGAAAATAAGGCCTGGCGTACCATAGAATGGAGGAAACGGCCTTGTGTTCGACCGGCCATGTTCGAAACGGGATCTTGTTCATCGGGAGGGGTCTGGCGTACCGCAAAACGGAAGAAACGGACCTCCTACAGTCAAAACGGGGGTTCTGTTGATCGGTAGGGGAGTGGCGTACCGCAAAACGGAGGCAACAGATTTGTGTTGGAGCGCTATGGTCGAAACGGGGGTCCTGTTCATCGGGAGGGGTGTGGCGTACTTCAAAACGGGACTCCACGGGATACTGTTCATCTCCACCGTCGACCCCTCCAGCCTCCACGGGCTATTGTTCATCCACCGTCGACCTCCTCCAGCCTCCACCTGCTACTGTTCATCAAGGGGCTCCTGTTCATCCAGCCTCCACCGCGCGCTACTCCACCGGCTACTGTTCAACCAGCCCTCTCCACGGGCTCCTGTTCAACCACCCCTCCACGGGCTACTGTTCATCCAGCCCTCCACCGTCTACTGTTCATCCTGCCCTCCACGGGGTGGTCCTGTTCATCCAGCCCTCCACGGGGTCCTGTTCATCCAGCCCCAACCAGCTCGATCGATCGGGGTCCTGTTCATCCAGAGGTAACACCACGGGGTCCTGTTCATCCACCCCCACCGGGAACTGTTCATCCATACCCCCCAGCAACGCTCACTGTTCATCTAGAGACAGCATCGATCAGCTTCAGTTAGCAGCAGTAGCGAAGGAATCGCTTGATCGGGTTCAATTAATAGCCATCGATCGATCGTTCGGGTTCAGTAACGCGTAGCCTGCAGTGCAATTGCTCGGGTTCAGTTAGAGCCCAACGCCTCGCTCGGGTTCAGTTAGAGCCCAACGCCTCGCACCCACGCGCGTGCGTGCATGAGAGAAATGCGCATCACTCGGCCCCGACCACCCACCGTAACCGGGAACACCCCGATATTTTCCTCGCCCTCGCTTCTACCACCGGTTTTTCCATCATGGACGGCCCAAAGAATGTCATGCAGCTGCGTCTCCGGCCCGCCCAGGACGAAAAGCCCAATTTCTATCATGATTTTCTGTCATAGAAGTAGGACCCCACCAGATCTATGATGATACCGTGTTTTGTCACAATTATTGTCATAGAAGTGTCATAAGTATGACAGAAAAAAATTTCGTTCGGCCCAAAATGTCACGAATGTGTCTTTTTTTGTAGTGACTTTTGAGCTTGAATGCGATGCTAGTGGAATTGGATTAGGAGGTGTGTTATTACAAGATGGCAAACTTGTTGCATATTTTTTTTTGAAAAATTGAGTGGGCCTATTCTGAATTATTCTACTTATGATAAATAATTAAATGCTCTTGTTCGGACTTTAGAGACATGGCAACATTATTTATGGCCCAAAGAATTTGTTATACATTCTGATCATGAATCCTTGAAACATATTAGAAGTCAAGCTAAACTGAATCGTAGACATGCTAAATGGGTTGAATTCATTGAGACTTTCCCTTATGTCATAAAAACAAGAAGGGTAAAGAAAATGTTATTGCTGATGCATTGTCTCATCGCTATACTATGCTTTCACAACTTGACTTCAAAATATTTGGTTTGGAGACCATCAAAGATCAATATGTGCATGATGCTGATTTGAAAGATGTAATGCAGAATTGTAAAGAAGGAAGAGCAAGGAACAAGTTCGTCATTAATGATGGATTTGTGTTCTGTGCTAACAAGCTATGCATTCCAGCTAGCTCCGTTCGTCTTTTGTTGTTGAAGGAGGCGCATGGAGGAGGATTAATGGGACACTTTGGCGTGAAGAAGACGGAGGACGTACTGGCTACACATTTCTTTTGGCCAAAGATGAGACGGGATGTTGAGCGTTTTGTTGCTTGTTGCACTACATGTCAAAAAGCTAAGTCACGACTCAATCCTTATGGTTTATATATGCCTTTGCCTATACCTAGTGTTCCTTGGGAGGATATATCTATGGACTTTGTTTTAGGTTTACCTCGAACAAAGAAGGGGAGGGATAGCCTATTTGTTGTCGTGGATAGATTCTCAAAAATGGCACACTTTATACCATGTCATAAAAGCGATGATGCTGTTAATGTTGCTGATTTGTTCTTTCGTGAAATTATTCGCTTGCACGGTGTGCCAAATACTATTGTTTCAGATCATGATACTAAATTTCTTAGCCACTTTTGGAGATGTTTATGGGATAAGTTGGGGACTAAACTGCATTTTAGTACTACTTGTCACCCCAAACTGATGGACAAACTGAAGTAGTCAATAGAACATTGTCTATTATGCTTAGGGCTGTTTTGAAGAATAATAAGAAAATGTGGGAAGAATGCTTGCCTCATATTGAATTTGATTACAATCGTTCATTGCATTCTACTACTAAGATGTGCCCTTTTGAAATTGTGTACGGTTTCCTACCTCGTGCACCTATTGATTTGTTGCCTCTTCCATTTTCGGAGAAGGTTAATTTTGATGCTAAAGAACATGCTGAATTGATTTTAAAAATGCATGAGTTAAATAAGGAAAACATTGAGCGTATGAATGCTAAATATAAACTTGCTGGAGATAAGGGTAGAAAACATGTTGTGTTTGCACATAGAGATCTTGTTTGGTTACATTTGCGTCAGGATAGATTTCCTAATTTGCGCAAATCAAAGCTAATGCCACGTGCTGATGGTCCTTTGAAGGTGTTAGAGAAAATAAATGATAATGCATATAAACTTGAGCTGCCTTTAGATTTTGGGGTTAGTCCCACTTTTAACATTGCATATTTGAAGCCTTACTTGGGTGAGGAAGATGAGCTTCTGTCGAGGACGACTTCAATTCAAAAAGGGGAGGATGATGAGGACATCACTAACAAAGTTACACCCACAGCCCCTGTTGATACATATACAGGACCAATTACTAGAGCTCGCGCATGCCAATTAAATTACCGGGTACTTTCGTTTCTTGTTAATGATTCTAATGTTCGTGAGAATATGATGCTACCTAAATTGGATACATTTGTCTTGCTTACAAATGAAGGGCCTAGCTTGTACAAGAAGGATGATCATTGGAGCAATATCAAGCATGGAGATGATGGCATGCGCAAGGGAAACAAGAACGGAGTTACAGGTGATGATTTCAGGACTTTGAAGCCACCATAATGAGTGCATGAAGCTTTGGACGAAATATACAAGATGCCACTTCATAAATTTCGTCCAGAGGCTATTATAGGTGCTGCGTCACCTTATTATTGGGCCAGGCCCATGTAATTTCGAAATACTTAAGTATAGGCTGTTTTTAGAGTCCATATGTGTGGGGAAACAAGAGTTAGGGTTGGTTTCGGACCCCTCCTCCAAGGGCCACGAAATTCCCCCCTCTTCCTCCATATATACAACCCTTAGGGCATCGTTTAGACTTTGGGTTTTGTTTAGATTAAAGTTCGCCATAGCTCCAACTTCGCGTACTTCATTTGTGTTCAACGACCAGACAAAGGCGTCACAGAACCCCACCTTCATCAATAAAGCTTTCCTCTTATATTCGCAATATCCAGATTGCAATCTTAGTTTCTTGCTTGTTCTTCATTTGCCTGCAGGAAACAGACCTTCGTGGTCAGGTTGATCATGCTCCGGCGTGGTCAATAACCTCTCGGAGTTGGTTTAGCGATTTCTAAGGCGTGACGTCCTTGCACGTTCGTAGTAGGATCGTCAAAGTCGACTTCCTGCAAAATGATAGCCACCATATCATCGAAAGACGAGACACCTTTGCCTCTATCAGTAATTCTGGAGAGGGGCACCGCACACGACTAAGAGAAGACTTGGTGTGCCTTTGGGGTGCACCCCTCCCACGTATATAAATGAGGGGGAACAGGAGGCCGGCCCTAGAGGGGGCGCGCCAAGGGGGGAGTCCTACTTGGACTCCCGGTTCGCCCCCTTCCTATTCCAACTAGGAGAAGGAGGGAAGGAGGAAGAGGGGAGAAGGAAAGAGAGGAGGGTGCCGCCCCTCCTAGTCCAATTCGGACTGACAGGGGGGCACCCAGTCAAACACCTTCATAGACTAATGTAGAGCATCTTTATAATCACCCAGTTACGTTGTGACATTTGATAGCACGCAAGGTGTTCCTTTGGTATTCGGGAGTTGCATAATCTCATAGTCAGAGGAACATGTATAAGTCATGAAGAAAGCAATAGCAATAAAACTAAACGATCATTATGCTAAGCTAATGGATGGGTCTTGTCCATCACATCATTCTCTAATGATGTGATCCCGTTCATCAAATGACAACACATGTCTATGGTCAGGAAACTTAACCATCTTTGATTAATGAGCTAGTCAGGTAGAGGCATACTAGGGACACTATGTTTGTCTATGTATTCACACATGTACTAAGTTTCTGGTTAATACAATTCTAGCATGAATAATAAACATTTATCATGATATAAGGAAATATAAATAACAACTTTATTATTGCCTCTAGGGCATATTTCCTTCAGTCTCCCACTTGCACTAGAGTCAATAATCTAGTTCACATCGTCATGTGATTTAACACCAATAGTTCACATCGCCATGTGACCAACACCCAAAGGGTTTACTAGAGTCAATAATCTAGTTCACATCGCCATGTGATTAACACCCAAAGAGTACTAAGGTGTGATCATGTTTTGCTTGTGAGAGAAGTTTAGTCAATGGGTCTGCGACATTCAGATCCGTATGTATTTTGCAAATTTCTATGTCTACAATGCTCTACACTGAGCCTCTAGCTAATTGCTCCCACTTTCAAGATGCATCCAGATTGAGACTTAGAGTCATCTGGATCAGTGTCAAAGCTTGCATCGACGTAACTCTTTACGATGAATTCTTTATCACCTCCATAACCGAGAAATATCTCCTTAGTCTTCTAAGGATAATTTTGACCGTTGTCCAGTGATCCACTCCTAGATCAATATCGTACCCCCTTGCCAAACTCATGGCAAGGTACACAATAGGTTTGGTACACATCATAGTGATGGAAATATGCCCTAGAGGCAATAATAAAGTTGTTATTTATATTTCCTTATGTCATGATAAATGTTTATTATTCATGCTAGAATTGTATTAACCGGAAACTTAGTACATGTGTGAATACATAGACAAACAGAGTATCACTAGTTTGCCTCTACTTGACTAGCTCGTTGAATCAATGATGGTTATGTTTCCTAACCATAGACATGAGTTGTCATTTGATTAACAGGATCACATCATTAGAGAATGATGTGATTGACTTGACCCATCCGTTAGCTTAGCACGATGATCGTTTAGTTTGTTGCTATCACTTTCTCCATAACTATACATGTTCCTATGACTATGAGATCATGCAACTCCCGAATACTGGAGGAACACTTTGTGTGCTACCAAACATCACAACATAACTGGGTGATTATAAAGGTGCTCTACATGTGTCTCCGATGGTGTTTGTTGAGTTGGCATGGATCAAGATTAGGATTTGTCACTCTGATTGTCGGAGAGGTATCTCTGGGCCCTCTCGGTAATGTAAATCACAATAAGCCTTGCAAGCAATGTAGCTAATGAGTTAGTTATGGGATGTAGCATTACGGAATGAGTAAACAGACTTGCCGGTAATGAGATTGAACTAGGTCTTGAGATACCGACGATCGAATCTTGGGCAAGTAACATACCGATGACAAAGGGAACAACGTATATTGTTATGCGGTTTGACCGATAAAGATCTTCGTAGAATATGTAGGAACCAATATGAGAATCCAGGTTCCGCTATTGGTTATTGACCGAAGTTGAGTCTCTGTCATGTCTACATAGTTCTCGAACCCGTAGGGTCCGCACGCTTAACGTTCGGTGACGATCGGTATTATGAGTTTATGTGTTTTGATGTACTGAAGGTAGTTCGGAGCCCTGGATATGATCACAAACATGACGAGGAGTCTCAAATTGGTCGAGACATAAAGATCGATATATTGGACGGCTATATTCGGACACCGGAAGTGTTCCGGGTGATTTCGGAGAAAACCGGAGTGCCGGAGGGGTTACCGGAACCCCCCGGGGAAGTATTGGGCCTTAGTGGGCCTTAGGGGAGAGAGAGGGCAGCAGCCTAGGAGGTGCCCCCCAAGCGGAGTCCGAATAGGACTAGGGGAGTGGGGCGCGGCGCCTCTTTCCCTCTCCCTCTCCCTCTCTTTCCTTCCCCCTTCCTCTTTCCTAGTAGGACTAGGAAAGGATGAATCCTACTCCTACTAGGAGGAGGATTCCTCCTCTCCTTGGGCGTCACTAGGGCCGGCCGGCCTCCCCCTTGCTCCTTTATATACGGGGGCAGGGCACCCTAGAACACACAAGTTGATTGTTCCAAGCCGTGTGCGGTGCCCCCTCCACCATAATCCACCTCGGTCATATCGTAGCGGTGCTTAGGCGAAGCCCTGTTTGGGTAGCAACATCATCACCGTCATCACGTTGTCATGCTGATGAAGCTCTCCCTCGAAGCTCTACTGGATCGTGAGTTCGCGGGACGTCATCGAGCCGAACGTGTGCAGATCGCGGAGTTGCCGTACCTTCGGTGTTGGGATCGGTCGATCGTGAAGACGGATGACTACATCAACCGCGTTGTCATAACGCTTCCGCTTACGGTCTACGAGGGTACGTAGACAACACTCTTCCCTCTCGTTGCTATGCATCACCATGATCTTGCATGTGCGTAGGAATTTTTTTGAAATTACTATGTTCCTGAACACATAGCATACTTTATAGAACCTATGGCTGAGGCATAGGGAATGCCTTTCATTCTGTTTCTATTTTCTGTCGTGTTTTGAGTCTTACTCAATTTTACACCTTGCAATACACGCAAGAACTCCTTCTTGACTATTCCATTTGAACTACTTCAAAATCTTGTCAACGTATGCACTCATTGAAAAATCTTATCAAGCGTCTTGATCTATCTTTATAGATCTTGATGCCCAATATGTAAGCAGCTTCACCGAGGTCTTTCTTTGGAAAACTCCTTTCAAACACTCCTTTATGCTTTCCAGAAAATTCTACATCATTTCCGATCAACAATATGTCATTCACATATACTTATCAGAAAGGTTGCAGTGCTCCCACTCACTTTCTTGTAAAATACATTCTTCACCGCAAGTATGTATAAAACTATATGATTTGATCAACTCATCAAAGCGTATATTCCAACTCCGCGATGCTTCCACCAGTCCATAGATGGATCGTTGGATCTTGAACATTTTGTTAGCACCTTTAGGATTGACAAAACCTTTTGGTTGTATCATATACAACTCTTCTTTAATAAATCCATTAAGGAATGCAGTTTTGACATCCATTTGTCAGATTTCATAAAATGTGGCAATTGCTAACATGATTCGGACAGACTTTAAGCATCGATACGAGTGAGAAAATCTCAACGTAGTCAACACCTTGAACTTTTCAAAAACCCTTTTCGACAAGTCGAGCTTTGTAGATAGTGACACTACTATTAGCGTCCGTCTTCCTCTTGAAGATCCATTTATTCTCAATGGCTTGCCGATCATTGGGCAAGTCCACCAAAGTCCACACTTTGTTCTCATACATGGATTCTATCTCAGATTTCATGCCCTCAAGCTATCTGTCGGAATCTAGGCTCATCATCGCTTCCTCATAGTTTGTAGGTCCATCATGGTCTAGTAACATGACTTCCAGAACAGAATTGCCATACCACTCTGGTGCGGATCGTACTCTGTTTGACCTATGAGGTTCGGTAGTAACTTGATCTAAAGTTTCATGTTCATCATAATTAACTTCCTCACTAATTGGTGTAGGCAACACTGGAACTGATTCCTATGATGAACCATTTTCCAATTCGAGAGAAGGTACAACTACCTCATCAAGTTCTACTTTCCTCCCACTCACTTCTTTCGAGAGAAACTCCTTCTCTAGAAAGGATCCATTCTTGGCAACGAATATCTTGCCTTCGGATCTATGATAGAAGGTGTACCCAACAGTCTCCTTTGGGTATCCTATGAAGACATATTTCTCTGATTTGGGTTCAAGCTTATCAGGCTGAAGCTTTTTCACATAAGCATCGCAGCCCCAAATTTAGGAAACGACGGCTTAGGTTTCTTGCTGAACCACAGGTCATATGGTGTCGTCTCAACGGATTTAGATGGTGCCCTATTTAACGTGAATGCAGCTGCCTCTAATGCATAACCCCAAAAGGATAGTGGTAAATCGGTAAGAGACATCATAAATCGCACCATATCTAATAAAGTACGGTTACGACGTTCGGACACACCATTATGTTATGGTGTTTCAGGTGGTGTGAGTTGTGAAACTATTCCACAATTTTAAATGAAGGCCAAACTCATAACTCAAATATTCGCCTCCGCGATCAGATCGTAGGAACTTTATTTTCTTGTTATGATGATTTTCCACTTCACTCTAATATTCTTTGAACTTTTCAAATGTTTCAGACATGTGTTTCATCAAGTAGATATACCCATATCTGCTCAAATCATCTGTGAAGGTCAGAAAATAATGATACCCGCGATGAGTCTCAACACTCATCGGATCGCATACATCGGTATGTATTATTTCCAATAAGTCAGTGGCTCACTCCATTGTTCCTGAGAATGGAGTCTTAGTCGTCTTGCCCATGAGGCATGGTTTGCAAGCATCAAATGATTCATAATCAAGTGATTCCAAAAGTCCATCCACACGGAGTTTCTTCATGCGCTTTACACCAATATGACCTAAACGGCAGTGCCACAAGTATGTTGCACTATCATTATCAAGTTTGCATCTTTTGGCATCAATGTTATGAATACGTGTATCACTATGATCGAGATTCAATAAACCATTTATATTGAGTGTATGACCATAGAAGGTTTTATTCATGTATACAGAACACCAATTATTCTTTGACTTACATGAATAACCGTATTGCAATAAACATGATCCAATCATATTCATGCTCAATGCAAACACCAAATAACACTTATTTAGGTCTAACACTAATCTCGAAGGTAGAGGGAGTGTGCGATGGTGATATTGTCAACCTTGGAATCACTTCCAACACATATCGTCACCTCGCCCTTAACTAGTCTCCGTTCATTTTGCAACTCCTGTTTCGAGTTACTAATCTTAGCAATTGAACCGGTATCAAATACCTAGGGGTTACTATGAACACTAGTAAAGTACACATCAATAAGCTGTATATCAAATATACATTTGTTCACTTTGCCATCCTTCTTATCCGCCAAATGTTTGGGGCAGTTCCGCTTCAAGTGACCAATTCCTTTGCAGTACAAGCACTCAGTTTCAGGCTTGGGTCTAGCTTTGGGCTTCTTCATGGGAGTTGCAACTTGCTTGCCATTCTTCTTGAAGTTCCTTTTCTTTCCCTTGCCCTTTTACTAGTGGTCTTGTCAACCATCAACACTTGATGCTTTTCTTGATTTCTACCTTCGCTGATTTCAGCATCGTGAAGACCTCGGGGAATCGTTTTCATCATCCCTTGCATATTATAGTTCATCATGAAGTTCCAGTAACTTGGTGATAGTGACTAGAGAACTTTGTCAATCATTATCTTTTCTGGAAGATTACCTTCCACTTGATTCAAGCGATCGTAGTACTCAGACATTATGAGCACATGCTCACCGGTTGAGCTATTCTCCTCCATCTTGTAGGCAAAATACTTGTCAGAGGTCTCATACCTCTCGATTCGGGCATGAGTCTGAAATACCAATTTCAACTCTTGGAACATCGCATATGCTCTGTGGCGTTCAAAACATTTTTGAAGTCCTGGTTCTAAGATGTAAATCATGGTGCACTAAACTATCAAGTAGTCATCATACCGAGCTTGCCAAACGTTCATAACGTCTGCATCTGCTCCTGCAATAGGCCCGTCACCTAGCGGTGCATCAAGGACATAATTCTTCTGTGCAGCAATGAGGATAATCCTCAGATCACGGACCCAGTCCGCATCATTGCTACTATCATCTTTCAACTTATTTTTTCTCTAGGAACATATCAAAAATAAACGGGGAGATACATCGCAAGCTATTGATCTAGAAGATAGATATGCAAATACTATCAAGACTAAGTTCATGATAAATTAAAGTTCGATTAATCATATTACTTAAGAACTCCCACTTAGATAGACATCCCTCTAGTCATCTGAATGATCACGTGATCCATATCAACTAAACCATGTCCGATCATCACGTGAGATGGAGTAGTTTTCAATGGTGAACACCCCTATGTTGATCATATTTACTATATGATTCACGTTCGACCTTTCGGTCTCAGTGTTCCGAGGCCATATCTACATATGCTAGGCTCGTCAAGTTTAACCCGAGTATACCGCGTGTGCAAAACTGGCTTGCACCCGTTGTATGTGAACGTAGAGCTTTTCGCACCCGATCGTCATGTGGTGTCTCGGCATGATGAACTGTCTCAACGGTGCATACTCGGGGAGAACACTTATACCTTGAAATTTTAGTAAGGGATCATCTCATAATGCTATCGTCGTACTAAGCAAAATAAGATGCATAAAAGATAAACATCACATGCAATCAAAATATGTGACATGATATGGCCATTATCATCTTGTGCCTTTTATCTCCATCTCCAAAGTACCATCATGATCTCCATCGTCGCCGTCATGACACCATGATCTCCATCATCTTGATCTCTATCAACGTGTCGTCACATGGTCGTCTCGCCAACTATTGCTATCGCATAGCGATAAAGTAAAGCAATTATATGGCGCTTGCATCTTATGCAATAAAGAGACAACCATAAGGCTCCTACCAGTTGCCGATAACTTTAACAAAACATGATCATCTCATACAACAATTTGTATCTCATCACGTCTTGACCATATCACATCACAACATGCCCTACAAAAACAAGTTAGACGTCATCTACTTTGTTGTTCCAAGTTTTACGTGGCTGCTACGGGCTTCTAGCAAGAACCGTTCTTACCTACGCATCAAAGCCATAATGATTTTTCGTCAAGTGTGCTGTTTTAATCTTCAACAAGGGCCGGGCATAGTCAAGCTCAATTCAACTAAAGTTGGAGAAATAGACACCCGCTAGCCACCTGTGTGCGAAGCACGTCGGTAGAACCAGTCTCATGAACGCGATCATGTAATGTCAGCCCGGGCCGCTTCATCCAACAATGTCACCAAATCAAAGTAAGACATTGGTGGTATGCAGTATGACTATTATCGCCCACAACTCATTGTGTTCTACTCGTGCATATAACATCTACGCATAGACCTGGCTTGGATGCCACTGTTGGGGAACACAGTATTTCAAAAAAATTCCTACGATCACGCAAGATCTACCTAGGAGATGCATAGCAACGAGATGGGAGAGTGTGTCCATGTACCCTCGTAGACCAAAAGCGGAAGCGTTTAGTAACGCGGTTGATGTAGTCGAACGTCTTCACGATCCAACCGATCCTAGAACCGAATGTACGGCAGCTCCGTGTTCAGCACATGTTCAGCATGATGACGTCCATCGAGCTCTTGATCCAGTTGAGGACGAGTGAGAGTTCCGTCTGCACGACGGCGTGGCAACGGTGATGATGAAGTTACCGGCGCAGGGCTTCGCCTAAGCACTACGACGATATGACCTAGGTGTGTAACTGTGGAGGGGGCACCGCACACGGCTAAGAGAAACTTGGTGTGCCTTTGGGGTGCCCCCTCCCACTTATATAAAGTAGGGGGGAAGAGGAGGCCGGCCCTAGAGGGGGCGCTCCAAGGGGGGGAGTCCTACTTGGACTCCCATTCCAAGTAGGATTCGCCCCCCTTTCCTATTCCAAGTAGGTGAAGGAGGGAAGTAGGAAGAGGGGAGAAGGAAAGAGAGGGGGGCGCCGCCCCCTCCTAGTCCAATTCGGACAAGCCCTTGGGGGGGAACCCTTGAGGCCCTTCTCTCCTTTCCACTAAAGCCCATTAAGGCACATTACTTCCCCCCCCCCCGGGGGGGGGGGGGGGTTCTGGTAACCTCCCGGTACTCCGGAAAATACCCGAAACACTTTGGAACCATTCCGGTGCCCGAATATAACCTTCCAATATATCGATCTTTACCTCTCGACCATTTCGAGACTCCTCGTCATGTCCGTGATCTTATCCGAGACTCCGAACAAACTTCGGTCATCAAATCACATAACTCATAATACAAATCATCATCGAACGTTAAGCGTGCGGATTCGAGAACTATGTAGACATGACCGAGACACATCTCCGTTCAATAACCAATAACAGAACCTGGATGCTTATATTGGCTCCTTTCTACGAAGATCTTTATCTGTCAAACCGCATAACAACATACGTTGTTCCCTTTGTCATCGGTATCTTACTTGCCCGAGATTCGATCGTCAGTATCATCATACCTAGTTCAATCTTGTTACCGGCAAGTCTCTTTACTCGTTCCGTAATGCATCATCCCGCAACTAACTCATTAGTCACATTGCTTTCAAGGCTCATAGTGATGTACATTACCGAGAGGGCCCAGAGATACCTCTCCGATAGACAGAGTGACAAATCCTAATCTCGATCTATGCCAACTCAACAAACACCATTGGAGACACCTGTAGAGCATCTTTATAATCACCCAGTTACATTGTGACGTTTGATAGCACACACGGTGTTCCTCTGGTATTCGGGAGTTGCATAATCTCATAGTCAGAGGAACATGTATATGTTATGAAGAAAGCAATAGCAATAAAACTAAACGATCATTATGCTAAGCTAACAGATGGGTCTTGTCCATTGATACGTCTCCAACGTATCTATAATTTTTGATTGTTCTATGCTATTATACTATCTGTTTTGGATGCTAATGGGCTTATTTATACACTTTTATACTATTTTTGGGACTAACCTACTAACCCAAGGCCCAGTGCAAATTGCTATTTTTTGCCTATTTCAGTGTTTCGTAGAAAAGGAATATCAAACGGAATAAAACCTTTGGAAGAGTTATTTTTGGAACAAACGTGATCCAGGGGACTTGGAGTGGACGTCAAGAAACCAACGAGGAGACCACGATGCAGGGGGCGTGTCATCCACCCTCGTGGGCCCCTAGTGGCTCCACCGAGCTACTTCTTCCTCCTATATATATATTCATATACCCCAAAAACATCCAGGAGCACCACAAAACCCTATTTCCACCGCAGCAACCTTCTGTACCCAAGAGATCCCATCTTGGGGCCTTTTCCGGAGCTCCGCCGGAGGGGGAATCGATCATGGAGGGCCTCTACATCAACCCCATGGCCCCTCCGATGATGTGTGAGTAGTTTACCTCAGACCTTCGGGTCCATAGTTACTAGCTAGATGGCTTCTTTTCTCTCTTTGGATCTCAATACAACGTTCTCCTCGATCTTCTTGGAGATCTATTTGATGTAACTCTTTTTGCGGTGTGTTTGTCGAGATCCGATGAATTGCGGGTTTATGATCAAGTTTATATATGAACAATATTTGATTCTTCTTTGAAATCTTTTATGTATGATTGGTTTATCTTTCCAAGTCTCTTTGAATTATCAGTTTGGTTGGGCCTACTAGATTGATCTTTCTTGCAATGGGAGAAGTGCTTAGCTTTGGGTTCAATCTTGCGGTGTCCTTTCCAAGCGACAGCAGGGGTAGCAAGGCACGTATTGTATTGCTGCCATCGAGGATAAAAAGATGGGGTTTATATCACATTGCTTGAGTTTATCCTTCTACATCATGTCATCTTGCTTAATGTATTACTCTATTATTATGAACTTAATACTCTAGATGCATGCTGGATAGCGGTCGATGTGTGGAGTAATAGTAGTAGATGCAGAATCATTTCGGTCTACTTGTCACGGACGTGATGCCTATATACATGATCGTGCCTAGATATTCTCATAATTATGCACTTTTCTATCAATTGCTCGACAGTAATTTGTTCACCCACCGTAATACTTATGCTATCTTGAGAGAAGCCACTAGTGAAACCTATGGCCCCTGGGTCTATCTTTTATCTTATAAGTTTCCAATCTACTTTATTTTGCAATCTTTACTTTCACATCTATATCATAAAAATACCAAAAAGTTTTATCTTATTATTATTAAATCTATCAGATCTCACTCTCGTAAGTGACCATGAAGGGATTGACAACCCCTTTATCGCGTTCGTTGCGAGGTTCTTATTTGTTTGTGTAGGTACGAGGTGACTTGCGTGTAGTCTCCTACTGGATTGATACCTTGGTTCTTAAAAACTGAGGGAAATACTTACGCTACTTTGCTGCATCACCCTTTCCTCTTCAAGGGAAAACCAACGCAGTGCTCACGAGGTAGCAAGAAGGATTTCTGGCGCCGTTGCCGAGGAGATCTACATCAAGTCAAGACATACCAAGTACCCATCACAAACTCTTATCCTTCAGGTGCATCTCGGATTTTAGGTCGTCACACACTTTGAGGGCTACTGGCTATACATCTCGACAGAGAATAAATTACACAAATCGGAAAAATTCCGCAAAAAATCAGCCTGAGGCTGAGGTGGTGCACCACCACGGAAGTTGTCCGGCGTTGGAGCTCGGCTGCGAGCAGTGGACTACACAAGAGAATTTCCTGTGTGAAGCTCGACTAAAGTCCTTCAACTTTTTCAAAACCTAGATGATCTATGACACCTCAGATGATGTCTAGCATTGGAGCTCAGCTGCAAGAAGACACCTTGGATGTTGTCCGGTGTTGGAGCTCGGCTGCAAGAGCACACCATCACTCGGGAAAAAACTTCAAGTCCGAGGTGTGGCATAAAAATAACAAGGCATCTGTAAAGGCCGAGAACTTAATGTTGGGGAACGTAGCATGGAATTTTAAAAAAATCCTACGATCACACAAGATCTATCTAGGAGATGCATAGCAACGAGAGGGGGAGAGTGTGTCCACATACCCTCATAGACCGAAAGCGGAAGCGTTAGGTTAACGCGGTTGATGTAGTCGAACATCTTCACGATCCAACCGATCTAGTACCGAACGTATGACACCTCCGAGTTCAGCACACGTTCAGCTCGATGACGTCCCTCGAACTCTTGATCTAGCAGAGGGTTGAGGGAGAGTTTCGTCAGCACGACGGCGTGGTGATGGTGATGGTGATGTGATCCGTGTAGGGCTTTGCCTAAGCACTATGAAGCTATGAGCGAAGGAGTAAACTATGCAGGGGGGAACCGCACATGGCTAAGAGAACAATTGATGTGCTATGGGGTGCCCCTTGCCCCCGTATATAAAGGAGGGGAGGAGGAGGCTGCTACCTCTTTTAGCACTGCGTTGGTTTTCCCCGAAGAGGAAGGGATGATGCAGCAAAGTAGCGTAAGTATTCCCCTCAGTTTTTGAGAACCTAGGTATCAATCCAGTAGGAGGCTACGCGCGAGTCCCTCGTACCTGCACAAAACAAATAAATCCTCGCAACCAATGCAAATAGGGGCTGTCAATCCCTATAGGGCCACTTACGAGAGTGAGATCTGATAGATATGATAAGATAATATTTTTGGTATTTTTATGATAAAGATGCAAAGTAAAATAAAGGCAAAGTAAATAACTAAGTAGTAGGAGATTGATATGATAAAGATAGACCCGAGGGCCATAGGTTTCACTAGTGGCTTCTCTCGAGAGCATAAGTATTCTACGGTGGGTGAACACATTACTGTTGAGCAATTGACAGAATTGAGCATAGTTATGAGAATATCTAGGTATGATCATGTATATAGGCATCACGTCCGAGACAAGTAGACCGACTCCTGCCTGCATCTACTACTATTACTCCACTCATCGACCGCTATCCAGCATGCATCTAGAGTATTAAGTTAAAAACAGAGTAACGCCTTAAGCAAGATGACATGATGTAGAGGGATAGACTCATGCAATATCAAGAAAACCCCATCTTGTTATCCTCGATGGCAAAAATACAATACGTGCCTTGCTGCCCTTACTGTCACCGGGAAAGGACACCACAAGATTGAACCCAAAGCTAAGCACTTCTCCCATTGCAAGAAAGATCAATCTAGTAGGCCAAACCAAACTGATAATTCGAAGAGACTTGCAAAGATAACCAATCATACATAAAAGAATTCAGAGAAGATTCAAATATTATTCATAGATAGACTTGATCATAAACCCACAATTCATCGGTCTCAACAAACACACTGCAAAAAGAAGATTACATCGAATAGATCTCCACAAGAGAGGGGGAGAACATTATATTGAGATCCAAAATGAGAGAAGAAGCCATCTAGCTACTAACTATGGACCCGTAGGTCTGAAGTAAACTACTCACACTTCATCGGAGAGGCTATGGTGTTGATGTAGAAGCCCTCCGTGATCAATGCCCCCTCCGGCGGAGCTCCAGAACAGGCCCCAAGATGGGATCTCGTGGATACAGAAAGTTACGGCGGTGGAATTAGGGTTTTGGCTCCTGTTCTGATCGTTTGGGGGTATGTGGATATATATAGGAGGAAGAAGTACGTTGGTGGAGCTACAGGGGGCCCACGAGGGTGGAGGGCACACCTGGGGGGCAGGCGCGCCCCCCTACCTCGTGGCCTCCTGTTAGTTGGCTTGACGTAGGGTCCATGTCTCCTGAGTTGTATTCGGTAAGAAAATCACGTCCCCGAAGGTTTCATTCCATTTGGACTCTGTTTGATATTCCTTTTCTTTGAAACCCTAAAATAGGCAAAAACAACAATTCTGGGCTAGGCTTCCGGTTAATAGGTTAGTCCCAAAAATAATATAAAAGTGGATAATAAAGCCCAATAATGTCCAAAACAGTAGATAATATAGCATGGAGCAATCAAAAATTATAGATACGTTGGAGACGTATCAAGCATCCCCAAGCTTAATTCCTGCTTGTCCTCGAGTAGGTAAATGATAAAAACATAATTTTTGACGCGGAGTGCTACTTGGCATAATTTTAATGTAATTCTTCTTAATTGTGGTATGAATATTCAGATCCGAAAGATTCAAGACAAAAGTTTATATTGACATAGAAAATAATAATACTTCAAGCATACTAACAAAGCAATTATGTCTTCTCAAAATAACATGGCTAAAGAAAGTTATCCCTACAAAATCATATAGTCTGGCTATGCTCTATCTTCACCACACAAAATATTTAAATCATGCACAACCCCGATGACAAGCCAAGCAATTGTTTCATACTTTTGACATTCTCAAAACTTTTTCAACCATCATGCAATACATGAGCGTGAGCCATGGATATAGCACTATAGGTGGAATAGAGTGGTGGTTGTGGAGAAGACAAAAAGGGGAAGATAGTCTCACATCAACTAGGCATATCAACGGGCTATGGAGATGCCCATCAATAGATATCAATGTGAGTGAGTAGGGATTGCCATGCAACAGATGCACTAGAGCTATAAGTATATGAAAGCTCAAAAAAATTAAGTGGGTGTGCATCCAACTTGCTTGCTCATGAAGACCTAGGGCAATTTTGAGGAAGCCCATCATTGGAATATACAAGCCAAGTTCTATAATGAAAAATTCCTAGTAGTATATGAAAGTGATAACATGAGAGACTCTCTACTATTAAGATCATGGTGCTACTTTGAAGCACAAGTGTGGTAAAAGGATAGTAACATTGTCCCTTCTCTCTTTTTCTCTCTTTTTTTATTTTTTTATTTTTTATTTGGGCCTTTTTTTTATGGCATCTTTTCTTTCTCTTTTTTTATTTGGGCTTCTTTGGCCTCTTTTATTTATTTTTCGTCCGGAGTCTCATCCCGAATTGTGGGGGAATCATAGTCTCCATCATCCTTTCCTCACTTGGGACAATGCTCTAATAATGATGATCATCACACTTTTATTTTTCTTACAATTCAATAATTACAACTCGATACTTAGAACAAGATATGACTCTATATGAATGCCTCCGGCGGTGTACCGGGATATGCAATGATGCATGAGTGACAAGTATGAAAGAATTATGAACGGTGGCTTTGCCACAAATACTATGTCAACTACATGATCATGCTAAGCAATATGAAAATGATGGAGTGTGTCATAAACAGAATAGTGGAAAGTGGCATGGCAATATTTCTCGGAATGGCTATGGAAATGCCATAATAAGTAGGTATGGTGGCTGTTTTGAGGAAGGTATATGGTGGGTGTATGATACCGGCGAAAGGTGCATGGTATTAGAGAGGCTAGCAAAGGTGGTGAGAGTGCCTATAATCCATGGACTCAACATTAGTCATAAAGAACTCATATACTTATTGCAAAAATCTACAAGTTATCAAAGCAAAGTATTACGCGCATGCTCCTAGGGGGATAGATTGGTTGGAAAAGACCATCGCTCGTCCCCGACCGTCACTCATAAGGAAGACAATCAATAAATAAATCATGCTCCAACTTCATCACATAACGGTTCACCATACGTGCATGCTACGGGAATCACAAGCTTCAACACAAGTATTTCTCAAATTCACAACTACTCAACTAGCACGACTTTAATATCACCATCTCCATATCTCAAAAAAATTATCAAGTATCAAACTTATAATAGTATTCAACACACTCATAAGAGAGTTTTATTATTAATCTTGCATACCAAGCATATTAGGATTTTAAGCAAATTACCATGCTATTAAGACTCTCAAAATAATCTAAGTGAAGCATGAGAGATCACTAGTTTCTATAAAACAAATCCACCACCGTGCTCTAAAAGATATAAGTGAAGCACTAGAGCAAAATTATATAACTCAAAAGATATAAGCGAAGCACATAGAGTATTCTAAGAAATTCCAAATCATGTATGGCTCTATCAAAAGATGTGTACATCAAGGATGATTGTGGTAAAATAATAATCAAATACTCCAATCATACAAGACGCTCCAAGAAAAACACATATCATGTGCTAAATAAAAATATAGCTCCAAGTAAAGTTACCGATAGAAGTAGACGAAAGAGGGGATGCCTTCCGGGGCATCACCAAGCTTTGGCTTTTAGGTGTCCTTAGATTATCTTGGAGGTGCCATGGGCATCCCCAAGCTTAGGCTCTTGCCACTCCTTGTTTCATAGTCCATCAAATCTTTACCCAAAACTTGAAAACTTCACAACACAAAACTTAAAGTAGAAAATCTCGTGAGCTCCGTTAGCGAAAGAAAACAAAATATCACTTCAAGGTACTGTAATGAACTCATTCTTTATTTATATGGGTGTTATACCTACTTTATTCCAACTTCTCTATGTTTTATAAACTAATTTACTAGCCATAGATTCATCAAAATAAGCAAACAACACACGCAAAACAGAATCTGTCAAAAACAGAACATTTTGTAGTAATCTGTAGCTAGCGCAAGATCTGGAACCCCAAAAATTCTAAAATAAATTTCTCTACGTGAGGAATTTATCTATTAATGATCTTAAAAAATAATTAACTAAATATCACTTTCCATATAAAAATGACAGCAGTTCTCGTGAGCGCTAAAGTTTCTGTTTTTTACAGAAAGTTCAACAAGACTTTCCCCAAGTCTTCCCAACGGTTCTACTTGGCACAAGCACTAATTAAACACAAAAAACACAACCAAAACAGAGGCTAAATAATTTATTTATTACTAATCAGGAGCAAAAAGCAAGGAATAAAACTAAAATTGGGTTGCCTCCCAACAAGCGCTATCGTTTAATGCCCCTAGCTAGGCATAACAAGCAAGAATAGATCTAGGTATTGCCATCTTTGGTAGGCAATCCATAAGTGGCTCTAATAATAGATTCATAAGGTAATTTAATTTTATTTCTAGGAAAGTGTTGCATGCCTTTCCTTAACGGAAATTGGAATCTAATATTTCCTTCTTTCATATCAATAATTGCACCAATCGTTCTAAGGAAAGGTCTACCAAGAATAATAGGACATGAAGGATTGCAATCTATGTCAAGAACAATAAAATCTACGGGCACATAATTCCTATTTGCAACAATAAGAACATTAATTCTTCCCATAGGTTTCTTAATAGTGGAATCCGCATGGTGCAAGTTTAGAGAGCAATCATCAAAATCACGGAAACCTAACAAATCACACAAAGTCTTTGGAACCGTGGAAACACTAGCACCCAAATCACATAAAGCATAGCATTCATGATCTTTAATTTTAATTTTAATAGTTTGTTCCCACTCATCATAAAGTTTTCTAGGGATAGAAACTTCCAATTCAAGTTTTTCTTCATAAGATTGCATCAAGGCATCAACGATATGTTTAGTAAACGCTTTATTTTGAATATAAGCATGAGGAGAACTTAGCACGGATTGCAACAAGGAAATACAATCAATCAAAGAGCAATTTTCATAGTTAAATTCCTTGGAATACATAATAGTGGGTTTAGCAACATCTAGGGTTTTAATTTCTTCAATCCCACTTTAATCAAATTTAGCATCAAGATCAAAAGATTCAGAATTCTTGGAACGCCTTCTAGGTAAAGGTGGATCATATTCAGTCCCATCATTATCAAGATTAACATTGCAAAACAAAGATTTAATAGGGGACACATCAATAACTTTTAGATCTTCATCATTATTTTCATAGGAACTAGAAGAACACGCTTTTATAAAGGCATCTTTCTTAGCACGCATCCTAGTGGTTCTTTCTTTGCACTTGTCAATGGAAATTCTCATGCCTTTGAGAGACTCATTGATATCATGCTTAGGTGGAATAGATCTAAGTTTCAAAGAATCAACATCAAGAGCAATTCTATCAACGTTCCTAGCCAAATCATCAATCTTAAGCAATTTTTCTTCAATCATAGCATTAAAATTCTTTTGCAAAGTAATAAATTATTTAATATTAGAATCAAAATCAGAGGGCATCTTATTATAATTTCCATAGGAATTGTTGTAGGAATTACCATAATTATTAGAGGGATTACTAGGATAAGGCATAGGATTGAAATTTCCTCTATACGCATTATTACCAAAATTGTTCCTACCAAAAAAATTCACATTCATAGATTCATTATTATTCTCAATCAAAGTAGACAAGGGCATATCATTAGGATCATAAGAAACACTCTTATTAGCAAATAATTTCATAAGTTCATCCATCTTTCAACTCAAAACATTAATTTCTTCTATCGCATGCACCTTTTTATTAGTGGATCTTTCAGTATGCCATTGAGAATAATTAACCATAATATTATCTAGGAGTTTAGTAGCTTCTCCTAAGGTGATTTCCATAAAAGTGCCTCCCGCGGCCGAATCCAAAAGATTTCTAGAAGCAAAATTCAATATGGCATAAATTTTTTGTATAATCATCCACAAATTTAAACCATGAGTAGGGCAATTACGTATCATTAATTTCATTCTCTCCCAAGCTTGTGCAACCTGTTCATGATCAAGTTCCTTAAAGTTCATCATATCATTTCTAGGAGAGATGATTTTAGCCGGAGGAAAATACTTAGAGATAAAAGCATCTTTGCACTTATTCCATTAATCAATACTATTTTTAGGCAAAGACAAAAACCAAGCTTTAGCACGATCTCTAAGCGAAAAAGGAAATAGCTTCAATTTAACAATATCATTATCCACATCTTTCTTCTTTTGCATGTCACAGAAATCAATGAAGCTATTTAGATGGGTAGTGGCATCTTCACTAGGAAGGCCGGAGAACGGATCTTTCATGACAAGATTCAGCGAAGCAGTATTAATTTCACAAGATTCAGCATCGGTAGGAGGAGCAATCGGAGTGCTAATAAAATCATTGCTGTTGGTATTGGTGAAGTCACACTAGCAAACTAACACACTAGCAAACAAGCAAACTAACACACTAGCAAACAAAAAGCAAGTGGACAAAAAGGGGCAAATAGAGAAAGAGAGGGAGGATAGAGAGAGAGGGCGAATAAAACGGCAAGGGTGAATGGGGGGAGAGGAAAATGGGAGGCAAATGGCAAATAATGTAATGCGGGAGATAATGGTATGTGATGGGTACTTGGTATGTTGAGTTTTGCGTAGACCTCCTCGGCAATGGCGCCAGAAATCCTTCTTGCTACCTCTTTTAGCACTGCGTTGGTTTTCCACAAAGAGGAAGGGATGATGCAGCAAAGTAGCGTAAATATTTCCCTCAGTTTTTGAGAACCAAGGTATCAATCCAGTAGGAGGCTACGCGCGAGTCCCTCATACCTGCACAAAACAAATAAATCCTCGCAACCAACGGAAATAGGGGTTGTTAATCCCTATAGGGCCTCTTACGAGAGTGAGATATGATAGATATGATAAGATAATATTTTTGGTATTTTTATGATAAAGATGCAAAGTAAAATAAAGGCAAAGTAAATAATTAAGTAGTAGGATATTGATATGATAAAGATAGACCCGGGGGCCATAGGTTTCACTAGTGGCTTCTCTCGAGAGCATAAGTATTCTATGGTGGGTGAACAAATTAATGTTGAGCAATTGACAGAATTGAGCATAGTTATGAGAATATCTAGGTATGATCATCTATATAGGCATCACGTCCGAGACAAGTAGACCGACTCATGCCTGCATCTACTACTATTACTCCACTCATCGACCGCTATCCAGCATGCATCTAGAGTATTAAGTTAAAAACAGAGTAACACCTTAAGCAAGATGACATGATGTAGAGGGATAGACTCATGCAATATGAAGAAAACCCCATCTTGTTATCCTCGATGGCAACAATACAATACGTGCCTTGCTGCCCTTACTGTCACCGGGAAAGGACACCGCAAGATTGAACCCAAAGCTAAGCACTTCTCCCATTGCAAGAAAGATCAATCTAGTAGGCCAAACCAAACTGATAATTCGAAGAGACTTGCAAAGATAACCAATCATACATAAAAGAATTCAGAGAAGATTCAAATATTATTCATAGATAGACTTGATCATAAACCCACAATTCATCGATCTCAACAAACACACCGCAAAAGGAAGATTACATCGAATAGATCTCCACAAGAGAGGGGGAGAACATTGTGGTGAGATCCAAAAAGAGAGAAGAAGCCATCTAGCTACTAACTATGGACCCGTAGGTCTGAAGTGAACTACTCACACTTCATCGGAGAGGCTATGGTGTTGATGTAGAAGCCCTCTGTGATCGATGCCCCCTCCGGCGGAGCTCCGGAACAGGCCCCAAGATGGGATCTTGTGGATACATAAAGTTACGGCGGTGGAATTAGGGTTTTGGCTCCTGTTCTGATCATTTGGGGGTACGTGGATATATATAGGAGGAAGAAGTACGTCGGTGGAGCAACAGGGGCCCCACG
>NC_041390.1:188407485-188427742 GCF_002162155.2 Triticum dicoccoides
CTACCTCGTGGCCTCCTATTAGTTGGCTTGACGTAGGGTCCAAGTCTCCTGAGTTGTATTCGGTGAGAAAATCACGTTCCCGAAGGTTTCATTCCGTTTGGACTGCATTTGATATTCCTTTTCTTTGAAACCCTAAAACAGGCAAAAAACAGCAATTCTGGGTCGGGCCTCCGGTTAATAGGTTAGTCCCAAAAATAATATAAAAGTGGATAATAAAGCCCAATAATGTCCAAAACAGTAGATAATATAGCATGGAGCAATCAAAAATTATAGATACGTTGGAGACGTATCAGAGGCCGGCCACCAAGTGGCGCACCATGAGGGGGGAGTCCTACTAGGACTCCTAGTCCTACTATTATTCGCCCCCCTCTCTTTTTCCTTCTCATGGAGGTGGAAAGGGGGGAGGAGAGGGAGTAGGAGAAGGAAAGGGGGGTGGCGCCCCCTTCCCTAAACCAATTCGGCCTCCTCCCTTGTGGGGGCACACCAGCACCTTGTGGGCTGGTTAGCCTCCCTCCTATGGCCCATATGGCCCATATCTTTCCCCGGGGGGTTCCGGTAACTCCTCCGGTACTCCGGTATGTACCCGATACACTCCGGAACCCTTCCGGTGTCCGAATACTACCTTCCAATATATCAATATTTACCTCTCGACCATTTTGAGACTCCTCGTCATGTCTGTGATCTCATCGGGACTCCTAACAAACTTCGGTCACCAAAACACACAACTCATAATACAAATCATCATCGAACGTTAAGCATGCGGACCCTACGGGTTCGAGAACTCTGTAGACATGACCGAGACACATCTCCGTCAATAACCAATAGGGGAACCTGGATGCTCATATTGTTTCCTACATATTCTATGAAGATCTTTATCAGTCAAACCGCAAAAACAACATACATTATTCCCTTTGTCCTCGGTATGTTAATTGCCCGAGATTCGATCGTCGGTATCTTCATACCTAGTTCAATCTCGTTACCGACAAGTCTCTTTACTTGTTCCATAATCCATCATCCCATAACTAACTCATTAGTCACATTGCTTGCAAGGCTTATAGTGATGTGCATTACTGAGAGGGCCCAGAGATATCTCTCCGATTTTCAGAGTGACAAATCCTAATATTGATCGGTGCCAACCCAACAAACACCTTCGGAGATACCTGTAGAGCATATTTATGATCACCCAGTTACGTTGTGACGTTTGATAGCACACAAGGTATTGCTTCGGTATCCGGGAGTTGCATAATCTCATAGTCATAGGAATATGTATAAGTCATGAAGAAAGCAATAGCAATAAAACTGAACGATCATAATGCTAAGCTAACGGATGGATCTTGTCCATCACATCATTCTCCTAATGATGTGATCCCGTTCATCAAATGACAAGACATGTCTATGGTTAGGAAACTTAACCATCTTTGATAAATGAGCTAGTCTAGTAGAGGCTTACTGGGGACACAATGTTTTGTCTATGTATCCACACATGTATCAAGTTTCCGGTTAATACAATTCGAGCATGAATAATAAACATTTATCGTGATATAAGGAAATATAAAATAACAACTTTATTATATCCTCTAGGGCATATTTCCTTCAGTCCCCCACTTGTACTAGAGTAAATAATCTAGTTCACATCGCCATGTAAATTAACACCAATAGTTCACATCTTTATGTGATTAAAACCCATAGTTCACATCGCCATGTAACCAACACCCAAAGAGTTTACTAGAGTCAATAATCTAGTTCACATCGCCATGTGATTAACACCCAAAGAGTACTAAGGTGTGATCATGTTTTGCTTGTGAGAGAAGTTTAGTCAAGGAGTCTGCCACATTCAGATCCGTATGTATTTCGCAAATTTTCTATGCTTACAATGCTCTGCATGGAGCTACTCTAGCTAATTTCTCCCACTTTCAATATGCATCCAGATTGAGACTCAGAGTCATCCGGATCTGTGTCAAAGCTTGCATCGACGTAACTCTTTACAACAAACTCTTTATCACCTCCATAACCGAGAAATATTTCCGTAGTCCTCTTAGGTAACTAAGGATATCTTTGACTGCTGTCCAGTGATCCACTCCTAGATCACTATAATACCCCCTTGCGAAACTCATGGAAAGGTACACAATAGGTCTAGTACACAGCATATCATACTTTACAGAACCTATGGATGAGGCATAGGGAATGACTTTAATTCTATTTCTATTTTCTACCGTGGTCGGGTTTTGAGTCTTACTCAACTTCACACCTTACAATAAAGGCAAGAACTCCTTCTTTGACTGATCCATTTTGAACTTCTTCAAAATCTTGTCAAGGTCTGTGCTTTGTGAAAGTCCTATTAAGTGTATCGATCTATCCCTATGGATCTTGATGCCCAATACATAAGTAGCTTCACCGAGGTCCTTCTTTTGAAAACTCCTTTCAAACACTCCTTTATGCTTTCCAGAAAATTCTACATCATTTACAATCAACAATATGTCATTCACATATACTTATTAGAAAGGCTGTAGTGCTCCCACTCACTTTCTTGTGAATACAGGCTTCTACGAAATTTTGTATAAAACCATATGCTTTGATCACACTATCAAAGCATATATTCCAACTCCGAGAGGCTTGCACCAGTCCATAAATGGATCGCTGGAGCTTGCACACTTTGTTAGTACCTTTAGGATCGACAAAACCTTCTGGTTGCATCATATATAACTCTTCAGTAAGAAATCCATTAAGGAATGCAGTTTTTGACATCCATTTGCCAAATTTCATAATCATAAAATGCATCAATTGCTAACATGATTCTAACATACTTAAGCATCACTATGGGTGAGAAGGTCTCATCGTAGTCAGATCCTTGAACTTGTCGAAAACCTTTCGCAACAAGTCGAGCTTTGTAGGCAGTAACATTACCATCAGCGTCAGTCTTCTTCTTGAAAATCCACTTTTCTCAATGGCTTGCCGATCATCGGGAAAGTCAACCAAAGTACACACTTTGTTCTCATGCATGGATCCCATCGCAGATTTCATGGCCTCAAGCCATTTTGCGGAATCTGGGTTCATCATCGCCTCCTCATAGTTCGTAGGTTCATCATGGTCTAGTAACATGACTTCCAGAACAGGGTTACCATACCACTCTGGTGTGGAACGTACTTTGGTTGACCTACGAGGTTCGGTAGTAACTTGATCTGAAGTTTCATGATCATCGTCATTAACTTCCTCACTAATTGGTGCAGGCTTCACTGGAACTGAGTTCTGTGATGAACTACTTTCCAATTCGGGAGAAGGTACAATTACCTCATCAAGTTCTACTTTCCTCCCACTCACTTCTTTCGAGAGAAACTCCTCTAGAAAGGATCCATTCTTAGCAACAAATATCTTGCCTTCAGATCTATGATAGAAGGTGTACCCAATAGTTTCCTTTGGGTATCCTATGAAGACGTATTTCTCGATTTGGGTTCGAGCTTATGAGGTTGAAGCTTTTTCACATAAGCATCACAACCCCAAACTTTAAGAAACGACAGCTTAGGTTTCTTGCCAAACCACAATTCATATGGAGTCGTCTCACCGGATTTAGATGGTGCCCTATTTAATGTGAATGCAGTCGTCTATAAAGCATAACCCGAAAACGATAGTCGTAAATCGGTAAGAGACATCATAGATCGCACCATCTCTAATAAAGTATGGTTACGACGTTCGGACACACCATTACGCTGTGGTGTTCTAGGTTGCGTGAGCTGCGAAACTATTCCATATTGTTTCAAATGAAGACCAAACTCGTAACTCAAATATTCACCTCCACGATCACATCGTAGAAACTTCATTTTCTTGGTACGATGATTTTCCACTTCACTCTGAAATTCTTTGAACTTTTCAAATGTATGAGACTTATGTTTCATTAAGTAGATATACCCATATCTTCTCAAATCATCTGTGAAGGTCAGAAAATAATGATACCCACCGCGAGCCTCAACACTTATCGGACCGCATACATCAGTATGTATTATTTCCAATAAGTTAGTGGCTCGCTCCATTGTTCCGTAGAACGGAGTCTTAGTCATCCTGCCCAAGAGGAATGGTTCGCAAGCATCAAATGATTCATAATCAAGTGATTCTATAAGTTTTCTTGATGCACTTTACACCAATATGACCTAAACAGCTATGCCACAAATATGTTATACTATCATTATCGATCATTGGTGCGCGTCGGTCCTAAACAAACGTTTTTAACCCCTTTCCACAACGGCATTCGAAACCGTCGCCAAGTGAGTGTGGGAGATAGGGGAGTCCTTCCCACACAACCCAGAAACCGTTGGGGATATGCCCTTCTGGCACACACGCTCGGCAAAATGAGGTCGTGTGCGACCGGCAAGCACTCAAATACAGAAATCCGTATAGAAGTGCTCAAAAAAATACAATTATACATGCAAAATCATTTCTGGTCGTAAGTACATCCCACACAGTCAGTCACCACTAAACGTTTCTGTTTGTATATACATCCCGCACAGTCACTACAAGGAAAACGTTTGCTCAAGGTGGCGTAATGCAAACAGTTTTAAAGAGAATGTCGTGTGTGATTGTTCATTGATCCAACATGGTTTATTCCTAGAAACTATGTGCGTTGCCTCAGGTCATCGCCCATGGTGTTTTCTCATTAACCGTTTGCAATAGGAAAACCCAATTAGCAAGCTAATTGGCCAATTAGCAGGCTAATTGCCCTATTATTAATAATCCATTTACTAATCTAATTGGCATTCATATTAAGGACATAATATATTTCATTTCCATATTAAGGAAGCAGGATTTCGTAATTGAAATACATCAGAGTACAACATGATATAGCTTCAGCACTCAGCTACCCCATTACACGACTGCACCAGCAGCAAGTTTCATATGCAACATCTAGAACCTTTCGAAATTAGCATCATAGACGGTACATAGAGAGATGCATCATGTTGAAGGTCTTTCCATCTTTAGGCTAGTGCATGTGGATGATTGACTGTCCATCCTTCGACCTCTTCAGGAACACTTCAATATTGAACTAGGGTGTTGTATGAAAACTTTCCTCGCCTCCTGACCATAGAGGTGGTTTGAGAGGTAATCATCAGTGAAGCCTGAAAACAAGGATGTGCATAAATATCTTCTCTATATTGGAAATGGGGCAAAGGAATACAAAAAGGCAAGGTATAATAGTTAGTACCATCTTGTAAACCTCAGTGCTTCCCATTGTTTCCCAGCAACACATATAAGGTAGTTAGTCATCAGGTTAAGTAAGGGTTCGCATGCTATCAGTAAAATATATTGATGATAAATAAGCACATTGCAGATTCATCAGATTAATTCAAGCCACATGGAAAACCCATTTATCAAAACCAATCATGATTAAGAACTAGGAAATATAGAACTTGTATATGTTTCTCATGTATTAAGTGCAGCCAAATTAGAATTATTCCTCACATGGTATACAATAACATAATGCAGCCACAACAATTGAACATCGCATTGCAGAATTAAACCAATCAATTAACTAAACACCACAACAAATTAACCAAACGTTAACTGAGCACCACATTGCACAATATAACGTACTCCTAATAGAAGATCAAACAGTTAACCAAACGAATCATGCTTAACAACTTGGAAATATAGCAATTGTATTGGTTTCTCATGTATTTAGTATAGCCAAATTCGATTTATTCCTCACATGGTATACAATAACAGAATGCAGCCACAACAATTGAACATCGCATTGCAGAATTGAACCAAGCAGTTAACTAAACACCACAACAAGTGAACCAAGCCACAACAAATGAACCAAGCAGTTAACTAAACACCAATTGAACAATATAACATACTCCTAATAGAAGATCAGACAGTTAACCAAACCAAGCATGCTTAACCACTTGGAAATATTCCACCCTGAAGAATTGAACATCACATTTGCAGAATTGAACCAAGCAGTTAATTGAACACCACATTGCACGACATATAGAACATATACACTATAGCAGAAGATTGCATGGTAAAAGTAGATAACACAATTCAATAGAATTTGTTAAGGAAAGGTAGTAGCTAGCAAACTGAACATGGGTCCTTATAGTGAGCAAATAATACAAGTTACTCCTCATTGTCAGATATATCGATGACGATCGGCTCCTTGGACATGGAAGAGGGTGAGGCCTCCGCATCGTGGGTGCCCTCGTTATAGTGGTGAGTTGTTTGAGCCGCTTCGGGCACCAACCTGCTGGCTCTCGAGATGAGGTAAGCACGTGCATGCTGAGAAAACACCTCATAGTCTTCGTCGAAGGCACCGACGGTGGCCTTGAGAAAACACCACGAACTGTCATTTAAAGCAGCCAACCGCGTCGCGGCGTCGGCGTGCGAGGCGTCAACGGTGACCTCAATGGAGAGGTGCTCCTCCAAGATCTAGGGTCGGCATGAATGGCAGCCATCGCGACCTCATCTGTGCGTGCGGCCGCGATTTGCTTCTCCGCTGGCAAATGCTCCTTGAGGTCCTGGCTATACTGCGTGCACCATGGCTTAGGCCGGCGCTTATTTGGTGGAGGGGTCGGTGATTTGGGTCGAAGGTGTCGTGCTCATGCCAGCGGTCGGGGCATGTGGGATGTGGAAGGAGGAGGAGGATGGGGGTCAGGTTTGGATTACCTACCTAGATAGGCGAGGCCGAGTAGCGTGAAGGAGGGTCGCCAGTGAGGAGGCGGCGGCGCTGCAAGCACGGAGTGAAGGTTTCAACTTGGAAAGGAAGGCGGAAAGAGGGGAAATGTGGTTGGTAAGGGGGAGGGGGCAGGGAGGTAGATATTTCCGTGAAATCCAAAAATTTGGAATCGCTCCAGACAAAAAACCGGCGCGCAATGTGTCATCAGACACGGTCCCTTATTCAGACATGGTCTGAAGATATTTTGTGCTGCATCTCACACGGTTGGTTATAATAAACTATGTGGGATCTACTTGATTTTTTGTCTTGATTCGAATTACATAATGGGGTTACAGAGGCCATGGACTGTGTTTGAATTGCTAGACCTTTTATCTGCAATGATCATAAAAGAATTGGAATTATTCAGGGTTCGATTGGACATTTTTATGCATTAAGTGAGTTTTCAATGCATTTATGTGCATAATTCAAATTTGAACTACATGCACATGCTCCAGTGCATATAAATTCGTTGAGAAATCAAATCTTTGTCCTTGGGTGCATGCTTAGGTCCCATGCAAGAAATGGGAATGAATTTCAAACACCAGGGCACCGTTGATTGCCGGCAAAACATTGAGATGTTTGGTTTTTAAATTCTAGTAAATCCAAAACTCATCTGAAATTCATGAAACTTGGCATGCTATCATGGAGCGGCATCAACATGTCGTGGTACAAATTTTGTCCCATTTGGGGCAGGTTTGGGTATATGTTTCTCACAAACCGGAGCTTCTCACAACAAGCATGATGGTTTTCGGTAGCGAACGTCTCACCTTTGGGGACGAAACGGTATCCATTGCCTCTTATTGCTTTCATGTTTTTTTCTCGTGTCAACATAGAATAACAGGAGTGTTGTGTGAGTTTTTGTGATTTTTCGGGGTTCGTTTGGACATTTTTATGCATTAACTGAGTTTTCAATGCATTTATGTGCATAATTCAAATTTGAACTACATGTGCATGCTCTAGTGCATATAAATTGGTTGAAAAATCAAATCTTTGTCCTTGGGTGCATGCTTAGGTCCCATGCAAGAAATGAGAATGAATTTCAAACACCATGGCACCGTTGATTGCCGGCAAAACATTGAGATGCCAGGTTTTTAAATTCTAGTAAATCCAAAACTCGTCTGAAATTCATGAAACTTGGCATGCTATCATGGATCGACATCAACATGCCGTGGTACAAATTTTGTCCCATTTGGGGTAGGTTTGGGTATATGCTTCTCACACACCGGAGCTTCTCACAACAAGCATGATGGTTTTCGGTAGGGAACGTCCCACCTTTGGGGACGAAACAATATCAATTGCCTCTTATTGCTTTCAAGTTTTTTTTCTCGTGTCAACATAGAACAACAGGAGTGTTGTGTGAATTTTTTTGATTTTTCGGGGTTCGTTTGGACATTTTTATGCATTAACTGAGTTTTCAATGCATTTATGTGCATAATTCAAATTTGAACTACATGCGCATGCTCTAGTGCATATAAATTGGTTGAAAAATCAAATCTGTGTCCTTGGGTGCATGCTTAGGTCACATGCAAGAAATGAGAATGAATTTCAAACACCAGGGCACCATTGATTGCCAGCAAAACATTGAGATGCTTGGTTTTTAAATTCTAGTAAATCCAAAACTCGTCTGAAATTCATGAAACTTGGCATGCTATCATGGAAGGGCACCCGACATGTTGTGGTATTTTTCGTGTCCATTTTGAGATAAGACGCACTCGAATAATGATAGCCAACATAGGCATTTTGAAAAAAATAGCTGCCACTTTAATATCTCAAACGTTTGTATAATTCAAACCGTGTGTGTTCAGTTAACCATTCACGTGATGCCACGTGTCTTGGTTTTAATGGCTATAGGAGGTGCCATGTGGATAGATGCTTGACTGAACGGGAGGCGTGCCAGCGTAGTCCGGTGCGCAGGCTCATCGGGAAGCGTACAAGCTGTTCAACGCAGGATCTGTGCATCTCTTCAACGCAAACGGTTCAGATTACGGTATGCAAATTAAAGCCAGACTTCGGCGCTAAGACAAGAGACACTACGATTTGTCAAAATATGCAGCTAAAAATCAATATCACTATCTATTTTTTGCAACTAAAATTCAGTAATTAAGCATAGATTTCATTCATACTAGAGATTAAGCAGTCGTTCTCACCGGGAAGTGAGACAGCCTTGGACTGCCGCACGCCTCGCTCCCACTGGTCTATATTAATGGCGCCACCGAGTGGCCGCACCCCCCATCCTCGCCACACACACAATTCCTCTCTCTCCGCCTGCATCCTCGACGCCTCCTTGAGTCCTCAAAGCCGACGGTGTACGAGGATGTCGCCGAAGCGCGCCCATCGGAGGGAGTGGCGACGCCGGTGCTGCTGAAGCACCGGAGCACGGTGTGAATATGGAGACAGAGGTTTCCGTCCCCGCCGACAAGGTGGAGAACGAGGCTGCCAACAAGCGGAGGCGGGTCGAGAAAGAACTGCAAGCGACTCCAGCAGTCCTAGACTTCATGAACAACCTCCCCGATGATATGTTGATAGTCATCATATCCCTCCTCCCAATCAGAAATCGGGTGAGGACAGCCACCGTTTCCCGGCGGTGGCGCACCCTATGGCTCCACACCCCTGTCGACCTCCTCCATGCCCACAAGCTCTTCCATGGCTATCACCAAAGATTGGATGCATTGTCCTAGATCCTCGGCAGTCACCATGGCCCAATCAAAGGCCTTATCACGGGCAAGTTCCGTTCCAATGGCAAGGAGCGAGCCAAGCTTGACGAGTGGTTTCGATCCCGCGCCATAGATCAGCTTGAGAAGCTAAGTTATAATGATGGGCATATGAGCTTGCTGCCAACGTCTGCGCTCCGCTTTGCGCCCACGCTGCACCTCGCCAAGTTCATGGACTGCCATCCCCCCTTAATGACGCGCCCGCTCTTTCTCTACCGTGACTGAAGCACCTCGAGCTCGTTGCTGTCCGCATCCCAAAGGATGACATGGAGCGCCTGCTCCGTGGCTGTGCTGCACTCGAGTTCCTTCGTCTTCATGCGATGAATTGGTCGAGTACCTTGCACATCACCTCGAGGACTCTCCATGTTAGACTGTATTTATACGTAGCCTCTGTATAGATCTTGTATATTGTATCGTACACCTTTGTGTACCCCTTATATATATGAGATAGCCACACCCGTTATGGGTGTCGTGCAGTTTCCCAAAACCCTAAGTTTTACATGGTATCAACCCTAATCGGTCCTATGTCCTCCGTTGCCACCGCACCGACCTCCGTCGCCGCCATCGCGCCGGTCTCTACAACGCCGCCTGCCTCGTCGTTCCTCTCCTCGCGTCCCCTGGTCTCGGTCTACACCGGCCAGGCCTCGATGGTGGATGCCTCCTCCGATCAGCAGCCGCCTTCATCCCCAATCATGCCTCCGCCCGCTTGGGGTTCTTCGTATGCCAATCCGACGGGTCCCTGGATGGGATAGACGCCCTACGGGGCTCCTCCTCCACCGTCAGCAGGGCCCTACGGGGCTGCTCCCGTGGCTTCCTCGTACAATGCCGAAGTCCCGTATGGAGCCTCGCCATACTCGACCGCTTCGGCTGCACCACACAACGCCGTGCCCGTGGCGTCCTACTCCGCTTCGTCCTCGCAACCCTATGCGGCTGTGCCTGCATCCCTCTATGGTGCCGCGACCGCTGGGTCAGGAAGGGCACCGGTTGTGCCCTACGGTGCCTCGCCACCGCCGTTGCCCTATGGTGGATACTATCCGCCTCCGATGGCCGCCCTACACCGGAGCTCCTGTGCCGGCTGCACTGTCCTCCACAATGTTGGGTCCTGGTGCATTTGGTGGTTCATACCACATGAGCTACTACACGTCTCCTCCTCTCGCTGATCATGCCATGGCCATTGCGCCGTTCTACTTCGCGCATCTCATCCCGGTGAAACTTACGACGGATAATTATCTGTCATGGCGTGCACAGGTGTTGCCGCTTCTCCGCAGTCGCTACCTGGAGGGCTACGTCGACGGTTCTCTGCCGTGTCCTCCACCGCATCATCCGGCGTATCATGCGTGGGTGGCTCAGGATCAGGCCATCCTCTCTGCGATCCAGTCGTCACTCACTGAGGGGGTGTCCTCCTTGGTCCTCTTCGCTGCCACGTCCTAGGAGGCGTGGTCTGCCCTTCACACGGGCTTCGCATCTCAGCAGCAGGTGCGTGGTCACACTCTTCGTACGGAGCCGCGGGAGACCAAGCTTCTTGATCTCAGCATTACCGACTACTTCGGCAAGATGACGTGTCTCGCAGACACCTTGGCCTCCATTGGCCAGCCGCTTCGTAAAGAGGACTTCACCACCTTCGTCATGAATGGACTGGACGACGACTATGATAACCTTGCTGAAAACATCAATGGCCGTGACACTCCGCTTGAACCTCGTGAGCTCTACGCCCGCCTCCTCACCATGGAACAACGCATCAAGTCCCGCCGGTCCAACCCGAGTTTTATTGCTGCTAATGCTGCCACTCGTGGTAAAGGGAAGCCCTTCAAGTCACCCGCCAGCGGCAAATCAGTACCACTGACTCCACAGGCTCAGCGGCCGCCCGTCACCGTCCCCTTGCCTACGACCGGGGGTGGTTGTCCATGTGCGTGCTACCCCTCATGTGGCATTCAGCCCCTCCGGTCAGTTGTGCAGCCTTCCAAGTCACGTCGCTTCCCGCTGTCATCGCCGCTTCAAGCAGGACTTCCTCGTCATTGGCAACAACGGCAAAGGCAACGAGAAGCAGGTTGCCTTGGCCACTCATGAGTCTACTCGCCAAGCAGGCCACACTCCATCATATCCCATCGATCCAACTTGGTACATGGACACGGGCGCTACGAATCATCTGACGGGCAAGATGGGCAAACTCTCCATCCAGGAGCCGTACCATGGACATGATCAGATTCACACCGCCAACGGAGCAGGTATGCACATATCACATGTTGGTCAGGCCTCGCTCTTAACTCACAAATAGAAATCCCTTCATCTCCGTAATGTTCTTAGAGTTCCTTCTGCTACTCATAGCTTATTGTCTGTTCCTCAACTTACTCGTGATAATAATGTTTTCACTGAGTTTCATCCTTTTTATTTTTTACCAAGGATCGGGCCACGAGGGACGTTCTGCTTAGAGGTCGCCTGTGTGATGGACTCTATACACTTGATCTGCCATCTGCTCCTCGAGCGTTCAGCGGTGTCCGTGTGTCACCCACTCATTGGCATGCACGGTTTGGTCATCCTGCCACTCCCATAGTTCGTAGTGTTCTTCATCGTCATAGTCTTCCCGTTGTGTCCAATAAAGATGCTGCCACAGTATGTAATGCCTATCAGCAAGGCAAGAGTCATCAGCTTTCGTTTTCAGATTTGAGTCGTGTCGTTAAAACTCCACTTGAGCTTTTTTTTCTGATGTATGGGGGCATGCCCAAACTTTTGTGAGTGGTCATAATTATTATGTCAGTTTTATTGATGCTTATGGTCGATTTACTTGGCTTTATCTTATCCAGCGCAAATCTGATGTGTTCAATGTGTTTCTACAATTCCAAGCTCACATTGAGCGTCTTCTTAAGCATAAGATTATCCATGTCCAAACCGATTGGGGGTGGTGAGTATCACAACCACAATTCCTTTTTTAATAAGCTTGGAATTTCGAACCGTGTGTCTTGTCCTCATACACATCAGCAGAATGGCACGGCTGGACGTAAGCATCGTCACATTGTTGAAACTGGCCTAACTTTACTTGCCCATGCATCAGTACCTTTTCGGTTTTGGAGTGATGCGTTTTCCACTGCTTGTTTTCTCATAAATAGGCTTCCTACACGACTTCTTGGGATGAAAACACCACTTGAACTGTTGCTTAATGAGTCTCCAGATTATACCTTTCTCAAAGTTTTTGGTTGTGCTTGCTGGCCTCAGCTTCGTCCGTACAATAAGCGTAAGCTTGAGTTTCGGTCAACTTTGTGTTTTTCTTGGGTATAACTCTCTTCATAAAGGGTACAAGTGCCTTCACATTCCATCTAATTGTGTCTACATCTCACGTGATGTTCTGTTTGACGAGAATGTATTCCTGTTCTCATCTTTATCGCTGACTCCCGCACCTTCGGTGTCATCCTCGCCCTCCACCTCTCCTCTGCCTACTCAATTTGTTGATATTGCATACTCTCCTGCCTTGTTGCCTAATCATGATACAGGAACAGGTCGTGGAGCTCGCCTTGAGCTATTGGACGAACAGGAGGTGTCGGATGCACCTGACGTGGGGTGCGGTGCAATGCATGCGCCATGCATTCCTCTCGCTCCCCCACCTACAGTGGCTGTCGCTGAACCGGGGTCCTTAGCGCCGGCCTCGCTCACACAGGCCTCCCCTGGGCTGGTCTCCCCTGGGCCGATCTCGCCTGGGCCGGCCTTGGTTGGCGTCGAGCGGACGGCCTCACCTGGGCCGGCCGTGCTTGACCTCGAGCGGGTGGTCTCGCCTGCCCCGTCTCCTGTTGCATCGCCTGGCCCTACCTCGTCCTTGCCAGGCACAGCTGCACCGTCACCAGATGCTTCGTCGGCCTCCTCGGTGCCGTTGCAACCCGCTGTACCACCGGCTGTTGTTGCTCATCGACCGCATACACGCAACAGGTCTGGCATTGTCTGTCCCAAACAACACAAAGATGTGACGGTGGTCTGGCTTGCGGCCTGCATTGCTCATCTTCAGGAAGAACCCTCGGCTAAACCGCGTCACTTTCAGGCTGCTCTCGGGATTCCTCATTGGCGTCAGGCTATGGAACAAGAGTTTTAGGCATTGTTGACAAATGATACTTGGCAACTTGTTCCTCTGATCTCTGGTGTTAATGTCATTGATTCCAAGTGGGTCTTCAAAGTTGAGAAGCATGCCGATGATTCTATTGAACGCTATAAGGCATGGTTAGTGGCGAAAGGGTTCAACCAACGGTATGGTCTTGACTACGAGGATACGTTCAGTCCGGTGGTCAAACCAACGACTATACGGCTTCTGTTGTCCTTGGCTGTTACTCGAGGTTGGTTTCTCCGTCAGCTGGACGTTCAGAATGCTTTTCTACATGGAGTTATGGATGAGGAGGTTTACATGCGTCAGCCCCCGGGGTTTGTTGATCCTGCTCGCCCTCATCATCTGTGTCGCCTGGTCAAGGCGCTCTATGGGATGAAGCAGGCTCCTTGTGCCTGGCATGCCAGATTGGGCTCTGTTCTTCGGTCACTTGGTTTTGTTCCTTCCACTACTGATACGTCACTCTTCCTTCTGCATCGGCCTAAGGTGACGATGTATCTGCTGGTGTATGTTGATGATATTATCCTCATCAGCTCATCTGATGTTGCTGCTGATCGTCTGATCTCTTCTTTGAGTGGTGACTTTGCGGTGAAGGATTTAGGAACGTTGCATTACTTCCTTGGTTTGGAACTCTCTCATTCTCCTACTGGTTTGACACTCACACAACATAAGTACTCGATGGACTTGTTGCGAAGGGCAGGTATGCTGCAGTGCAAACATGCCATGACTCCTATGTCTACTACTGATCGTTTGTCTGCTTTTGATGGAGATCTTCTCACTTTCGATGACTCCACTGAGTATCACAGTATTGTTGGTGGTCTGCAGTACCTGACTATCACTCGACCTGACATCTCCTATGCAGTCAATCGTATTTTTCAGTTTCTCCATGCTCGTCGGACTTCTCATTAGACAATGGTGAAGTGAATTCTTCGCTATGTTTGCTTCACTTCCTCATATGGTTTACTTCTTCAGCCACCACCGTCTTTTATGCTTTCTTCTTTCTCGGATGCAGACTGGGCTGGTAATCTAGATGACAGGCGATCCACAGGGGGGACATGATGTCTTCTTTGGTCCTAATATGATCGCCTGGGCTGCCGTAAACAAGTGATACGACGGAGACGTAGTCTTGATAGTAGGGGATCGCAACAGTTTTTGAGGGTAGAGTATTCAACCCAAATTTATTGATTCGACACAAGGGGAGCCCAAGAATATTCTCAAGTATTAGCAGTTGAGTTCTCAATTCAACCACACCTGGAAACTTAATATCTACAACAAAGTGTTTAGTAGCAAGGTAATATGATAGTAGTGGTAGCGGTAGCAAAAGGTAATGATAGCAAAAGTAATGTTTTTGGTATTTTGTAGTGATGATAGCAATAGCAACGGAGAAGTAAATAAGCGAAGAACAATATATGGAAAGCTCGGAGGCAATGGATCGGTGATGGAGAATTATGTCGGATGCGGTTCATCATGTAACAGTCATAACCTAGGGTGACACAGAACTAGCTATAGTTCATCAATGTAATGTAGGCATGTATTCCAAATATAGTCATACATGCTTATGGAAAAGAACTTGCATGACATCTTTTGTCCTACCCTCCCATGGCAGCGTGGTCCTAGCAGAAACTCAGGGATATTAAGGCCTCCTTTTAATAGAGTACCGGAACAAAGCATTAGCACATAGTGAATACATGAACTCCTCAAACTATGGTCATCACCGGTAAGTATCCCGATTATTGTCACTTCGGGGTTAACGGGTCATAACACATAATAGGTGACTATAGTCTTGCAAGATAGGATCAATAACTCTCATATATTGATGAAAACATAATAGGTTCAGATCTGAAATCATGGCACTCGGGCCCTAGTGACGAGCATTAAGAATAGAAAAGTCATAGGAACATCAATCTCAGAACATAGTGGATACTAGGGATCAAACCCTAACAAAACTAACTCGATTACATGATAAATCTCATCCAACCCATCACTGTCCAGCAAGCCTACGATGGAATTACTCATGCACGGCGGTGAGCATCATGAAATTGGTGATGGAGGATGGTTGATGATGATGATGGCGATGGGTTCCCCTCTCCGGAGTCCCGAACGGACTCCAGATCAGCCCTCCCGAGAGGTTTTGGGGCTTGGCAGCGGCTCCGTATCATAAAACGCGATGAATCCTTCTCTCTGATTTTTCTCTCCCCGAAACCAAATATAAAGAGTTGGAGTTGAGGTCGGAGGAGCTCCAGGGGGGCCACGGGGTAGGGGGCGCGCCCTAGGGGGACAGGAGCGCCTCCCACCCTCGTGGACAGGTGGTGGCCCCCCTGGCCTTCGTCTTTTGCAAGGATTTTTTATTATTTCTGAAAAGTAGTTCTGTGATGTTTCAGGTCATTCCAAAAACTTTTGTTTCTGCACATAAATAACACCATGGTAATTTTGCTAAAAACAACATCAGTCCGGGTTAGTTCCATTCAAATCATGCAAGTTAGAGTCCAAAACAAGGGCAAAAGTGTTTGGAAAAGTAGATATGACGGAGACGTATCAACTCCCCCAAGCTTAAGCCTTTGCTTGTCCTCAAGCAATTCAGTTGATAAACTGAAAGTGATAAAGAAAAACTTTTACAAACTCTGTTTGATCTTGTTGTTGTAAATATGTAAAGCCAACATTCAAGTTTTCAGCAAAGATTATGAAGTAACCACATTCACAATAACACATAGGTCTCAAGTTTACTTATATCAATGGCATAATCAACTAGTGAGCAATAATAATAAATCTCGGATAACAACACTTTCTCAAAACAATCATAATATGATATAACAAGATGGAATCTCGCTAGCCCTTTCCGAGACCGCAAAACATAAATATAGAGCACCTTTAAAGATCAAGGACTGACTAGACATTGTAATTCATGGTAAAATAGATCCAGTCAAGTCATACTAAATGTAAACTAACAATAATGAATGCAAATGATAGCGGTGCTCTCCAACTGGTGCTTTTTAATAAGAAGATGATGACTCAACATGAAAGTAAATAGATAGGCCCTTTGCAGAGTGAAGCAGGGATTTGTAGAGGTGCCAGAGCTCGGTTTTGAAATAGAGGTGAATAATATTTTGAGCGGTATACTTTCATTGTCAACATAACAACTAAGAGATGGCAATATCTTCCATGCTACACACATTATAGGCGGTTCCCAAACAGAATGGTAAAGTTTATACTCCCCCTTCCACCAACAAGCATCAATCCATGGCTTGCTCGAAACAACGAGTGCCTCCAACTACAAGAGTCCCAGGGGGAGTTTTGTTTGCAATTATTTTGATTTAGTTTGCATAAAGCATGGGACTGGGCATCCCGGTGACCAGCCATTTTTCTCGTGAGTGAGGAGCTGTAACACCCTCGATGCGACTATAGCTCCCACGGGTCGAGGCACGACTTAGAGACATAATCGCATTGAAGGCATATGTCACAAATTAGTCAATCTTCACAACATCCCATGTAATGTAAATAATAAAGGGGAGATAACATAGTTGGCTTACACTCGCCACGTCAATCAAGTACATAAATAACATTACATCAACCAAACACTCATGGCCCGACTACGGCGCCAAAATAAAAGAGAACCCAACATGCGACACGGTCCCAATCACCCCCAACTGGGCACCACTACTGATCATCGGGAAAGGAAACATAGTATCATTGAGAGTCTTCGTCAAACTCCCACTTGAGCTCGTACGCGTCTCCTGGAGCGGAATCATCGAGCCCTGCATCTGGTGTAATAGTAATCTGTGAGCCACAGGGACTCAGCAATCTCGCACCCTCGCGATCAAGACTATTTAAGCTTATAGGTAAGGCAAGGTAAAATATGAGTGGAGCTGCAGCAAGCGACTAGCAAGTATGGTGGCTAACTTATTCGCAAAAGAGAGCGAGAAGAGGAGGCAAAGCACGAGCGAGAAGCTAGAGAACAACCTGCGCAAACATTACTCCAATACCGTGTCCACTTCCCGGACTCCGCCGAGAAGAGGCCATCACGGTAACACACTCGGTTGATTCATTTTAATTAAAATTAAGGTTCAAGTTATCTACAACCGGATATTAACAAATTCCCGTCTGCCCATAACTGCGGGCACGACTTTCGAAAGTTTAATCCCTGCAGGGGAGTCCCAACTTAGCCCATGACAAGCTCTCACGGTCAACGAAGGAATAGACCTCCTCCCAAGACGTTCCGATCAGACTCGGTATCTCGGTTACTCAAGACACCTCGACAGGTTAAAACAAATCCAGCAACACCACCCGAATGTGCCGACAAATCCGGATAGGAGCTGCACATATCTCTTTCTCAGGGCACACTCAGATGAACACTACGTACAACTAAAACCAACCCTCAAGTTGCCCCGAGGTGGCGCTGCAAGTGGCTCTATTTGGACCAACACTCAGAGGAGCACTGGCCCGGGGGGGTTTAAAATAAGATGACCCTCGGGCTCCGAAAACCCAAGGGAAAAAGAGGCTAGGTGGCAAATGGTAAGACCAATGTTGGGCATTGCTGGAAAAGCTTTAATCAAGGTGAAATATCAAGGGGTTCCCATTATAACCCAACCGCGTAAGGAACGCAAAATCCGGGAACATAACACCGATATGACGGAAACTAGGGCCGCAAGAGTGGAACAAAACACTAGGCAAGAGGCCGAGCCTTCCACCCTTTACCAAGTATATAGATGCATTAAGATAACAAGGCAATATAATGATATCCCAACAAGTAAATAAAAGATGTTCCAACAAGGAACGGCCTCCAATCTTCACCTGCAACTAGCAACGCTATAAGAGGGGTTGAGCAAAGCGGTAACATAGCCAATCAATGGTATGCTAGGACAATGGTGGGTTAGAGGTTTGACATGGCAATTCGGGAGGCTTGCAAGCAAGTGGTAGGCATCGTAGCAATGGCATAGCAAAAGAGCGAGCAAACTAGCATATCAAAGATAGTATTGATTTCGAGGGTATGATCATCTTGCCTGCATAGTTGTCAGAGTTGACTGGATCTTCGAAAGCAAACTCAACGGGCTCCTCGTCAGCGAACTCGTCTCCCGGCTCTACCCAAACAAGACAAACAAGCAACAAGGATACAATCAACCACGTGCAAACTCAAACACACGATGCAAAGATGATATGCAATGCGGGATGCGATGTGGGATGCAAAAAGCAAGATATGACAGGAAATGCATGAACCTGGCCTCAACTTGGAATTCCAAGTGTGCCACTGGAAAGATGAGATGAAATCGCTTGAAAACGATATAAATAACGCCGGAATCGGAGTTACGGTTTGGAAACGGCAAGCGATTCAAAAATGACACCGGTCTGCGATTTACAGCAAGTAGGCATCTAAATGCAATGAAATGAACATGCCACATCAACCAAACATGACATCAAAATACATGGCAGGGAAGCATTCAAGATGCTTAACAAAAGTCTAGCACTGAGCTACGGCCAATTCATCCATTAACAGGTTCAAACAAGCATGGAAAAACGCAAATGGTAAAACAGATCTCAGACTTGGTGAAATTAACACTTGTCTGGAATTTCAGATCATATAGCCCTCTTCGGAGCAACAAAACAACATGCTACAGGACCTGAACATGGCAAAGAAAGACATGGCATGGAGATACTCAACAAGCTTAACAAAAGTACCTTAGTGACCTTGAGCCAAAAGGGATCACAAAATATCCTAACAAGCACACGAACATAGCAAAAACATAATCGGTTTTCAGACTCAATGAACACTGGGACATGCTGAAACATAACTCACGAAGGCATGTTTACGAGTTCGATGCACTCACCACGGTGCAAGTCATGGCAAGACAAGCATACATCCCTTAAGAAGGCACAAAATGCAAGCTAGACATGGCAAGAACAATGGCATAGCATGCACGGATCAACTACAATAACATCGGCAAAATCGCAAACAAGTTGACGATCTGCCCAGATTCGCAACGAAGCAAAAGTAGAGCTTGATTGACTCAAGCTAGGGTGCTCAATAATTGCAAACAAAGACATGGATGGATAGAGCACTACAATATTAACAAAACTCCCTTACTGATCATCCTCAAACGAGGCACGGATCACTAGGAAACAACATGAACATATGGCATCATGAGATAAACAATCCCAGGACTTAGTGAAATCACTAAGTCCCCGAAAACAGAATTAGCAAGTGCACCACTTTGCAAGCTTGCACAAGTCACCACACACATCCTAAAAATACATGGGTTGCACCTCTGGAAAGATGACAAAACCCTTAACAAAATATATGAAGAACTCACGGGCATATCATGCACACATTAATCATGGCAAAAATGACAAAAGTGCTAAACGGAGTAACAGATCTGACAATTAACTCAAGTAGCCCTCTTCTAACAGCATTTCGGGCATCAAGATCAGCTCAAATGAAAATGACGCAATGGAATGAAATGATGTACTCTCTGAGATGAACATTTTGATATGCTATATGCCCAAATCAGAGCTACGGATGCAAAGTTACGGGGCTGTGAAGAAGGGCACATGGATTAGGGTTAGGAGGGAAAGTCAACCGAAAATATCTTCAGATCCAGATCTGCATGGATTACGAGGATCATCGGGGAACACTGTAGCTCGCTGGAGACGGTGGATCCGGCAGACGAGCTTGCCGAAGGAGGAGCTCGGGACCGCGGGGAGGCTCGCCGGAGGCCAGGGCAGGCGCGGGGCGGCGCTCCGCGGCGAGGGCGGCGGCCGGCGTCTTGGCGG
>NC_041390.1:188427971-188435105 GCF_002162155.2 Triticum dicoccoides
GGCGGGCTTGTGGGCCTCGGGCGGCGGCGGTTCGCCGGGGTGCCACGTGGCACTGCGCGGTTGGCGGCGGTGGGATCCGGACGTTGTCCGGCTCCGTCCGGACACGTCCGGCGGCGGCGGAGACGGATTTTTAGGGTTTTCGGGGGGAGAGGAAGATCCGGAAATCGGGGGGCCTTTAAATAGGCATAGAGGGAGCTAGGAGAGTCCAAATGAGGTGCGGTTTTCGGCCACGCGATCGTGATCGAACGCTCTAGGACATGGAGCAGAGTTTGGTGGGTTTGGAGCCAAATTTAAGGGGTGTTTGGCTGCAACACACACGAGTCCTTTTCGGTCCCTCGGTTAACCGTTGGAGTATCAAACAAAGTCCAAATGGTACGAAACTTGACAGGCGGTCTACCGGTAGTAAACCAAGGCCGCTTGGCAAGTCTCGGTCCAATCCGGAAATGTTTAATCCCCACACATGAAAGAAAGCTAGAAATGACCACCGGAGGAGAACGAAGCGCCGGAATGCAAAACGGACAACAGGGAAAATGCTCGAATGCATGAGACGAACACGTATGCAAATGTAATGCACATGATGACAAGATATGAGATGCATGACAAAGACAACAACACACGGAGACAAAGACCCGAACCCGAGGAAATAAATATAACTTAACACCGGAAACAGCAAGAGTTGGATTACAAATTGGGAAAGTTACATCTGGGGTGTTACAACACTCCACCACTACGAAAGGATCTCGTCCCGAGATCTAGGACTGAAAGAACGCCGGGTACTCAGAACGGAGGTGATCCTCGCGTTCCCAGGTAGCTTCACGGTCGGAATGGTGTGACCACTTGACTTTGAGAAATTTGATTGACTTGTTGCGAGTCTTGCATTCAGTCTCTTCAAGAATAGCAACTGGGTGCTCACGATAAGAGAGATCTTCTTGGATCTCAATGTCTTCGAAGTTGATGGTGTGGTCAGGAGTCTTGAAGCACTTTTGAAGCTGAGAGACATGGAACACGTCATGAACATTTGCAAAGTTTGAAGGAAGCTCGAGTTGATAGGCGAAGTCGCCTCTCTTGCTGATAATCTTGAAAGGTCCCACGTATCTGGGGGCAAGCTTCCCTTTGATACCGAAGCGACGAGTACCTTTCATAGGAGAGACACGGAGGTAAACATGATCTCCGATCTCAAAAGGCAAATCACGGTGCTTACTATCATAGTAGCTCTTCTGACGGGATTGGGCTGCTTTGAGGTTATCACGAATGACTTTGCACATTTCTTCTGCTTCTGTGATTAAGTCATTACCCAAAAGCTGACGTTCACCGGTTTCAGACCAGTTGAGAGGGGTACGGCACTTCCTGCCATACAGAATTTCAAATGGGGCCTTGCCCGAACTTGCTTGAAAACTATTGTTGTAGGAGAATTCAGCATAAGGAAGACAATCCTCCCACTTCATGCCGAAGGAGATCACACAAGCCCTGAGCATATCTTCAAGAATCTGGTTGACACGCTCGACTTGACCGCTTGTTTGAGGATGGAAAGCTGTGCTGAAGCGGATGTTAGTGCCCATGGCCTTCTGGAAAGAATCCCAAAACTTCGAGGTAAAGATGCTGCCACGGTCTGAAGAGATCACTTGAGGAATACCGTGCAGAGAGACAATACGAGAGGTATAGAGTTCCGCCAATTGAGCTGCAGTGATCGACTCTTTGATAGGCAGAAAGTGAGCCACTTTGGTGAGTTTGTCGATGACAACAAATATAGCATCATTGCCACGCTTGGACTTAGGAAACCCAGTCACGAAGTCCATCTCAATGTGGTCAAACTTCCATTCTGGAATGGCAAGAGGTTGGAGGAGACCTGCTGGCCTTTGGTGTTCTGCCTTCACTCTTCTGCAGACATCACATTCATTCACGAGTTGAGCGATCTCACGCTTCATTCGAGTCCACCAATAGGCTTGCTTAAGGTCCTGATACATCTTCGTGCTCCCAGGGTGGATGGAGAGGAGAGAATTGTGAGCCTCGTTCAAGATCACTTTATGGAGGTCACCTTTGGGTACAACAATACGATCCTCGAAGAAGAGAGTGTCCTTGTCATCAAGGCGGTAGCACTTGTACTTGGACTAGCTCTTGGCAATCCCAATCTTCACCTTTTTCACCATAGCATCAAGAAGCTGGGCTTGGCGGATCTGGTCTTCTAAGGTAGGAGAGACTTGAAGGTTGGTGAGGAAACCTTGAGGAACAACTTGCAGATTAAGCTTGTGGAAAGCTTCACAAAGCTCGGGTTGATAAGGCTTGAGAATAAGACTGTTGCAGTAAGCCTTCCTGCTCAAAGCGTCAGCAATCACATTGTCCTTGCCTGGAGTATACTCGATACTCGGATTATACTCTTGAATCATTTCGACCCATCGAGTTTGCCTGAGGTTGAGATTAGGCTGAGTGAAGATGTACTTGAGACTCTTGTGTTCAGTGAAAATGTCCACTTTTCTTCCCAATAGAAGATGTCTCCAAGTCAAAAGAGCATGCACAACTGCCGCCAACTCGAGATCATGAGTGGGGTAGTTCTTCTCATTAGGCTTCAACTGGCGAGATGTATAAGCAACAACTTTCTTCTCTTGCATCAATACTGCGCCAAGACCTTGGAGAGAGGCATCACAAAAGACCTCGTACGGTTTGGATTCATCAGGCGGAGTCAGAACTGGAGCAGTGATCAATTTCTCTTTCAAAGTGTTGAAAGCAATGTCACACTCCGGAGACCAAACATACTTGACATGCTTCTGAAGAAGATTAGAGAGAGGCTTCGCGATCTTAGAAAAGTTTTCAACGAATCTTCGGCAATAGCTTGCGAGACCGAGAAAACTGCGGAGTTGCTTCACATTCTGAGGAGGTTCCCAATTCACAATTGCAGACACCTTCTCAGGATTCACGGCAATGCCCTTGGCAGAGATGATATGACCAAGATAAAGAACCTCATCAAGCCAAAATTCACACTTGGAGAACTTGGCGTAGAACTGATGTTCTCTGAGCTTATCGAGAACCAAACGCAAATGCTTGGCATGATCTTCCTTGTTCTTGGAGAAAACCAGAATGTCGTCGAGATAGACCAAAACGAAGTCATTGGTGTAGGCATTGAAGATGAAATTCATCATGCGAGAGAACGTCGGAGGAGCATTGGCGAGGCCAAAAGACATGACAGTGTATTCATATGAACCAAAGCTTGTTCTGAATGTTGTCTTGGGAATATCTTCTTCACGAATGTGAATCTGATGATAGCCCATACGGAGATCAAGCTTGGAGAATACTTGGGCACCTTTGAGTTGTTCGAATAGCTCATTGATGTTGGGAAGTGGGTATTTGTTCTTGATGGTCTTCTTGTTCACTAGACGGTAATCAACACAAAGTCGGTCCATTCCATCCTTCTTCTTCACAAAAAGAACACCACAACCCCACGGAGAAGAACTAGGCCGGATGAGACCCATTTTCTCTTGCATATCGAGTTGCTTCTTCAGCTCCTTCAACTCTTCAGGTCCGAGCTTGTAAGGACGCTTGCACACAGGTTCTGTGCCGGGCTCAAGATCAATAACGAATTCAACTGGCCGGTGCGGAGGCATTCCTGGAAGCTCTTCTAGAAAGACGTCTTGATATTCACAAACGACTGGAATTTGAGAGATGGCACCCAATTCACCCTTCTCATTGAGAGAAAACAAACGGATAGTATCATCACGAGCGGCAAAGACAATTACGTCCTCAGACGAATGAGTCAATTGAATCTGCCTGGCTGCACAATCAAGATGTGCCTTGTGCTTAGAAAGCCAATCCATTCCGAGAATAAGATCAATATCCGAGTTACCAAGAACCACTGGAGAAGAGAGAAACTTGTAATCGCCCAACGTGATAGAGACATCCGGGACGCAATTGTTAGAAGTCATTTGCTTGCCCGGAGACACAATCTTCAATGGAACAGGAATCCTTTCGGTCACAAAATCATGCTTGGCCACAAATGGAGTTGAAATAAAAGAAAGCGATGCACCAGTGTCAAAAAGAACTTTTGCAGGAACATCGTTAACAGGAAGGTTACCCGTGATCACATCTGGTGAGTCCTCTGCCTGAGCTGCATTCAGCAAATTGACCTTGGCGAACTTGGGGTTATGCTTGACCACAGCTGTACTTGTCGACCTGACAGGAGGAGGAGGAGGAAGACGCCTCTGGTTGAGACACTTGTTGGCATAGTGACCCTTCTGTTGGCACTTGTTGCACGTGACCTCTGAAAGCGGACGGTGATATGGAGAACTCGATCTTGGAGCTTGAGACAAAGTCTTGTTCTGAAAGCCAGGGTTGGGTGGGTGGGAAGAACCACTGCCACCTTTGCTCTTCTGCTGATACGGCTGACGGAACGGAGGAGGAGGAAGCCAAAACTTCTGCTGCTTGGCCACTTGAGTAGAGGAAGAAGGAGTAACATCTCTGACTCGCTTCTTGGAAGCATCACACCTCAACTGAGCAGCCTCTTGCTTCAGTGCCATGTTGTAGAACTCATCGTATCTCAAGGGCTCAAAGAGGACAAGAGCGAGCTGAATTTCTTCTCTGAGACCACCCCTGAACTGATATATCATGCTCTTCTCATCAGGGACGTCCTGCTTGGCAAAGCGGGCGAGCTTCTGGAACAACTTGTTGTAGTCATAAACAGACAAAGAGCCTTGCTTCAGATTGCGGAATTCCTCACGCTTGCTTTCAACCACGCTCTACGGAATATGATGAGCTCGGAAATCTCGACGGATATCATCCCAAGTGATAACACGTCCACCTCTGGAGTCCTTGTACTGCTGGAACCATTCTGCAGCTTGATCTTTGAGTTGGAAGGAAGTGAACTTAACAAAGTCCTCAGGCCTGACGTTACTGCGCTTGAAATGCTTGCACAGATCCACAAGCCAATTGTCAGCATCGGTTGCCTCAACACAATTGCTGAAAGTCTTTGGCCCGTTAGCAAGGAACTGGTTGAGTGTAGCAAAGTGACTCTGATTGCTGCCTTGATTCCCTTGACTGCCTTGATTGCGCTCTTGGAGAATTTGCATGATCAGCTGTGTGTTTGCATTGGTTGCGGCCATCATAGCTTGCCATGCCTCCGGAGGAGGTGGAGATGGTGGCGGATCAGGATTCAGAGTCGTGCGCGTTGGAGGAGCCATCCTGAAGAGGTTGACCACCATTAGCACATTGACAGATAAATATTGAAGCTGAATCCAACGGAATGAAAATTGCAACATATAGTCTTCACATCCGAACAAAATGAACAAATGCATTCCTCTTGAAATGGTCACATATCCATAAATTGAGAAGCCACATAGAATTAAGGTAGAGAAATAAATCAACAAGGTATGGATCAAGAACGAATAATAGGTAAGAAATCCCAATCTCAAACCAATATCCGTGGAAGAAAAACTAGAGCTACTAGAATTCCCACCTATGAAACTCCCGAACCTTTCCGGTTATGCAATCAGGTGTTGGGGATACAGGGGAAGCATAATATCTCACCCAAACTAGCAAATCCTACATCCAGCTGTATCCATCCTTCAACACATAACCAAGAAACCTTCGGAAACCATCTACCTCAACCTTCGAAAAGCATCCGTTATACAAGTTATGGCGATACTCCCGAACTCCCGCCCCAGTACTGGGTGGCGTCGAGATTATCTCACCAACGAACTGTATAAAAGAGATTTTCGATGTCGGCATACTAAACTCAGGTATTCCAGAACTGCAACGATAAAATTATGATGACAACACCTCGGAGCTCAACTCCCCGGGACACTTCCACTAAACCCCTGACAGGAGGCACCAAGTCAATGTTCTCACCATAAAACCATCGGAACGATTCCAAGATACCCGCGTGATCCTAAAAAAAATTTAGTGAAATTTGAGAAGAGAAGAGTCAAAACTCTACGTCAGGATGCCTTACCAGAGTGATGACGAGACTGGGAAGTAAAAAGAATTCCTAATCTCTCCGATATATAATTCCTAAAGACTCAAAACATTTTTCTAGACACAACTCGGCCGCTAAAAACGATCAAGCAATGGGGCTCCTAAGGTCGGGGAAGGCTCTGATTACCAACTTGTAACACCCTCGATGCGACTATAGCTCCCACGTGTCGAGGCACGACTTAGAGACATAATCGCATTGAAGGCATATGTCGCAAATTAGGCAATCTTCACAACATCCCATGTAATGTAAATAATAAAGGGGAGATAACATAGTTGGCTTACACTCGCCACGTCAATCAAGTACATAAATAACATTACATCAACCAAACGCTCATGGCCCGACTACGGCGCCAAAATAAAAGAGAACCCAACATGCGACACGGTCCCAATCACCCCCAACTGGGCACCACTACTGATCGTCGGGAAAGGAAACATAGTATCGTTGAGAGTCTTCGTCGAACTCCCACTTGAGCTCGTACGCGTCTCCTGGAGCGGAATCATCGGGCCCTGCATCTGGTGTAATAGTAATCTGTGAGCCACAGGGACTCAGCAATCTCGCACCCTCGCGATCAAGACTATTTAAGCTTATAGGTAAGGCAAGGTAAAATATGAGTGGAGCTGCAGCAAGCGACTAGCAAGTATGGTGGCTAACTTATTCGCAAAAGAGAGCGAGAAGAGGAGGCAAAGCACGAGCGAGAAGCTAGAGAACAACCTGCGCAAACATTACTCCAATACCGTGTCCACTTCCCGGACTCTGCCGAGAAGAGGCCATCACGGTAACACACTCGGTTGATTCATTTTAATTAAAATTAAGGTTCTAGTTATCTACAACCGGATATTAACAAATTCCCATCTGCCCATAACCGCGGGCACGGCTTTCGAAAGTTCAATCCCTGCAGGGGAGTCCCAACTTAGCCCATGACAAGCTCTCATGGTCAACGAAGGAATAGACCTCCTCCCAAGACGTTCCGATCAGACTCGGTATCTCGGTTACTCAAGACACCTCGACAGGTTAAAACAAATCCAGCAACACCGCCCGAATGTGCCGACAAATCCGGATAGGAGCTGCACATATCTCTTTCTCAGGGCACACTCAGATGAACACTATGTACAACTAAAACCAACCCTCAAGTTGCCCTGAGGTGGCGCTGCAAGTGACTCTATTTGGACCAACAC
>NC_041390.1:188435322-188437613 GCF_002162155.2 Triticum dicoccoides
GGGCTCCGGAAACCCAAGGGAAAAAGAGGCTAGGTGGCAAATGGTAAGACCAATGTTGGGCATTGCTGGAAAAGCTTTAATCAAGGCGAAATATCAAGGGGTTGCCATTATAACCCAACCGCGTAAGGAACGCAAAATCCGGGAACATAACACCGATATGACAGAAACTAGGGCGGCAAGAGTGAAACAAAACACTAGGCGAGAGGCCGAGCCTTCCACCCTTTACCAAGTATATAGATGCATTAAGATAACAAGGCAATATAATGATATCCCAACAAGTAAATAAAAGATGTTCCAACAAGGAACGGCCTCCAATCTTCACCTGCAACTAGCAACGCTATAAGAGGGGCTGAGCAAAGCGGTAACATAGCCAATCAACGGTATGCTAGGACAATGGTGGGTTAGAGGTTTGACATGGCAATTTGGGAGGCTTGCAAGCAAGTGGTAGGCATCTTAGCAATGGCATAGCAAAAGAGCGAGCAAACTAGCATAGCAAAGATAGTATTGATTTCGAGGGTATAATCATCTTGCCTGCATAGTTGTCAGAGTTGACTGGATCCGCGAAAGCAAACTCAACGGGATCCTCATTAGCGAACTCTTCTCCCGGCTCTACCCAAACAAGACAAACAAGCAACAAGGATACAATCAACCACGTGCAAACTCAAACACACGATGCAAAGATGATATGCTATGCGGGATGCGATGCGGGATGCAAAAAGAAAGATATGACAGGAAATGCATGAACCTGGCCTCAACTTGGAATTCCAAGTGTGCCACTGGAAAGATGAGATGAAATCACTTGAAAACGATATAAAGAACGCCGGAATCGGAGTTACGGTTTGGAAATGGCAAGCGATTCAAAAATGACACCGGTCTGCGATTTACAGCAAGTAGGCATCTAAATGCAATGAAATGAACATGCCACAGCAACCAAACATGACATCAAAATACATGGCAGGGAAGCATTCAAGATGCTTAACAAAAGTCTAGCACTGAGCTACGGCCAATTCATCCATTAACAGGTTTAAACAAGCATGGAAAAACGCAAATGGTAAAACAGATCTCAGACTTAGTGAAATTAACACTTGTCTGGAATTTCAGATCATATAGCCCTCTTCGGAGCAACAAAACAACATGCTACAGGACCTGAACATGGCAAAGAAAGACATGGCATGGAGATACTCAACAAGCTTAACAAAAGTACCTTAGTGACCTTGAGCCAAAAGGGATCACAAAATATCCTAACAAGCACACGAACATAGCAAAAACATAATCGGTTTTCAGACTCAGTGAAAACTGGGACATGCTGAAACATAACTCACGAAGGCATGTTTACGAGTTTGATGCACTCACCATGGTGCAAGTCATGGCAAGACAAGCATACATCCCTTAAGAAGGCACAAAATTCAAGCTAGACATGGCAAGAACAATGGCATAGCATGCACGGATCAACTACAATAACATCGGCAAAATCGCAAACAAGTTGACGATCTGCCCAGATTCGCAACGAAGCAAAAGTAGAGCTCGATTGACTCTTGCTAGGGTGCTCCATAATTGCAAACAAAGACATGGATGGATAGAGCACTACAATATTAACAAAACTCCCTTACTGATCATCCTCAAACGAGGCACGGATCACTAGGAAACAACATGAACATATGGCATCATGAGATAAACAATCCCAGGACTTAGTGAAATCACTAAGTCCCCGAAAACAGAATTAGCAAGTGCACCACTTTGCAAGCTTGCACAAGTCACCACACACATCCTAAAAATACATGGGTTGCACCTCTGGAAAGATGACAAAACCCTTAACAAAACATATGAAGAACTCACGGGCATATCATGCACACATTAATCATGGCAAAAATGACAAAAGTGCTAAACGGAGTAACAGATCTGACAATTAACTCAAGTAGCCCTCTTCTAACAGCATTTCGGGCATCAAGGTGAGCTCAAATAAAAATGATGCAATGGAATGAAATGATGTACTCTCTAAGATAAACATTTTGATATGCTATCTGCCCAAATCGGAGCTACGGATGCAAAGTTACGGGGCTGTGAAGAAGGGCACATGGATTAGGGTTAGGAGGGAAAGTCAACCGAAAATATCTTCAGATCCAGATCTGCACGGATTACGAGGATCGCCGGGGAACACTGTAGCTCGCCGGAGACGGTGGATCCGGACGACGAGCTTGCCGGAAGAGGAGCTCGGGACCGCGTGGAGGCTCGCCGGAGGCCGGGGCGGGCGCGGGGCGGCGCTCCGCGGCGAGGGCGGCGGCCGGCATCTT
>NC_041390.1:188437762-188504307 GCF_002162155.2 Triticum dicoccoides
GGCGAGGCGGCTTCGGGCCGGGGAGGGCCCGCGGCGGGCTTGTGGGCCTCGGGCGGCGGCGGTTCGCCGGGGTGCCACGTGGCACTGCGCAGTTGGCGGCGGTGGGATCCGGACGTTGTCCGGCTCCGTCCGGACACGTCCGGCGGCGGCGGAGACAGATTTTTAGGGTTTTCAGGGGGAGAGGAAGATCCGGAAATCGGGGGCCTTTAAATAGGCATAGAGGGAGCTAGGAGAGTCCAAATGAGGTTCGGTTTTCGGCCACGCGATCGTGATCGAACGCTCTAGGACATGGAGCAGAGTTTGGTGGGTTTTGGGACAAATTGAAGGGGTGTTGGGATGCAACACACACGAGGCCTTTTCGGTCCCTCGGTTAACTGTTGGAGTATCAAACGAAGTCCAAATGGTACGAAACTTGACAGGCGGTCTACCGGTAGTAAACCAAGGCCGCTTGGCAAGTCTCGGTCCAATCCGGAAATGTTTAATCCCCACACACGAAAGAAAGCTAGAAATGACCACCGGAGGAGAACGAAGCGCCAGAATGCAAAACGGACAACGGGGAAAATGCTCGAATGCATCAGACGAACACGTATGCAAATGCAATGCACATGATGACAAGCTATGAGATGCATGACAAAGACAACAACACACAGAGACAAAGACCCGAACCTGAGGAAATAAATATAACTTAACGCCGGAAACGGCAAGAGTTGGATTACAAATTGGGAAAGTTACATCCGGGGTGTTACAGGAGCGGAGTCCACTCCTCTTCAGAATAACCCGCCTAACATGGAAAATACGGACAGCCCTAGTTGATACATGAGCTATTAGAGCATACAAAACAGGATATTTATTTGAAGGTTTAGAGATTGGCACATACAAATTTACTTGGAACGGCGGGTAGATACCGTATATAGGTAGGTATGGTGGACTCATATGGAATAACTTTGGGGTTTATGGGGTTGGATGCACAAGCAGTATTCCCGCTTAATACAGGTGAAGGCTAGCAAAATACTGGGAAGCGACCAGCTAGAGAGCGACAACGGTCATGAACATGCCTTAAAATTAATCAACACCGAATGCAAGCATGAGTAGGATATAATCCACCATGAACATAAATATCGTGAAGGCTATGTTGATTTTGTTTCAACTACATGGGTGAACATGCGCCAAGTCAAGTCACTTAAATCATTCAGAGGAGGATACCACCCTATCATACCACATCATAGCTATTTTAATAGCATGTTGGCACGCAAGGTAAACCACTATAAGCTCCTAGCTAATCAAGCATGGCACAAGAAACTATGATCTCTAGTTGTCATTGCAAACATGTTTATTAATAATAGGCTGAATCAGGAACGATGAACTAATCATATTTACAAAAACAAGAGAGGTCGAGTTCATACCAGCTTTTCTCATCTCAGTCAGTCCATCATATATCGTCATAATTGCCTTTCACTTGCACGACCGAATAGTGTGAATAATGATAATAGTGCACGTGCATTGGACTAACCTGGAATCTGCAAGCATTCAATAAACAGGAGAATACAAGGTAATATGTGCTCTTGGTTAAATCAACAATAATGCATATAAGAGCCACTTCAACAATTTAATTATGGTCTTCTCCTATCGACCCCCAAAGAAAAGAAAAGAAATAAGGCTATTTACACGGGGAAGCTCCCAACAAGCAAAAGAAGAACATGAAATATTTTTGGGTTTTCTTTTTAATTACTACTACAAGCATGGAAAGTAAACTAATTAAAAGCTACAACTAATTTTTTTGGTTTTTTCTTAAGGTTTATTTAACACACAAGAAGAAAGCATAAAAAGGAAATAAACTAGCATGGATGATACAATGAAAAAGTATGAGAACCGACATCGAGCAATGAGTGTGTGAACATGAATGTAATGTCGGTGAGAAATGAGTACGCCCCCAAGCTTAGGCTTTTTGCCTAAGTTGGTCTATGGCCACGGCTGGCCTGGCGAATATCCATAATAATAGTTGGGCTCGTACTGAGATGCGGCGGCTATCGCCTCCTGAGCTGCAGCGTGGCGACGAGCGGCCTCCGCCCTCCTCTCATACTCATTTGTCTCCTCTCTGGTGATAACATATCTTCGTTTTACCTGATAATCAAAGAAGGCGGGAGCAGGGAGAGTAATACAGACATCACGGCGTCTGTTAAAGATTAAGCGATACTGGAGAGGGGATTCATTCCTCTCAACAAACTAGTGATGAACCATAGCATCATAATCCAAATAAGCAGGGGGCAACTCAATATCATCATTACGTATAGTTACACCGAGAAAATCAGCTAAGCGGGTTTCATAAATTCCACCAAAGAAATCTCCATTAAATCTATTCAGATGCAACCTACGTGCAACAATGGCTCCCAAATTATAAGATTTATCTCCTACCACAGCACTTCTAAGAATACTGAGGTCAAGGACACACATGTGACATGCCTCATTTTTACCGTTAATGCATCTACCTATGAAGAGAGCAAAATAATGTATAGCAGGAAAATGAATGCTCCCTATGGTAGCTTGTGTTATATCTCTAGATTCCCCCACAGTTATACTAGCAAGAAAATCTCTAAATTCATATTTGTGAGGTTCCCTGATACTACCCCATTGTGGAAGTTTGCAAGCAGTGGTAAAATCCTCTAAGTACATAGTGTAAGAATTTTCATAAAGATCAAATAGGACAGTTGGAGAATTACATGAAGATGAAAATTCAAACCTCCTCACAAAGGAACTAGTGAGATAGTGATACTGGCTGCACTTCTCTTCCTCGAAGCTCACAAGATCAGCGTTATGCAAATATGCGTTAAATTCTTCCTTAATTCCCGCTCGCTCCATAAAGTTTTTTCGAAGGCCATTCACAAGGACGCACTGGAGCGTTTCTTGGTGGCTCATCATCAGCATCACACATTGCAAGCCTAGGTCCTTGCTTCCTTGAAGAACCACCTTGGTACATTTTCCTAAACATATTTCTTCCTCTGAAAAATTTCTGAAATTTTTAGTAACTTCAAAATAAAAGTGAACCCAACTCAATAATATTGATAGCAACTACTCCTACAAGTGCCTAGAGCCTATATCATGCATCAAAACTACTTTTGACCATATAAATTTGACATGCAAGCTCAAGAACAGGGTCACCTAAGCAGCAAAAATTTGCAATGAATAAAGCACTAGAACAAAAACTAATTGGACCAATGGAGGAGTCACATACCAAGGAACAATCTCCCCAAGCAGTTTTGTGAGAGGTGCTTTGAGCAAGGAGATCGAAAATGGCAGCAAAATGAGCTTGGACCCGGGTAAGAACTGGATATTCGTGTTTGGGGGAGGAAGAAGGAGTGTCTGGGTGAAAGGATAAGTGGAGGAGGACCACCATGGGCCCACGAGACAGGGGGGCGCGCCCTCCACCCTCGTGGCCAGGTGGATGACCCCCTTGTTGTGTTCTCAGTGCCAAATATTCTCAAATATTCTAGAAAAAATCATATTTAAATTTCAGGGCATTTGGAGAACTTTTATTTTCGGGGTAATTTTATATTGCACGGATAAATCAGATAACAGACAGAAAAATACTATTTTTATTTTATTTAATATAAATAACAGAAAGTAAGAGGCGGGTACAGCAGGTTGTGCCTTCTAGTTTCACCAAAAGGAATCCACTAACAAGGTTGATCAAGTCTTGTTAACGAACTCATTCAGAATAACATGGAACTGGAGAAATTTCGAATAACACTATGTTACCTCAACGGGGATATGCACATCTCCAATAATAAGACTATCATATTTCTTCTTGACAGTGGGAAGAGGAAATTCAAAACCTCCAAATATAATCGATGGAATTTTTCCAATTGAGTTGATACTATGAACTTGAGGTTGTTTCCTCGGAAAGTGTACCATATGCTCATTACCATTAACATGAAAAGTGACATTGCCTTTAGTGCAATCAATAACAGCCCTTGCAGTATTCAAAAAGGGTCTTCCAAGAATAATAGACATACTATCATCCTCGGGTATATCACAAGAATAACAAAGTCCGTTAAAATTTTAACGTTTGCAACTACAACATGCACTCTCACAAATACTGACAGGTATAGCAGTTGATTTATCAGCCATTTGCAAAGATATTTCAGTAGCTGTCAACTTATTCATATCAAGTCTACGATATAAAGAGAGAGGCATAACACTAACACCGGCTCCAAGATCACATAAAGTAGTTTTAACATAGTTTCTTTTAATGGAGCATGGTATAGTAGGTACTCCTAGATCTCCTAGTTTCTTAGGTATTCCACCCTTAAAAGTATAATTAGCAAGTATGGTGGAAATTTCAGCTTCCGGTATCTTTATTTTATTTGTAATAATATCTTTCATGTACTTAGCATAAGGATTGGTTGAGCATATCAGTTAATCGCATACACAAAAAGATAGGTCTAATCATTTTAGCAAAGCGCTCAAAATCCTCATCATCCTTTTTCTTAGATGGTTTGGGAGGAAAAGGCATGGGTTTCTGAACCCAAGGCTCTCTTTCCTTGCCGTGTTTCCTAGCAACAAAGTCTTTCTTATCATAATGTGGGTTATCAAGATCAACAACAGGTTCAGTTTCTATATCATTATCATTACTAGGTTGAGCATCATCATGAACATTATTATTAGCATTATCACTAGTTTCAGGTTCATTACCAGATTGAGTTTTAGCATCAGAAATAGAAATATCATTTGGATTCTCAGGTGTTTCAGTAATAGGTTCACTAGAAGCATGCAAAGTCCTATCATTTTTCTTTTTCTTCTTTTTAGACGAACTAGGTGCATCAATATTATTTCTCTGAGAATCTTGTTCAATTCTCTTAGGATGGCCTACAGGATACAAAGGTTCCTGAGTCATTGTGCTACCTCTAGTCATAACTCTAACATCATTATCATTATTCTTACTATTCAATTCATTGAGCAAATCATTTTGAGCTTTAAGTACTTGTTCTACTTGAGTGGTAACCATAGAAGCATGTTTACTAATAAGTTTAAGTTCACCATTAACATTGGCCATATAATCACCCAAGTATTCAAGCATATTTGAATTGTATTTCAATTGTCTACCAAAATAAGCATTAAAATCTTCTTGCTTAACCATAAATTTATCAAACTCATCTAAGCATGGGCTAGCAAACTTAGTAAATGGGATTTCAGCTTTATCATATCTATAGAGAATTTACCTTTACTACCTGTGTCAGGTTATCAAGACCATGAGTTTCTTCAATAGGTAAAGGATTAAGATCATATGTTTCTTCAACAGGCGGTAAATTAAGACCATGTATTTCTTCAATAGGAGGTAAATTCTTAACATCTTCAGCTTTAATACCTTTTTCTTTCATAGATTTCTTTGCCTCTTGCATATCTTCACGACTGGGAAATAGAATACCCCTCTTCTTCGGAGTTGGTTTAGGAATAGGCTCAGGAGCTGGTTCAGGAAGTGTCCAATTATTTTCATTTGCCAACATATTATTCAATAGAATTTCAGCTTCATCCGGTGTTCTTTCCCTGAAAATAGAACCAGCACAACTATCCAGGTAATCTCTGGAAGCATCTGTTAGTCCATTATAAAAGATATCAAGTATTTCATTTTTCTTAAGAGGATGATCAGGCAAAGCATTAAGTAATTGAAGAAGCCTCCCCCAAGCTTGTGGGAGACTCTCTTCTTCAATTTGCACAAAATTATATATATCCCTTAAAGCAGCTTGTTTCTTATGAGCAGGGAAATATTTAGCAAAGAAGTAATAAATCATATCCTGGGGACTACGCACACAACTAGGATGAAGAGAATTAAACCATATCTTAGCATCACCCTTTAATGAGAACAGAAATATTTTAAGGATATAAAAGTAACGAGTTCTCTCATCATTAGTGAACATGGTGGCTATATCATTTAATTTAGTAAGATGTGCCACAACAGTTTCGGATTCATAGCCATGAAAAGTATCAGATTCAACCAAAGTAATTATAACAGGATCAACAGAGAATTCATAATCCTTATCAGTAACACAGATATGTGAAGTAGCAAAAGCAGGGTCAGGTTTCATTCTAGCATTAAGAGATTGCTGATTCCATTTAGCTAATAACCTCTTGAGTTTGTATCTATCTTTGCAAGCTAAAATAGCTAAAGAAGCTTCTTTATCAAAAACATAACCCTTAGGAATAACAGGCAAGTTCATCATCACTTTCATCAGTATTATCAGATTCAATATTTTCACTTTCTCTAACCCTAGCAATTTGTTCATAGAGAAATTCACCAAGTGGCATAGTATTATCAAGCATAGAAGTAGTTTCATCATAAGTATCATGCATAGCAGAAGTGGCATCATCAATAACATGCGACATATCGGAACGAATAGCGGAAGCAGGTTTAGGTGTCACAAGCTTACTCAAAATAGAAGGTGAATCAAGTGCAAAGCTAGATGGCAGTTCCTTACCTCCCCTCATAGTTGAGGGATAAATCTTGGTTTTTGGATCTCTCAAGTTCTTCAGAATGATAAGCAGATATAAATCCCAAGTGACTCAAAGAATAGAGCTATGCTCCCCGGCAATGGCGCCAGAAAATAGTCTTGATAACCCACAAGTATAGGGGATCGCAACAGTTTTTGAGGGTAGAGTATTCAACCCAAATTTATTGATTCGACACAAGGGGAGCCAAAGAATATTCTCAAGTATTAGCAGTTGAGTTGTCAATTCAACCACACCTGGAAACTTAATATCTGCAACAAAGTGTTTAGTAGCAAGGTAATATGATAGTAGTGGTAGCAGTAGCAAAAGGTAATGATAGCAAAAGTAATGTTTTTTGTATTTTGTAGTGATGATTGCAATAACAATGGAAAAGTAAATAAGCAAAGAGAAATATATGGAAAGCTCGTAGGCAATGGATCGGTGATGGAGAATTATGCCGGATGTGATTCATCATGTAACAGTCATAACCTAGGGTGACACAGAACTAGCTCCAGTTCATCAATGTAATGTAGGCATGTATTCCGAATATAGTCATACGTGCTTATGGAAAAGAACTTGCATGACAACTTTTGTCCTACCCTCCCGTGGCAGCGGGGTCCTAGCGGAAACTCAGGGATATTAAGGCCTCCTTTTAATAGAGTACCGGAACAAAGCATTAGCACATAGTGAATACATGAACTCCTCAAACTATGGTCATCACCGGTAAGTATCCCGATTATTGTCACTTCGGGGTTAACGGATCATAACACATAATAGGTGACTATAGACTTGCAAGATAGGATCAAGAACTCTCATATATTGATGAAAACATAATAGGTTCAGAACTGAAATCATGGCACTCGGGCCCTAGTGACAAGCATTAAGCATAGCAAAGTCATAGCAACATCAATCTCAGAACATAGTGGATACTAGGGATCAAACCCTAACAAAACTAACTCGATTACATGATAAATATCATCCAACCCATCACCGTCCAGCAAGCCTGCGATGGAATTACTCACGCACGGCGGTGAGCATCATGAAATTGGTGATGGAGGATGGTTGATGATGACGATGGCGACGGATTCCCCTCTCCGGAGCCCCGAACGGACTCCAGATCAGCCCTCCCGAGAGGTTTTAGGGCATGGCAGCGGCTCCGTATCGTAAAATGCGATGAATCCTTCTCTCTGATTTTTTTCTCCCCAAAACCAAATATATAGAGTTGGAGTTGAGGTCGGAGGAGCTCTAGGGGGCCCACAAGGTAGGGGGCACGCCCTAGGGGGCACGCACGCCCCCACCCTCGTGGACAGGTGGTGGGCCCCCTGGCCTTCATCTTTTGCAAGGATTTTTTATTATTTCCGAAAAGTCATTCCATGAAGTTTCAGGTCATTCCGAGAACTTTTGTCTCTACACATAAATAACACCATGGTAATTCTGCTGAAAACAGCGTCAGTTTGGGTTAGTTCCATTCAAATCATGCAAGTTAGAGTCCAAAACAAGGGCAAAAGTGTTTGGAAAAGTAGATACGATAGAGACGTATTAACAAGCTATGGTGTCCAGGAGTAGCACTGAAGCTGAATACAAGGCAGTTGCAAATGCTACAGCTGAGATCATATGGGTATAGTCCTTATTGAGAGAGTTGGGAGTTCCTCAACCTCAGCCACCTATCCTTTGGTGTGACAACATTGGTGCTACATATCTGTCATCTAATCCAGTGTTTCATGCTAGGAAAAAACACATTGAAGTTGACTATCACTTTTTGCGGGAACGTGTTGCACAGAAACTACTCTATATCAAGTTCATCTCTTCGAAAGATCAACTTGCTGACATCTTCACGAAGCCTCTACCAAAACCTCAGTTTGTAGGCTATAGGCACAATCTTAACGTACTTTGTACTTTAGGGCATAGTTAAGATTGAGGGAGGGTGTTAGACTGTATTTATACGTAGCCTCTGTATAGATCTTGTATATTGTATCATACACCTTTGTGTACCCCTTATATATATGAGATATCCACACCCGTTATGGGTGTTGTGCAGTTCCCCAAAACCCTAAGTTTTACACTCCGCACTATTTATGTGTGTTGCTGGTGCTGCAACGAGAGATCACAAAAGGTGGACCACAATATGGTCGTCCAGGACACACCTTCACTTGAGAGATTACTTGTAGTTGATCAACAAGGTCCAACAAGAATCAATGTCATTTCTGCGCTGAAATTGAAAGTGGTGGGCTACTCGTTTGTCAAATACTAAAACTTTCAGGTACAACAATCGCCTTATATACCTCTCCTTCTTGATATCAACGTTATTTCTAGTTTTGAAGATGTATGTTCGTCTGTCATCCAACGAAGCTTCACCGAGACTCTGGGCACAGTGAAGGTCTTGGCAATCGAATCTATCGTCCCCAACCTGGAGCAAGTTTTCAGTTGCCTGAGATGCTTTCTGTGCCTGAAGAAGCTGTATATCGAGGTGATGTTCCTTTCCTGTTAAATGTTACCATAAGGGAGTTCAATTTTTTGCACCTTTCCCAAGTTTACAATGACTATGTACTACGATTTCTGAAGGAATTTTGGAGGATTTTAGGACATACACCCCACCCCATATTGGTTGCTTCATTCATATGGTTACAATCATCCATAAGCATTTCTCCTTTGGATTCATTTGTACTAGTTTTCTTAGGAAATTTTTCATCCAATCCAACCTCTTGTGAAGAAGTCTACATGTTTCTAGATTGTAATCAAATTAATGCCCATGTTAATCATGACAGATTGAAGATGGCACATTGGTGCATTTTAGAAATCCTGCAAACCAAATGGGTGTGTAGCAGTGTTCAAAACTGCATGTAGGCACTAACATGTTCTCTTCTTTTGCTCTGCATATTAGGCCCGGTGGAAGATGTTGATAACGACAATCACATCGAATGCCTGGATCTGCATCTCTCAAATATTACTTTGAACTCCTACCGAGGGACCCCACCAGATATTACACTCGCCATGTTCTTTCTTGCCAGAGCAAAGGTGCTGAGGGTACTGAGGTTGAACACACATTTAATTAGGAAAGATCAATGGTATGATTATCAGAGGCGGCTAGTACTGTGGAATGGAAGTGCCTCCAAAAATGCCAAACTTCGTATTGGAAGTTATTGTGTCAAACCCATACATGACTTGTCAGCGGCTGATCCCTTTTTAGAAATTACGCGGTTTGCAATGTTTGCATTTGGGCGTTGTAATCTTTGACTTTGAACCTTGCAATATTTATGGTATTTTTTATATTGAATCGTTTATGTTCTCTTATCTCAATGCAAACAGTTCATTCGGGTGAACGCATGTCATACATCACACACACCTTGATCTGGCTGACCGTTTCTTTTGTGTTGCCAAATCACAAACAGTTCATCCGAGTGAACTATATGCTGCACATCGCACACACCTTGATCTGGCTGACTGTTTCTTTTATGTTGCCTAATCACAAATAGTTCATCCGAGTGAACCGTATGTTGTACATCGCACACGCCTTCATCAGGCTGCCCATTTCTTTTGTTCCGCCTCATCGCAAATGGTTCATTGGACTGAACCATATGCCCTGGATCGCACATGCAACTAAAATCTGAACCATGTTTGATGCATCCTCCATTGCAAACGTTTTGCACCTTGTTTAACAGTTTTTTACATCCCCGTTTGTGATTAATGCATCGCACACAGTTTTGTGAAAGGGTGTCTGATCGTAGTGTCGCGTTAGCAGCATCCTGCAGTAGTGGACTTTGCATCTTTTGGCATCAATATTATGAATATGTGTATAACCACAATTGTCGGGGGTTGGGTGCGACATATGCCAAAGGATGGCTTATCATGGTGGGAGCGAGTAGAACGTCGCCGGTGCCCAGAAGCGGGATTAGGCGTAGACACGAATGCCGGCGTACTTTACCCAGGTTCGGGGCTCTCCTAGGAGATAACACCCCTAGTCCTGCTCTGCGGGGTCTCCGCATGATCACTAAGTCAAAGTGAGTACAAGGGTGCTCCTCGAGCTGTATGCTGGAGGTAGGAGAAGGCAAGGCTAGCTTTCTCGTTCCTATATCTCTGGTCTAGTTCTAATGGGTCCCAACCCTTTGCATGTGTGCCCTGGGGGGTTTATATAGGCCTACCCCTCAGGGGTACAAGGGTAATATGCCTGGGCGCAGGCCCAGTCATCAGTCTCTTCGGCCTCCGACTTCTCCGCTGATTGGGGGGCACCGCCGACTGGTCTGGTACGGAGCCGACAGGCCGTACCCGCCGCTTGGCGGTCTTGCCGGCTGCTGATCACTGTAGCCACACTTCTAATGACACAGGCTTAGTCGAAGGATCATGGCTACAGCACTGCCGTCATGGCGGGCGATTACTGTAGCCACTCCCTGTCATGTCTGGTTAAGGGCGCGTGGGGCCCGTGGGATGAGCAGGCCGACTCCCACCGGGTCCGATTGGTAGGGCTCTTCGCTGTCTTCTGGACTCTAGCTGACTGGTGGGGCCCGTCGTCCTTGGGCCGTACAGACATGCCGTCGTGGGAGCAGGACTCCGCCTGCCTGTAATGATGTCTGGGCTGGTATGGCAACAGTGCCGTGCCGGGCGGGGCTCCTCGTTGGTACAGCGCACTGTGGCCGCGCGAGCCCTTAGGAAGGGGAGGGGATGGGCTGCACTATAGCCATCCCCTGTCCCGTCCCCCTTGATGTGGGTACGGGCTTCGAAGGGGCCGCGGGCCGACTCCTCGGAGCCGGCTTCTCTGGAAGCCGCCTGGCAGGAGTCGGCTTGTCTTGACCTCGCCTTCTGGACTCGGCCGTCTATGGACAGCCAGCTATTTCTCCAGCCGGCTTCCAGAAGGCGGCTCTTTATCTTGGCATCCTGAGCGGCGCGGTCAGCCCCGATGTCTCGAAAGGCTATGGGCGTCGGGGTAGCCTACCCGTGGCTCATTACTCCGACAGTAGTCCCCGAAGCTGGTGAGGCACCGTGGGTGACTGGTCGAGGAGCCTCGGCAGTTTCCTTTCTCCGAGTGCTTTGAGGCGATGCTTCGTTCGACTTCTACCGGGCCGACTGGCAGGAGTCAGACTCGCCGAATCTGACTTGTCCAAAATTTTCGAACGCCTCGGCGGGATCCAAGTGGCGTGCTAGCTAAGCTTCCAGGCCGCCGCCCGTTTCGGGCCTGTGACGTGGCGACGAGAGGCCGGGCCAGTCTGCCCACCCACGCGCGCGACGGGACACGCCTACAGGCGGGGCCCACCACTACCACGCCTCGGCACGCGAGCGGATCTGCTGCGGCCGGGGTGGACGATTGAGATTCCCGCGGAGTTACTGTGCACAGTAACTTTGCACGGTAAACGTGGGGGGCGTGGGGTAGTGGGCGCAGTAAATCCCACACCCGCCCCCTCGGCTTCGCAGCCCACTGGTCTATAAGTAGGGGGAGGAGGGGGAGCGGCAGAGCACGCGCACCCCTCCTCCTCACTGATTCCTCCTCTTCTTCCTCTCGCCGCCGTGCCCCAAGCTACGGTGAGCACCACGGTGATCCGTTCCCGATGAGCTCTTCTTCCGCCGCCACGCCCACCGCGGTGCACTCCGGCACCTGGGATGGTTCGGAGGTCCACGATGATCACATAGATTTCCTCCGCATGACACGACGGTTGCCTGGCAAGGACTTCGTGAGGGTCCGCCTCGCGCCGAAGAAGGAAATCTCGCCGGTGCCGGAGGAGGGCGAGCGGGTCGTCTTCCGCTCGCACTGCCTACACGGCCTTGGCCTTCCGGCGAGTGGCTTCTTCCGCGCCTTTCTCGAATTCTATGGTCTCCAGCCGCACCACCTCACCCCAAACACGGTGGTGCTGCTGTCTGCCTTCGTCGCATTGTGCGAAGGCTTCCTCGGCGTTCTCCCCACCATCGAGCTCTGGGGGAGTTCTTCTACTCCAAGCTCGGCACCCAAGCCGCAGGCGTGCCGGCTCAGTGCGGCGTGTTCATCACCGTGCAGAGGTCGGGGGCCGACAACCCGTTTCCCCCCATCCGGCTGATAAAGTCGGTGAAGATGTGGCAGCGGTCGTACTTCTACATGAAGAGCATCTTCGCGAAGGGCGACTGGGTCAATCTGTCGGCCTACGTGGCCAGCCCACCGGCTGGGAGGCAGCCCAACTGGTCGTATCGGGCCAGGACGCTGATGCCCGCAGGAGCAGGTGCCATCGCGCGACTCCGAGTGCTGACGCAGTCGGAGGGCCTGACCGGGCTGGATTTGCTAGCCGCCTTCGTGGCGCGCCGAGTGCTCCCACTCCAAAGTCGCCCCACATGATTTGCCAGATGAGCGGGCATCGGGACCCGAGTCGTTTGTGCACCAAGGAGATGCCTCACGCAGAGGTAGCCCACATGGTGAACTACCTTGCGAACTGCGAGCTCACGGGAGAGTGGCAGTTCGGCAAGGAGCCGTATTCACGCCCCAACCCTCCGCCCATAGTGAGTTGTTTCTTTTCCTTTTTCTTTGACTCCTTTGCCGCTGAGTCCGTCTTGTCCAATCTGACCAATCAGCTTTGGTCAGAACCCCCCTCCATCCGGCATCCGGCGCCGTGGGGTCGGCCCACGAATTCCTCCCCGATCGGGCGGAGAGCGACGTCGACGACCCCGACTTGGGGGCGGCGGCTTTGGAGGACGACGCCAAGGGAGGAAGCGGCAAAGTGGGCGGCCTAAGGCTCGGGGCCAGTTTCGAGGATTGGCCTGACGATGACGCGGAGGAGGTCGCCCCGTGCCACCAGCCAGGAGCCAGCCAGCCCGGCGCGAGCTCTTGTGCCACGGCGGACGCCCAAGGCGGCGCGAAGAAGCGCAGGGCCTCGCCGAGCATGTTTGGCTGCCGGCCGAAGAAGCCCAAGGGCTCGGCCGTGGCAACCAAGCGGGACGAGGCGGCCGCAAAGGCCCACCGCTTCCGCAAGGAAGTGAAGAAGCCGCTGCTGGTCTCCGCGTAAGTGCTTCCTTTCTTGCGCTTTCATTTTTTCTTTCGTTGATCTTGTCTGAGTTTGCTTGCTTGTCGCCCTTGGGTCCAGGGCTCCCCTCTCTCTTGACAAGGTCGCTGCCGCCTCCATCGTGGGGTCGGCGGAGAATTCCGCCACCACTCGGCGGATTGACCCTGCCGCCGACCTCCGAGAGGCGATAGAGCGGAACGCACGAGAGGTGTGTGAAGAGTAGGAAGCCGCCCGCCTGAAGAAGGCGGGGGCTGAGAAGGCGGAGGCCGCCGCCAAGAAGAGACTGGAGGAGGCCGAGGCCGCCGACGCGGTGAAGAAACAAGCTGAAGAAGCCGCGCACCGCCAGTCGGCGGTTTTTGTTATTCCTCTAAACTCCGCGCCACCACCCCCGGAGATCACGGCGCAAACTCAGGAGGCCGGCGGCGAGAACCCGGTCATGGAGAGGGATGGCGGCGACACTTCCATACCGGATGTGATCGTGCCACCACCGCCTCCATCTGGGAGCGCGCAAGACGAGCAGCCGGCGGACCCGCCGGTGCCGCCGACTGAAGACGAGGTGGCGGCGGGCCTAGTTCTCCAGGTCGGGCCGACTGCTAAGCAGTCGGGCCGGATCTCCTTGGCGACTATTCTTCCTTGTTGGTGAATAACACCTTGTTATCTTCTTTCTTCTGCAGAGGCCAACGACGCCCTGTAGCAGCAGCTAGGCGAGGCCAACACTGCCCTGCGCACCAAGGAGGAGGAGTGCGGCCAGCTGGCTGAGGAGCGCGACCGGCTGGTCACGCAGCTGGCGGAGCAGAAGGAGGTGCTCAAGAAGGCCCAGAAAGAGGCGGAGGACAAGGAAACCGCCCTCCTTGCTGAATTCGCGTCCGAGCGCTCATCCTGGACCAACAAGGAGGCGATGCTGTCCTCCGGCTTCCATGAGATCGAGGATCTCGTGGACGGTGAGCCTCTCCTCACTTTTCTTCTTTGAGCTGCCGGCTGTTGGTCGAGCCGACTTCTAATCTCTAATTTGGCTCTTTGCCTTCCTGTCCTGGCAGACTTCTTCCCTGGCCACTCGGACGCCGCCAACTAGGCCATCGAGGCTGATCGTGAAGGGCGGAGGGTGGATGGCGCGAAGATCGCTGCTGACTCCCCCCGAACCCTTAACGAGCAGATCCTGAGCATTGAGCCGCGTCTTCGGCCGGCTCACCGGATGCTGCACCGGCTTCAACGTGTCAGCGCCCAAGCGATCGCCGCCCTGTGGCCGGACATGCAAGCACCGTGCACCCCAAGTCGGACTGCCGACTGGCTGGAGGTAGCGGCTGGCCGCCTTGAGGCCTAGAAGGGCTCTTCGGCCCATGCTGGAGCACGCCGGGCCTTAGAGTTCGTCGAGGCGTGGTATCCTGGGATGAGTCTAGCCCAGCTAGCCATGTTCCGGCTAGAAGCTCAGGCGGAGTTGGCGGTCGTGGAAGATGACCTAGTCAAGCGCGCGGCGTCGATCATCGAGTACACTGGCACCAGCGTCTTCGTCCCGGAGCGGGCTGAGAATGGCGACGAGGCACCGCCGGAATGGTTCGGGGTGAATCCGGCTGACGACGAGGATTTAGCGGAGGTGATCGACTCCAGTGGCGAGGAAGAAGGCGGGGCGGAGGAGGAAGGCGAAGGGGAGGTGCTGGAGGTCAGAGCGGACGGCCAGCCTCAACTCGACCGCGCCTCCAACAATGAGCCACGCCCAACCGAGCCGGCTACCACTAGAGGCGACCAAGCGGAGACTTCCCAGCCGGCCGCTCCACCAGCCGGCGCTGCCGATTCCGCTGTTCCACCAAGCTCGCCTGCTGCTTCCTAGGCTGCCACTTTACCTTTGTTTATACCTGCTTATCGATCTCGATGAACTTTGTTAATTTTGCACAATTGCACCCGCGGGGTGTATCTTGAACTGCTGTTTGAAGATTGGCCAAAGGCCTTTGCTATGTAAATACATTCCGAATTCTATTTTTTCTTGCCTGTTTCTCTTTGGCTTTTTTCCTTTGTCGCCTTCCCTTGGTTGCCGTCTTGCCAGTCAGACAGCCGCTCTGCAGACTGTTGCTGGATCAAGTTCTTAGCTTCTTTAGGGAAGGCAAGTACTTAGCCATTTAGAGTTCTTTGGTAAGTTAAGTAGAACATGGCGAGCTGACTGCTCACCAGTCGGTCGTAAGAGGCGGGAAGCCGGCTTAGACTATGCCCATGCTTGTGTCCTTAGCCATTTTTCATATGGGCACCCTTTCTACCTTACGCCTGCCCACCGTCAGGTAGCTTTGTGAGCTGCGGCTTCTGGCAGGAGACGGCTTAGGTGCCACAAATTACATGTCCGGCTGCAGAAGCATTTCGTAGTGCAAGGCGGCAAGTCCCCGGGCCGACTAGTCGGACCCGGTGCCAAGCGGCAAAAAAATAACATACTTATGGGCATGATTCTTATCATATAGATAAAAGAGGGCAGTCCCCGAGCTCGTCTCGGGGGACCCGGAGTCTTTGTACTTAATACAAAAGGTAGCATGGTACATACTGCTTTAACTATAAAATCTTCGGAGGAGGTTTGCGTTCCACAGCCATTCCGTCTCCTTGCCGGAGTCGTCCCTCTTGCGTGCTCGAGGCTTTTGAGCATCGATCAGGTAGTAGGAGTCGTTGCCTAGCACTTTGTTGATGACGAAGGGGCCTTCATAAGGCGCTGAGAGCTTGTGCTGACTGGCTATTCGCTGGATCAGCCAGAGCACAAGGTCTCCCTCTTGGAAAGATCTCGGCTTGACCTTGCGGTTATAATACTGGCGCAGGCTCTGCTGGTAGATGCTGGACCGACTGAGTGCCAACAGCCGGCCCTCTTCCAGCAGATCGACGCCGTCTTGACGTGCTTCTTCTACCTCCTCTTCGGTGTACATGGTGACTCGAGGGGAGTCGAACTCTATGTCCGTTGGGATGACGGCTTTGGCACTGTAAACGAGGAAGAATGGCATGAAGCCGGTTGACTTGTTTGGAGTTGTGCGTAGGCTCCAGAGGATGGCTGGCAGCTCGTCGAGTCAACAGCCGGCCGAACGCTCCAGAGGCTCGACCAGTGGAGGCTTGATGCCGGACAAGATTAGGCCGTTTGCTCGCTCTACTTGTCCATTTGACTACGGATGGGCAACGGACGCTAAGTCCAGTCTGATGCCCTGCGTCGCGCAGAAACGGGCCAAGGCGCCTTTGGCAAAGTTTGTGCCGTTGTCGGTGATGATGTTGTGCGGTATGCCGTATCTAATGGTGATGTCGGAGATGAAAGTCACAGCAGTCGGACCGTTCAGCTTCTTGATTGGTTTGGCCTCTATCCACTTGGTGAACTTGTCCACCGTGACAAGCAGATGGGTCATGCTGCCTCCCGCTGTTTTGAATGGTCCCACCATGTCCAGGCCCCAGACAGCAAAGGGCCAGGAAATGGGAACAGTCTTGAGCGCAGAAGCCGACTGATGTGGCTTGGAACGAAACTTCTGGCACCCTTTGCATTTTTGGACCAATTCCTTGGCGTCTTCAAGAGCAGTCGGCCAGAAGAAACCATGGCGGAAGGCTTTGGCGACGAGTGCTCTTGAAGCCGCGTGGTGGCCACACTCGCCTTGATGGATGTCTTTGAGAATCGCTTGGCCTTGCTCCGGCTCCACGCAGTGGTGGTAGACACAAGTGACACTCCACCTCATGAGCTCTCTATCGACAATGGTGTAGGCTGCTGCCCGGCGTTGCACTTGCCGGGCCGAGATCTCATTAGTTGGTAGCTCTTTGTTCACCAAAAAATTGAGGATGGGCTGGGCCCATGAAGGTGCCGTGACTTCTGCAACTGTCAGGATTGCAACTTGGACAAGGGCGGCTGGGCCGGGAGGCGGCGGGTTGGAGTCGGCAGCCGCTTGCTGTGTCGATGAAGTCCCCGGGCCGATTGGTGCAGTCCTTGGGCCGAGTTCTGAAGTCCCCGGGCTAGTCACTGCAGTCCCCGGGCCGGGTGCGACAGCTGCGACCCTCGGGCCGTCCGTTAGAACTCCCGTGCCGGCTGATTGAGCTCTCAAGTCGGATCTGACTGCTTCAGGAGGAGCCGGCACGAAGATAGAATCTGACTCTGGTGATGGCTTGACAGACGGTTTGAGAAGGCGCTGAAGGGCGACGCCGGTTGGTATTGCTTGACGGGTGGAGCCGATTCGTGCCAGGGCGTCTGCTTGGTTGTTGTCGTTTCTTGGCACATGGAGAAACTCGCATCCCTCAAAATATCCAGTGAGTTGCTGTACGAGGAAGCGGTAGCTCGCCATGTTTGCATCTTTGGCGTCCCAGTCACCTGACGACCGCTGGACCACCAAGTCGGAGTCCCCATAGCACAGGATCCGGCGAATGCCGAGCTCTTTGGCAAGCCGGAGCCCGTGAATGAGTGCCTCGTATTCGGCGACGTTGTTGGAGGCGACAAAGTGGATATGCAGCACATATTTGAGCTTGTCGCCTTTGGGAGAGGTGAGGACGATGTCGGCTCCCAAGCCGGTGCGCATTTTCGAGTCGTCAAAATGCATCCGCCAATGGGTGGAGTCGGGCACTAGCAGCAAGTACTGGGTCTCAGCCCAGTCGACGAGGAAGTCGGCCAGCGCTTGTGACTTGATGGCGGTGCGAGGCTGGTAGTAGATGGTGTAGGGGGGCAGATCTATGGCCCATTTGGCCATTCGGCTCGAAGCATCTCGGCTTCCAATGATCTCGGCCAGTGGAGCTGTGTAGACCACAGTGATTGGATGCTCTTGAAAGTACGGTTTCAATTTTTTGGCGGAAAAGTGCACGCCATAGCACATCTTCTGGTAGTGGGGGTAGTTTTGCTTGGAGGTCGACAGTACTTCACTCAAATAATATACTGGTCTCTGGAATGGTAGGGCTTTGCCTTCCTCCTTGCGCTCTACCACGATGACTGTGCTGACCACTCGGCTGGTGGAGGCGATGTATAGGAGCATGGGCTCCTTAGGAGCCGGAGCCGCCAGGACAGGCAGAGTAGTCAACATCTTCTTCAACTAGAGAAAAGCTTCGTCAGCCTTGTGGTTCCACTCGAAAAAAGTGGTCTTCTTCATGAGTTGGTATAGGGGGAGAGCCTTCTCGCCCAGCCGACTGATGAATCGGCTGATGGATGCCAAACAACCGGTGAACTTATGTACGTCCAGCAGTCGGCTGGGTACTTCCATCCTCTCAATGGCCTTAATCTTCACAGGGTTGCATTCTATGTCGCGTTCTGAGACCAGGAAGACAAGAAGCTGGACGACTGGTACTCTAAAGACGCATTTCTCTGGGTTGAGCTTGATTTGAAATCGGTGCAAGTTCTCAAAGGTCTCCTTGAGGTCTTCTAGCAGCGTTCCACGCTTATCCGTCTTCACCACCACATCGTCCATGTAAACGTGGGTGTTTTTGCCGAGTTGCTTGAGAAGGCACTTCTGCATGCAACGTTGAAAGGTGGCACCGGCATTCCTCAAGACGAACATCATAGTCAAGTAGCAGAAGGCTCCAAATGGCGTGATGAAGGCGGTCTTCAGTCTGTCAGCCGGGTTCAACTTGATCTGGTAGTATCCTGAATATGCATCCAAAAAACTCAACAACTCGCATCCCGCTGTGGAGTCTATTACTTGGTCGATTCTTGGTAAAGCAAACGGGTCCTTGGGGCATGCTTTGTTGAGGCTGGTATAATCAATACACATACGCCACTGCTTGTTCTTCTTCAGCACAAGGACCGGGTTGGCCAACCACTCTGGAAAGAACACCTCCATGATGAAGCCGGCTGCCAGCAGCCGGGCAATTTCTTCTCCGACGACTCTTCTCTTCTCTTCTAACAGGCGGCGCAAGGGCCGCCTGACTGGCTTGGCATCAGACTGGACATGTAATTTGTGCTCGGCGAAATCCGTCGGGACACCTGGCATGTCTTTGGGGGACCATGCGAAGATGTCCCGATTCTCACGGAGGAAATCGATGAGCTCGCCTTCCTATTTCCTGTCGAGGTTTGTACCTATGACAGCATACCTCTCCGGGTGCTCTGGGTCCAAGGGTATCTTCTTTGTTTCTTTGGCCGGCTTGAACGAGCCCTCAGCTTCTGACTCCTTGGGATCGGGCGACATCTCTGGCTGCTTGCTTGCCATCGCCATAACATGGTCAAGGAGCCGCTTCTCAGCTGCGATCACGAGGGACTCGGCCAATCGACTGCTCTCTGCTGCGCAGGCAGACGACTTCTTGTAGTCGCCAGCTATGGTCAGAATCCCCTTGGAACTCGGCATCTTCATCTTGAGGTAGGCATAGTGGGGGACAACCATGAACTTGGCCAGGGCAGGCCGGCCAAGTAACGCATTGTATGGGCTCTCAAGGTCCACCACTTCAAACCATACTGATTCTCAGCGGAAATGATCTTTGTCTCCAAAGAGGACGTCTATCAGAATCTTGCCGATTGGTGAGCAAGAAAGGCCAGGAACTATGCCATGGAATACTGTCCGGCTGGGCTGAAGCTGCCTTTGTCTGATTCCTAATTTTGGTATCCATGTATAGGATGTTAATGTTGTTGCCGCCGTCTATCAGGACTCGGGAGAAGCGAGCTGCTCGCTTGTCCGTGGCAAAGGTGGCGTCCAAAATAAGGGCATAGGAGCCAGGCTTATGCATCACCTCCGGGTGGCCAGCTCTGCTCCAGCTGATGGGCTTTTTAGGCCAATGCATGAACTCTGGGGTCTCTGATGCTACCGCATTTACTTCTTATTACTGCTGCCGCCTGCTGCGTCGATCATTGGCCACACTGGTGAAGATGACATATGCTCCATGCTCTTCTGGGTATTCGTCTTGCATTGCGCCGACTGGTCTGACCGTCGGCTGCTGGGGCGGGGGAGGAGGCGGCTGCCCAGCAGGCGCCGGAGGCATGAGGCCGTCTCCCTTGACGATCCTGGTGAGCCAGTGGCACTTCCGAGTGGTGTGGTTGGACGGCTTCGCACCACTATGGAATTTGCAGGGAGCATCCAAAGTCTGCTCATATGAGAAAGCCGGCAACCAGTTGGGCTTGCCGCCCTTCTGTCGTTTGGGCGGAGGCGGCCCTTCCGGCTGCTGGTCTTCGACTGTTGCCACCTGCCGGCAGGTGGAAGCCGGCTGCGTGGCCTTGCGCTTGTGATCGTTCTGTTGTTGACGCCGACTGGCGTCTCCAGCCGGGGTTCGAGGAGCCTGAGGAGCCACCTTGCCAGTCGCACTAACTTGGATCTCCGCCTTCATGGAGGAGTCGGCCGTGGCATATTTGTCTGCTATGATCAGTAGCTCGTCGAGGGTCTCTAGCTCGTCGCAGAGGAGCTTGTGCTTGAGGAGGGTGCCCTCTCGGCACCCGGCGGTGAAGTATTCGATGGCCTGCACTGTTGGGGAACGTAGAAGAAATTCAAAATTTTCCTACGTATCACCAAGATCTATCTATGGAGAAACCAGCAACGAGGGGAAGGAGAGTGCATCTACATACCCTTGTAGATCGCTAAGCGGAAGCGTTCAAGAGAACGGGGTTGAAGGAGTCGTACTCGTCGTGATCCAAATCACCAGAGATCCTAGTGCCGAACGGACGACACCTCCTTGTTCAACACACGTACAGCCCGGTGACGTCTCCCATGCCTTGATCCAGCAAGGAGAGAGGGAGAGGTTGAGGAAGACTCCATCCAGCAGCAGCACAACGGCGTGGTGGTGGTGGAGGAGCGTGGCAATCCAGTAGGGCTTCGCCAAGCACCACGGGAGAGGAGGAGGAGGAAGAGAGGCAGGGCTGCACCAAGAGGGAGAAGTTCTCATGTGTTGGACAGCCCCAAAACCCCCACTATTTATAGGAGGAGGGGAGGGGGCTGCGCCCCCTCTAGGGTTCCCTCCCTAGGGGTGGCGGCAGCCCCCAGATGGCATCTGGTGCGGCCAGAAGGGGGAGAGGGGGGAGGCGCACCTAGGGTGGGCCTTAGGGCCCATCTGCCCTAGGGTTTGCCCCCTTCCCCACTTCCCTTGCGCCTTGGGCCCTGTGGGGGGGCGCACCAGCCCACCTGGGGCTGGTCCCCTCCCACACTTGGCCCATGCTGCCCTCCAAGGTTGGTGGCCCCACTTGGTGGACCCCCGGGACCCTCCCGGTGGTCCCGGTACGTTACCGAAAAAACCCGAAACTTTTCCGGTGACCAAAACAGGACTTCCCATATATAAATCTTTACCTCCGGACCATTCCGGAACTCCTCGTGACATCCGGGATCTCATCCGGGACACCGAACAACATTCGGTAACCTCATACAAACTTCCTTTATAACCCTAGCGTCATCGAACCTTAAGTGTGTAGACCCTACGGGTTCGGGAACCATGCAGACATGACCGAGACGTTCTCCGGTCAATAACCAACAGCGGGATCTGGATACCCATGTTGGCTCCCACATGTTCCACGATAATCTCATCGGATGAACCACGATGTCAAGGACTCAATCGATCCCGTATACAATTCCCTTTGTCTAGCGGTATTTTACTTGCCCGAGATTCGATCGTCGGTATACCGATACCTTGTTCAATCTCGTTACCGGCAAGTCTCTTTACTCGTTCCGTAACACATCATCCCGTGATCAACCCCTTGGTCACATTGTGCACATTATGATGATGTCCTACCGAGTGGGCCCAGAGATACCTCTCCGTTTACACGGAGTGACAAATCCCAGTCTCGATTCGTGCCAACCCAACAGACACTTTCGGAGATACCTGTAATGCACCTTTATAGCCACCCAGTTACGTTGTGACGTTTGGTACACCCAAAGCATTCCTACGGTATCCGGGAGTTGCACAATCTCATGGTCTAAGGAAAAGATACTTGACATTAGAAAAGCTTTAGCATACGAACTACACGATCTTTGTGCTAGGCTTAGGATTGGGTCTTGTCCATCACATCATTCTCCTAATGATGTGATCCCGTTATCAATGACATCCAATGTCCATAGCCAGGAAACCATGACTATCTGTTGATCACAACGAGCTAGTCAACTAGAGGCTCACTAGGGACATATTGTGGTCTATGTATTCACACGTGTATTACGATTTCCGGATAATACAGTTATAGCATGAATAAAAGACTATTATCATGAACAAAGAAATATAATAATAACACTTTTATTATTGCCTCTAGGGCATATTTCCAACATGCACCTCGTGCATGCCCTCGCAGGAGTTATGAAGCTCGGCCCAGCGCGTGAGGTAGTCGCGAGTTGACTCGTTGGGGCCTTGCATGCACAAGGAAAGCTGGCGCGGTTTGGGAGGCCGCTTGTACGTGATGGTGAAGTTGCGGATGGAGGCATCGGTGAAGTCGACCCAACCGTTGATGCTGCGGGGCTTCAACCTGTTTAGCCAAGTCCGGGCTGTGCCCTGGAGCATGAGCGGAACATACTTCACGGCAACATGCTTGTTGCCGTTTGCTATGCTGACGGCTGTAGAGTAGTCAACCAGTCAATATTCTGGCTTCACAGAGCCGGTGTATTTGGGCGTGTATCTTGGGAGTGTGAACCCTCTGGGGAAAGGCTCGTCTCGAATGCGGGGGCCGAAACACGGCGAACCCTACTCATCTTCTTCTTCAAGCGCCAGGGATCGGTAGACACGGTCGATCCGGTGGCGGGCATCATTCTCTCCGACTCCCTCTCGGTGGCCAAGGCGGTCGCCGAGTGTCGGGTGGTCAACAGGCGGCAGGGAGACTCGCCTTTCCCTGCGAGGGGGAGGAGGCGGACAGTCGTCCCGTTGTTCCACTGCTCTTGGGCGGCCATCTTGGTCGCGCTCTATGGTGATGCAAGTCCGACTGCGGCTAGCAGCCGGCTCCTTGTCTTTTCTTCCACGGACGCCACCGGTCGGTGTCTGAGATGTCGCGCCTTGGTCTCGGCAGGGATGCAGGTCGTCATTCTGCCGACGCAGCGCGTCGATGCGACAGCCAGCCTCGTTCTGCTCGGCAGCCGCGTCGAGGAGCCGCTGAACGCGCTCCGCCATCAGGCGACGCTCCTCTCCCTCGAAATTGTCCAGCTCGTCTGGTGCCGCTTGGGCAGCTCGGATGTTTTCCACCGACGTGGCGTAGACGGGGCGATTTGCCCTGAATAGGTTGGCGATGGCCACACCGCACTGCTGGACTACGCCAACGTGGCTGGGCCCGGCGGGAACCGGCATGCCGCCCACAGCGCGGTCCAACTCGCGCTGATAGGCCTCCGATAGGCGTCTCATGCTGGCCAGCTTCTTGGCGCCTTCGACAAGCTGAAGGCAGCGCGCCTCCAGCGTCTCGGCGTCGGCATCTTCGGGAATGGGCGTGGTCAGGTCTTGTAGTGCCGCATCAAGCGGGTCGCGAGCACCTCCGTCGGAGTGCTCGCCGTGACCGAAGACAAGTATCTCCGTGACGGTGCTTCCGCCGCTCTCTGCGCGAGGGAGCGGCTCGTCGTAGACCACCACGTTGGTGGGGAACGCGTCAAGCGACGCGGTGTCGGAGTCGACCAACATCGGGTCGGTGGAGCCTACGGACTCCAAGTCCATAGCAGGCTCGCTGGCGACGTGGAGTTGGTAGAGGAGTCTCGCAAGGAGGCTCTCGGGGCTACCTGTGCCTGCGTAGGATGAGGGATCATCGGAGAGGCAGACCTCGCCGACAAGATCGGCGAGGCAACTGGCCGCGCGGGCGATTTCCGCGCCAAGCAGCGCATCGGCGCAGACTTCGTCTGGCGTGCCGGGCTGGCTGCACTCGCTAGGGAGAAAAAGGGTTCCCGTCCAGAACAGGTCTCCGGATGACAGTGCACCTCGCCCCATGGTGGGCGCCAAATGTCGTGGGTTGGGTGCGACATATGCCAAAGGATGGCTTATCATGGTGGGAGCGAGTAGAACGTCGCCGGTGCCCAGAAGCGGGATTAGGCGTAGACACGAACGCCGATGTACTTTACCCAGGTTCGGGGCTCTCCTAGGAGATAACACCCTAGTCCTACTCTGCGGGGTCTCCGCATGATCAATAAGGCAAAGTGAGTACAAGGGTGCTCCTCGAGTTGTATGCTGGAGGTAGGAGAAGGCAAGGCTAGCTTTCTCCTTCCTATATCTCTGGTCTAGTTCTAATGGGTCTGAACCCTTTGCATTGGTGCCCTGGGGGGTTTATATAGGCCTACCCCCTAGGGGTACAAGGGTAATATGACTGGGCGCAGGCCCAGTCATCAGTCTCTTCGGCCACCGACTTCTCCGCCGACTGCTGGGGCCCGCCGATTGGGGGGCCCCGCCGACTGGTCTGGTACGGAGCCGACAGGCCGTACCCGCAGCTTGGGGTTCTTGCCGGCTGCTGATCACTGTAGCCGTGCTTCTAATGACGCAGGCTTGGTCGAAGGATCATGGCTACAGCACCGCCGTCATGGCGGGCGATTACTGTAGCCACTCCCCGTCATGTCTGGTTAAGGGCGCGTGGGACCCGTGGGATGAGCAGGCCGACTCCTAGGGGCCGACTCCCATCAGGTCCGATTGGTAGGGCTCTTCGCCGTCTTCTGGACTCTCGCTGACTGGTGGGGCCCATCGTCCTTGGGCCATACAGACAGGCCATCATTGGAGCAGGACTCCGCCTGCCTGTAATGATGCCAGGGCTGGTATGGCAACAGTGCCGCGCCAGGCGGGGCTCCTCGTTGGTACAGTGCACTGTGGCCGCGCCAGCCCTTAGGAAGGGGAGGGGATGGGCTGCACTATAGCCATCCCCTGTCCCACCCCCCTTGATGTGGGTACGGGCTTCAAAGGGGCCGTGGGCCGACTCCTCGGAGCCGGCTTCTCTGGAAGCCACATGGCAGGAGTTGGCTTGTCTTGACCTCGCCTTTTGGACTCGGCCGTCTACGGGCAACCGGCTATTTCTCCAGCTGGCTTCCAGAAGGCGGCTCTTTACCTTGGCATCCTGAGGGGCGCGGTCATCCCCGATGTCTCAAAAGGCTATGGGCGTCGGGTTAGCCTACCTGTGGCCCATTACTCCGACAACGATCGAGATTCAGCAAACCATTCACATTGGGTGTATGACCATTGAAGGTTTTATTCATGTAAACAGAACAACAATTATTCTCTGACTTAAATGAATAACTGTATTGCAATAAACATGATCTAATCATATTCATGCTCAATGCAAACACCAAATAACATTTATTTAGGTTCAATGGTAATCCCAAAGGTAGAGGGAGTGTGCGATGGTGATCGTATCAACCTTTGAATAACTTCCAACACACATTGTCACCTCACCCTTAACTAGTCTCTATTCATTCAACAACTCCTGTTTCGAGTTATTAATCTCAGCAACTGAACCGGTATCAAATACTCATGAGCTACTACGAACACTAGTAAGGTACACATCAATAATCTATATATCAAATATACCTTTGTTCACTTTGTCATCCTTCTTATCCGGCAAGTATTTGGGGCAGTTCCGCTTCTAGTGACCATTCCCTTTGCAGTATAAGCACTTAGTTTCAGGCTTAGGTCCAGCTTTGGGCTTCTTCACGGGAGTGAAAACTTGTTTGTCATTCTTCTTGAAGTTTCCTTTCTTTCCATTGCCCTTTTCTTGAAACTAGTGGTCTTGATAACCATCAACATTGATGCTCTTTCTTGATTTCTACCTTCATCGATTTCAGCACCGCGAAGAGCTTGGGAATCGTTTTCGTCATCCCTTGCATATTATAGTTCATCATGAAGTTCTAGTAAGTTGGTAATAGTGACTAGATAACTCTGTCAATCACTATATAATCTGGAAGATTAACACCCACTTGATTCAAGTGATTGTAGTACCCAGACATTCTGAGTACATGCTCACTGGCTGAGCCATTCTCCTCTATCTTGTAGGCAAAGTACTTGTTAGAGGTCTCATACCTCTCGACATGGGCATGAGTCTGAAATACCAATTTCAACTCTTGGAACATCTTATATGCTTCATGGCATTCAAAACATTTTTGAAGTCCCGGTTCTAAGCCGCAAAGCATGGTGCACTAAACTATCAAGTAATCATCATACCGAGCCTGTCAAACGTTAATAACGTCTGCATCTGCTCTTGCAATAGGTCTGTCACCTAGCGGTGCATCAAGGACATAATTTCTTCTATGCAGCAACGAGGATAATCCTCATATCACGGACCCAGTCCGCATCATTGATACTATCATCTTTCAACTTTTCTCTAGGAACATATCAAAAATATATATAGGAGCTATATCGCGAGTTATTGATCTACAACATAGATAAGCAAATACTATCAGGACTAAGTTCATGATAAATTAAGTTCAATTAATCATATTACTTAAGAACTCCCACTTAGATAGACATCCCTAGAGTCATCTAAATGATCACGTGATCCATATCACTTTCGGTCTCAGTGTTTAGAGGCCATATCTTCATATGCTAGGCTCGTCAAGTTTAACCCGAGTATTGTGCACGTGCAAAACTATCTTACACCCGTTGTATGTGAACGTAGAGCTTATCACACCCGATCATCACGTGGTGTCTCGGCACGACAAACTGTAGCAATTGTGCATACTCAGGAAGAACACTTATACCTTGAAATTTAGTGAGGGATCATCTTATAATGCTACCGTCGAACTAAGCAAAATAAGATGCATAAAAGATAAACATCACATGCAATCAAAATATGTGACATGATATGGCCATCAACATCTTGTTCCTTTGATCTCCATCTCCAAAGCACCGTCATGATCTCCATCGTCACCGGCTTGACACCTTGATCTCCATCATAGCGTCGTTGTCATCTCGCCGACTATGTCTTCTACGACTATCACTACCGCTTAGTGATAAAGTAAAACAATTACATGGCGATTGCATTTCATACAATAAAGCGACAACCATAAGGCTCCTGCCAGTTGTTGATAACTTCTACAAAAGATGATCATCTCATACAACAATTTATATCTCATCACGTCTTGACCATATCACACCATAACATGCCCTGCAAAAACAAGTTAGACGTCCTCTACTTTGTTGTTGCAAGTTTTACGTGGCTACTACGGGCTTCTAGCAAGAACCCTTCTTACCTACGCATCAAAACCACAATGATTTTTCGTCAAGTGTGCTGTTTTAACCTTCAACAAGGACCGGTCGTAGTCAAATTCGATACAACTAAAGTTGGAGAAACAGACACCCGCCAGCCACCTGTGTGCAAAAGCACGTCGGTAGAACTGATCTCATGAATGTGGTCATGTAATGTTGGTCCGGGCCGCTTCATCCAACAATACCTTCGAATCAAAATAAGACGTTGGTGGTAAGCAGTATGACTATTATCGCCCACAACTCTTTGTGTTCTACTCGTGCATATCATCTACGCATAGACCTGGCCCGGATGCCACTGTTGGGGAACGTAGCATACAATTTAAAAAATTCCCTACGATCACGCAAGATCTATCTAGGAGATGCATAAAAACGAGAGGGGGAGAGGTGTGTCCATGTACCCTCGTAGACCGAAAGCGGAAGCATTAGGTTAACGCGGTTGATGTTGTCGAACGTCTTCACGATCCAACCGATCTAGTACCAAATGAGCGGCACCTCCGAGTTCAGCACATGTTCAGCTCGATGACGTCCCTCGAACTCTTGATCTAGCAGAGGGTCGAGGGAGAGTTCTGTCAGCATGACAACATGGTGATGGTGATGGTGATGTGATCCGCGCAGGGCTTCGCCTAAGCACTACGACGCTATGATCGGAGGAGTAAACTATGGAGGGGGCACCGCACACGGCTAAGAGAACAATTGATGTGCTATGGGGTGCCCCTCGTATATAAAGGAGGGGAGGAGGAGGCCGGCCACCAAGGGGCGCGCCATGAGGGGGAGTCCTACTAGGACTCCTAGTCCTAGTAGGATTCCCCCCCCCCCGCCTCTCTTTTTCCTTCTCATGGAGGTGCAAAGGGGGAAGGAGAGGGAGTTGGAGAAGGAAAGGGGGGTGGCGCCCCCTTCCCTAAACCAATTTGGCCTCCTCCCTTGTGGAGGGCGCACCAGCCCCTTGTGGGCTGGTTAGCCTCCCTCCTATGGCCCATATGGCCCATATCTTTCCCCGGGGGGTTCCGGTAACCCCTCCCGTACTCCGGTATGTACCCGATACACTCCGGAACCCTTCCGGTGTCTGAATACTACCTTCCAATATATCAATCTTTACCTCTCGACCACTTTGAGACTCCTCGTCATGTCCGTTATCTCATCCGGGACTCCGAAGAAACTTCGGTCATCAAAACACATAACTCATAATACAAACCGTCATCGAACATTAAGCGTGCGGACACTACGGGTTTGAGAACTATGTAGACATGACCGAGACACATCTCCAGTCAATAACCAATAGCGGAACCTAGATGCTCATATTGGTTCCTACATATTCTACGAAGATCTTTATCGGACAAACTGCAAAAACAACATACGTTATTCCCTTTGTCATTGGTATGTTACTTGCCCAAGATTCGATCATTGGTATCTTCATACCTAGTTCAATCTCGTTACCGGCAAGTCTCTTTACTCGTTCCATAATGCATCATCCCGTAACTAACTCATTAGTCACATTGCTTGCAAGGCTTATAGTGACGTGCATTACCGAGAGGGCCCAGAGATACCTCTCCGATATTCGGAGTGACAAATCCTAATCTTGATTTATGCCAACCTAACAAACACCTTCGGAGATACTTGTAGAGCATCTTTATAATCACCCAGTTACGTTGTGACGTTTGATAGCACACAAGGTATTCCTACGGTATCCGGGAGTTGCATAATCTCATACTCAAAGGAATATGTATAAGTCATGAAGAAAGCAATAGCAATAAAACTGAACGATCATAATGCTAAGCTAACGGATGAGTCTTGTCCATCACATCATTCTCCTAATGATGTGATATTGTTCATCAAATGACAAACATGTCTATGGTTAGGAAACTTAACCATCTTTGATAAATGAGCTAGTCTAGTAGAGGCTTACTAGGGACACAGTGTTTTGTCTATGTATCCACACATGTATCAAGTTTCTGGTTAATACAATTCTAGCATGAATAATAAACATTTATCATGATATAAAGAAATATAAAATAACAACTTTATTATAGCCTCTAGGGCATATTTCCTTCACTTAAAGGGGCTCCTTAGATGCCCGACATGTGAAATCTTCGGATACACCTCATCGATCCTTGAGATTGGAGACAAGAAGATTTGTTGAACCAACTTCCAAGACCGACGACCGAAGACGAAAAACAATTCGGAAGAACCGAGGAGCATCCCCAACTTGAAGACCGGTTCAGTGGCTACTAGCGGTGTCCTGGATTAGGGGGTACTCACTATGTCGTCTCCCAACCAGGAGGGCCGTGCCGAGGACCCCGTGGCAGTTCATTAACGGGCCACTTGGAGAGGCCCATAACGCATACAAGGGAGATTCCATAAGACTTGGCGCACAAGACGAGAACTCTTGTAACCCCAGGCCTTTGGTACATTAGATAAACCGAGACTAGACTAGTCAATAGATCATATCATATTCATTAGAACTCATTCATACGATCTTGTGGTAGATCATCTTGTACTTTGTATCTCATCGACAATCAATACAATACAAGCAGGACGTAGGGGTTTACCTCTTCGAGAGGGACCGAACCTGGGTAAACATCGTGTCTTCTCTACTTCCTGTTACCTTCTAGCCGAGACCACCAGCTCAAGACCCCCTACCCGAGATCCGCTAGTTTTAGCACCAACAATTGGTTCGGGTGGTGCCCACGGGCAGTGAGGTTGTCCTCCTTATGGACACGTTCAAAGGTGGTGGTGGTTGTGACGTCACTGCACCGTCGGGCAGATCGCCGCTGATAGCCACAGAAGTGGCGTTGTGGGAGCTGCTCCTTGGCCAAGGTCACCGGGCTATGGTGGAGGGTTTCTCCGCGGCGGCCGTCGGTTGTCACTGGATCGTGTCCCTCCCGGTCCATCGGGACTGGCTAGGGACACATGCCTCACCGCTTCCTACCATGGGGGCGTTGACACAATCTCAGTGGCTGATGTCCGGCTAGGAGTGGATGATTACCTCTGCTCCTCCTACCGTGGTTTGAGCGCTATGAAGTGGGTGGTTGGCGGTGTTTTAGATCTTGAATGCAGGGGCGGCGGCTCCGAAAGGCGGTCTGCATGGTTGGCTCTCTGGCGGGCGTCATGGCGGCGGTGGTGTCTTTCCCCTTGGTCGTGTGGGTGGCAAGTGGTGGAGCGCGAGTGGCTCGGGCGTGCTCTCGGTCTCTAGCAGTGGCGATGCCTTGATCCAGATCTGGAGTTCTAATCTCGTTGTGCTTGCCCGAGACATCATGGTAGCACGATGGAGCTGCCGATCAAAAGCTCCGCGCTTTGTTGCCGATGGCGGCGCCGCTTCTTCTTGAAGACGTTGTCGTGATGCTCCTTTTGGGGTATGGGTTTCAGGTGAAAACCTTTTGTCTGGTGTGACTCGACAATGGCGACGTTCTCCCTCCTGTGGGTGTTGTTGTGCACCTTAGGTGTATTAGGGCATAGCATGGCGTTGTTCTCGGATCTTCCTGTGTTCTCTATTGGTAGCGTAGCGCATGTGTTCTGCTTGATCCGATTATCTTGGATCAGCTATGTTTGAGGGTAACTTCATCAGCTCGTATCATTTGACCGTGTGCTTTGTTCAGTTGTTGCTTTATATATAAAGCCAGGTGAATCTATTTCAAGAGAGGTGATTATGCAAGAGATGGTCGTAATTCACATGCAACTGAAATAAATTTTCGTGTCAGTTGATTTGCTTTGCACAGAGATAGCCGGAGACGAGGACGTGGCTCCCCGCGGTGCTGTCTGCATAGGGCATAGGACAGGCGGTCGATGATGCGGGTGGGGTGTCGCCGATGCGACGGGCGCAGCTCAGAGGCGTGACCGGAACAGCCAGGTAGTGTCAGTTAGGCCGGCGTAGGTAGGTGGTGGGACCGCGGGAGGAAGAAGATAAACGATGGTTCTAAGAATCAGATTGCTAATTAGTACCGCAAGAAGCAATAAATTTGAATGAATGTGATTATATGCACTGATCGTTCTAAGAGTCAGATTGCTAATTAGTTCCGCAAGAAGCAATAAATTTGAATGGATATGATTAGAGACAGACGTGATTCAGGACCATGGTTCAGCTGAACCTATGTTCTATGTCGTACGATTTAACATCCTACTACATATGAATCTGTGACATGTATGTTAACTGCATTTTTTAATCGACCATGCATGAATCCTCGTGAACAGTGTTTAGAAATCAAGGGTATCAAGCGTAGGTTTGGCCGAAGCCGAACCATGGTTCAGTAAAATATTTTTAGACGTGGACGGGCATGGAGGGGAGGTTGGTGGTGCTTATGCAGGAGCCGAGCTTGAAGATGCTGAGAAACGAGGACACTGGCGACGGCGGCGTAACCAGCGGGAGCCCTTCCCGGAGGCAGTGATCGTACTTCTCCAGGACGGACACGACGTAGCTGAACTCAGGCCGCCTGGCCGGGTTGGCGGCCCAGCACATCTTGATGAGGTTGTTGAACGCCGGCGGGCACGTCGGCGACAACGGCGGCCGAGCGTTCTTCTCGCAGGCGGCGTAGGCGGCCTGGACGGGGGTCATGCCCTGGAACGGCACCAGACAGGTGGTGAGCTCCCACAGCACGATGCCGAAGCTGTACACATCCACCTTGCGGGTGCACGGCTTGTCACGGACCATCTCGGGCGCCATCCACCTGTACGTGCCCATGTTGGTACCCTTCCCTTCGCCGCCGCCGCCACCGCCTCCGGCTCCCGCTCCGACGCCGGCGCGTGAGCTGTGCGCCTCTAGGCATGAGGTGCCGAAGTCGGCGACCTTAACGCGCATCTCGTCGTTGAGCAGCAGGTTGTGCGACTTGAGGTCGCGGTGGATGACGCCCTGCGCGTGGAGGTACTCCATGCCGCGGGCGACGTCGAGCGCGAGGCGGAGCACGGTCTCCGGCGAGAGCGAGTAGGGGTCCTTGTTGTGGAGGTACATGCGGAGCGTGCCCTGCGACATGTACTCGGTGATGATGCAGTACACGGGCGGCCGCTTGCACGCGGCGACGAACTGCACGACGTTGGGGTGGCGGAGCCGCGAGAGGAAGGTCACCTCCGAGTTGAACTGGTCTTCCAGCGCGCGCCGCCGGTCCTCGTCGCGCTCCGGGAGGCGCACCATCTTGACGGCCACCGCGCGCTGTCGGTAGATGCCGCGGTAGATGCGGCTGTTGGACCCCGACGCGAACTTGTTCCCGAGGAAGAGCTGCGACAGGTCCGCCATCCACTCCTCCGCCGCCGACGAGCTCGCCTGCTGCTGGTCCGCGCCGCCTCCCGCGTCAAGCAGCATCGACCACGAGTCGAGGCTGTTCCACCTCTTATTCTCCATCGCTCCCTCCATCTCCGAGTACGACGACTCGTACGGAATCAACGGCGGCGGCACTGGCGCTGCCGGTTGCCGACGCGCCCGGAAGCAGGAAGCCATTGATCAGTGGAGCGACCAAGAGCTGACGATCCAAGCAAGGAGAGCCGGTGCGTATGGCTGGCCGCCGCGGGCGCGTGAGGCGACGATTTATGGAGATACGACCCGCCAAAACGAATCAACTTGCTTCCGCCGATGAGCCATTGCACGCACGGATGCTTCGCCTCGTCCTCGTGGGACGTACGTACTCTAGCTGAGGAGGAGATGTACGCATGGCTCCTGATTACTGTTTCGTGATCTTGATTTGTGCTCTGCCTCTGCCCAGGGAGTCATGGGTTGTTCATGGCGACATGGATGCATCGACAGACAAGACGGTGGATTATTCGGGAGATTTAGTCGTCGCTTTCGCGGCGACGGAGATCGATGCGGTCACGATTAAAGAGGGGGCGATTCAAGGATGTCTCGTGATGAATCTAGCTGATGGATCCAGGAAGTTAAGTCTGCCCAGCTATGCCCGCCTTCAAACGAATCAACTTGCTGCCAGTACTCATTAGCAAGGACATGCATCACAGGTTAAAGTTTCAGGAGGAAAGCTAACTTCTGCACAGGGGAAGTTTGAGATGGAGTTTTTTTTTAACCAACGACTGCAAGATTCCGTGAGAAGTTAGGTTGGATTTTGTTGAGAAGTTAGGTTGGATTTTACAAGTGAACGTTTTAGCGACAAAAATATTAGTAAAATATTCGCCATGCCAAACTGTGAAATAACAAGAAGAGCCGTGCTATACACACAGACAAAATTCAGACGACTCATGCACGATAAACTAAATCCAGCCGGCCATGCATGCATACATCGGGACATCTGCCGCTGGATTTTCATGTCGTGCATACATCGGCCACAAGGATAGTGCATGAATCAGTTTCGTAACAAGAATCCAATTAAACAGATAAGATATGCATAATCTAATTAGACGACCATAAGTCTAAAAAGCGTCTCCTCCCCCTTCTTTTTCTTCTTCATAACTTAACTTAGATAGCTGACCACACATGCCATGTGGTGTCTAAAAAACGTCTTACATTAATCACGACTATTTTTCACACAATTTTGCTTCAAACTTTGTTCAACCAGAATGCTGTTTTAAATCAACACCGATCGCGAGATAAATACCCTCGCTTAGCCAGTTTTAAGGAAAGTTGGTAGACACTGACCCGTTCATATTAGCTCACCAAATGCGTCATTTCTTCCAAGTAGGACTGTTCATCCACTCTTTTGCTTTTCCGCTTTTCTTCTCAGTGCAGCCATGCTTACAGTCTTCTTTTGCATGGTTGCATCTCCAGGAGCTTTTATTTTTTATTTTTTTGAAACAAGGCCAAAGATTTGCTAATCATTAATTAAGGAGAGGAGCCTAAACGAATTATTCTCGTGGCATTATATTACTCAAATGCTTAGCCCCGCAATGATCCAAAGAGACACTTCATCTTTGATACTCCGCATAGCGATCCCCACAGGCGCCGTCTTGTTCCTAAATATACGTCCTTCCAAATTTCTTATTCAGCAAAGAAGACGGTGCTTTCGTGGGTTGAGCATTGTTAGTGAGGATCCAACCCCACCAAGATTTGACTGTGTCAAACCGGTGCCAAAGAACTGTTGAAATATGAAGATCAAGTCAGGAGAACGGCTCGTTCCAAACATGTGTGGAGCACCGGCACTTGAACAGAAGGTGAGCTGCAGATTCTTGTACTTGGTTGCACAATGGGCATCGGTCGTAGTTGGCCATCCTTGGTGCTGGAGTCCATCGTCCGTCCATATCATGTTTTGAGTGACTAGCCAATCTAAGAATTTGCACTTCGGGGCGGGGGAGGGGCAAGCCAGCCATACCATGGTTTGTAAGCTGGATCGGGTTAGCCTAGTAAACGGGGCCATGTAGGCAGACTTAGCAGAATAGTTTCCATTCTTGATGAGCTTCCACATGATGGTATCCTTGACACCCAGTTGGACGATAAAGTTCGCAAGTTTCTCCAGAGAGCCGTGAACTTTTGGATGTGCTCAGGCGTGAGGCCTCTTTGGGTGTCTATCTGAGTTATCCAATGTCCATCCCTCAAAGCTATGGCAAGAGACCCTCTTTTTTGTGGGATATCTCAAAAATCTTAGGTGCAATGTCTTTGGGTCTGAGACCCACAAACCAAGAGGACTTCCAAAATTTTGACTTAGTTCCATCATCGGCCGTCACCTTAGTGGTTGTCATGAAGAGGTCACAATCCTCATCAGTGCAAGGCGTCCCCAAACCATAGCACGCCCTTGGTAGATCACCCCAGTCGAGCCAAAGCCATCGCGGATGGAGAGAAGTGGAAAACTTCCCAAGATTCGAAATGCCAAGACCTCCATATTCCTTTGGTTTGGAAACTTGTTCCTATTGACTTCGCACTTGCCACCAGTCACCTTGTTGGTCCTGCCCAAAGATAGGCACGCCTCAACCTATCAATATTTTGAAGCACCTCTACACTTGGATTCCGAAAGCCACTAGATCAATAATTGATTCTGTCAGGGCCCTTGCCGAGTTTGTCAAGTATTATAAGAGATCAGATGACTAGTGAAAGAGAAACTCAACAAGCAACAAAAGAGGATTTCGGGTACCATGTCAAAACTATGGTGTAGTAGGTTACATTTCATCTCAAATGCTCGGCCCTTGTGTCGATCCGACAGGTGATTCGGGGGCGGCTAGGGTTTCCCCCTCCGCCGCCACCTCTCCCATCCTCTCCTCCCTTACCGACACTCGAGATGGATGTCGGCTGATGGTCTGCAAGTGCATAGGGCTATGTAGCAATTTCAGGATAAGTAAGGTTTGTAGATCCCATAGGGAGCGAATAGGATGGCACCACAATCCCCGCAGCTGCGTTGTCACTATCACAACCATGCTCACACCCAGACTGGAATTTGGAAATACTTCAGTTAAATAGGTTGCTAGGGAAGGGTAAAAAGAGAATTAAACTAAAGAGAACGGAAAATAAATACTAAACTAAACAAATAAAATAAACTATGAAAGGTATGTGATATTTTGAATGAGGTTGCTGGCATCTAGGTGCGACCTCATTCTGTACATGAACATAATGGAGTTAAGCTTTATGACTATGCCATGTAGTGGCTAAGTCAGTACCTGCATTGTAGGATACGATAATCTACGGATGGTGGGCGGTCCCTGGCATAATGTTATCCCTCAAAACGCGGTGTATTGAGATAACTCATTCATCCTACTCTTGTCAAATGCCTACGACAGCTAACGTAAAGATATTAAGGTCCTCATGGTCTCGAGGACCGGACGAAGGCACTAAGTTCTATGGACAACCATGCTCCTAGAACAATTGTGTTCCCTTAAGATGTCTGCACCTGTCACGTCACAGGTCTGTCAGTTTCCACAACATTCTATCAACTTCATGTGTAGCCTAAGAGTTGAACGTCTCCAACTACATGAATGGATTGAACCTCTCGAGTCACTAAATTAATGCATAGGTAAATAAGCAACACACATAAATAGACTAAACATATCAAACAACCACTTACTGATCGACCGACCCATAGCCAACAATTACTCAAATAACATCACTTAAAGAGGGGTTCAAGAGTTATTACAGCCCATCACGGAGACCGTGATGGGGGAGGAAGAAGGGGTGATGATGGTGGTGATGGAGGCGGCGCGGCGGATGATGATGATGGTGGCGCGGCGGTGGCCCATGGATGCGTCCCACCGGCGGCGACTCCCTTCTGGTCTCCCTTTTGCTTGCCCCAATAGAGTTCTTGATGTTGACAGTGGCTGGACATGGAGATGAATGATGAATGAGATGTGATGGAGGCGGCTAGGGTTGAAGGTGAATATATAATAGCTCTCCCAATGCCTCCTCCCTTGATGTGGCATCTCCCCTTTGATCCAAGTGCTCTAGATGAGCCCAATCCTCTCCCAAAACATCCCTTGAAGACCAAGGAAGTCATAGGTGTAAATAGGGATGAAATCCACGAAGAATCCCGTCATGAGAGGCAACTTTCGGTGATGTCTGGACATGTAGTTGGCTCAATGGAACATGATATAACTTGATATACGGAGATAATGTGCAACAAATGAGCTCTAAAGATGTGTAAAATATGGAGCCATCATCAGGCAAGCTTGCATAGGCGCTTGTGATTGCGGTGAAGAGGATCTCGACACTCCACCCTCTCGTTCAAGAGCCGGTGTGGTAGCGAGGCTGCCTACTAGAGCTGGCGCGGCAGGTGACGCTCACGGGTGGTCAAGCTAGCCAGTGCACTCAACCATGTGGCTCATGAGCTATCAGAGGGTGGCGGTCGCGATGCGGAACCCCACCTTTGTGCCATATCTGGAGTGGAAGCCCCGCTCCATTTCCACTAGTATGGTAGCTAGTGGACCTAGCTCGTCGGCTCCGGGGCAGTCTTGGGATCCAGGAAAACACTGGTCCATTCACTGACCCAACATCGGAGACACCAAATGGTGGTTTCTTTCCTCTTTGGAGGCGCCATCGAGGGCCTTCCTCCCCCCCTTGACCCCGAACTAGGGTGAAAGCCCAAAATATTGCTCAGATTGGGCGGCGGTGGCACCATGTGTGTGTGTGTCCTCTTTGGAGGTGCCGCCCGGGGAAATCTGGGTGCTTGAGAGAGTGGTTCTGTAGGCCATGGTTCTCGGTGACTTGGGGTTTCTGATATTGCTGGGGTGTCGAGGGGTGTTGGTTTTAGCGTTCTTCTTTTAGGTGTTCTATAGTGGTGGCCCTGGTTGCTCAGTTCCAGCTGTGTTGCATATTTGAGCCTGGTGGAGGGGGAAGGGCTCCCCTTCCTGGTGGCAGCGGCGTGGCGAAATTTGGGTGCACCTGGTCAATCCTTGGTGGTCGATTTTCCCTGTTCTCTTGAAATTTTTTACATCTTGGTTCCTTCTTGCCTCCTTGTTTAGCAATTCCTCCCAAAAACTTTACCACTACATTAGATTTTCCATGGGCAGTGGAGGTGCAGGCGACTTGGTGTGTCCGGATTCAAGGTGGCCCCTTGGTGTCTGCTACGGGCATTGAGGCCGACATCCTTCTAGCTCTTGGGAGAGTCTATGCAATTCCATAGTGTGTTGCACTTTGAACCAAGGTGATGGCGTAGGGTCTCCTTTGGTGTTAGAGAAGGAAGGTGGTGTGGTGTTGTAGTCTCATGTTGCTTCCCGAATCAAGGTTGAACATGTAATTGTAGGTTGATCCTCACTCTGCTTCATCTGCCTAGATATCTTAGCTGCCAATGTGTTGAGGTAAGCGGCATGAGCTGGTTGTGCTATGTGTTTCCATTTCTTATAGTCAGGCCCTGAGATTAAACGTGTGCAAATCTACCTATAGTGGATCATACAGAAAGCCAAGATTCATGCTCGGGAAACAACGGTCATCTAGACTGCTTCACGAGCGCCCTATTGGAGAGAATGAAACATTCGGATTGTTTTCCACCACCAGGGATCACCTTGTCCCAAGTGGAGCCATCCCAAATGTTCCCTAACTCAATGTAACTGAGCCGGAGCGTGAACATGTACCCAACCTCAACCGGTAAATGAATACATGGGTGGATTAGCATCATATAGCTTGAACACTCAGTACACGAGCTGGTTCAATCTGTATTTCATCGTCCGGTAGCAAGTGCATAACCATGATTCTGAGACCCTACACACATGAATTTTATATTAATACACACATCATGCATGACATGCGTATGTGGAAACATCAGGTAACACAACATAAGTCTACAGCTGAAAGCATCACTAGTACATAAGACACTACTGGTGGTGTGGCAAAAACCCTATTGGACGCGCGCAACCCCCACATCACCAATGTTGGGACATTGACAAATGTTACTAGTGGTGTGTAGCCCCGATGCAACAGTAACGTAAATACTAGTGGCTATCTGACATGTGGCACACCGTCAGTAACATGAACACCCGGTGATGTGACGCCACGTGGGACGTGATCAGTAACATAAAATACTAGTGGCGTTCCATTGTAGGTCCACGCCACTAACATAATTTTCAAGCATATAATTTTTTTGCCGCTTAAGCATTTCCCCAGTCAAATGGTTAGTTTTTGCTTCCGTGGCAACATTTTCAGACCTTTGGGTCAAAATGTTGCCACAACAGTAGAACTTAGCCAAAAATGTTTCCATGGCAGCAAAATGAGCATTATGGTTCATTTTGGCTTAAGTGTAATAGCATATGTAAGATGTCCAACAAGTACTAACATATTGCTACCTCTTGAGCATGCGTTGGTTTTCCCTTGAAGAGGAAAGGGTGATGCAGCAAAGCAGCGTAAGTATTTCCCTCAGTTTTTGAGAACCAAGGTATCAATCCAGTAGGAGACCATGCACGAATCACCTCATACCTACACAAACAAATAAGAACCTCGCAACCAACGCGATAAAGGGGTTGTCAATCCCTTCACGGCCACTTGCAAGAGTGGGATCTGATAGAGATAATGATAATAAGATAAATATTTTTGGTATTTTTATGATATAGATTGGAAGTAAAGATTGCAAAATAAAATAGATTGGAAACTTATATGATGGAGAATAGACCCGGGGCCATAGGTTTCACTAGTGGCTTCTCTCAAGATAGCATAAGTATTACGGTGGGTGAACAAATTACTGTCGACCAATTGATAGAAAAGCGAATAATTATGAGAATATCTAGGTATGATCATGTATATAGGCATCACGTCCGTGACAAGTAGACTGACTCCTATCTGCATCTACTACTATTACTCCACACATCAACCACTATCCAGCATGCATCTAGAGTATTAAGTTCATAAGAACAGAGTAACGCCTTAAGCAAGATGACATGATGTAGAGGGATAAACTCATGCAATGTGATATAAACCCCATCTTTTTATGCTCGATGCCAACAATACAATACGTGTCGTTTCCCTTTCTGTCATTGGGATCGAGCACCGCAAGATTGAACCCAAAGCTAAGCACTTCTCCCATTACAAGAAAGATCAATCTAGTAGGCCAAACCAAACTGATAATTCCAGGAGACTTGCAAAGATAACCAGTCATACATAAAATAATTTAGAGAAGATTCAAATATTGTTCATAGATAATCTTGATCATAAACCCACAATTCATCGGATCTCGACAAACACATCGCAAAAAGAGTTACATCGAATAGATCTCCAAGAGAATCGAGGAGAACTTTGTATGGAGATCCAAAGAGAGAGAGAAGAAGCCATCGAGCTACTAGCTATGAACCCGAAGGTCCGAGGTAAACTACTCACACATCATCGGAGGGGCCATGGAGTTGATGTAGAGGCCCTCCGTGATCAATGCCCCCTCCGGTGGAGCTCCGGAAAAGGCCCCAAGATGGGATCTCTTGGGTACAGAAGGTTGCAGCGGTGGAAATAGGGTTTCGTGGTGCTCCTGGATGTTTGCGGGGTATATGAATATATATAGGAGGAATAAGTAGGTCGGTGGAGCAATGAGAGGCCCACGAGGGTGGAGGGCGCGCCCCCTGCCTCGTGGCCTCCTTGATTGTTTCTTGAGGTCCACTCCAAGTCCCCTGGATCACATTTGTTCCAAAAATCACGCTCCTGAAGGTTTCATTCCGTTTGGACTCCGTTTGATATTCCTTTTCTGCGAAACACTGAAGTAGGCAAAAAAACAACAATTTGGGCTGGGCCTTCGGTTAATAGGTTAGTCCCAAAAATAATATAGAAGTGTAAAATAAAGCCCATTATCATCCAAAACAGATAATATAATAGCATGGAACAATAAAAAATTATAGATACGTTGGAGACGTATCACATTCATGACTATAGAAGCATATATAACAAGTTCAACAAAGTACTAACATAGCATGACTATATATTAGCATATAACAGGTTCAACAAAGTGCTATAGGATGACAACATAGTAGCACATAATAGGTTGCACAAAGTACTAACATAGCATGACCAATAACATATAACATAGTATGACTAGAGAGCATGCCAACTAATAAGAACTGAGACAAAGTTATGGTCATAGTCTCGAGAGTTAGAACATGAGGAGACAACTAGTTTGTAGTACACCATGATCTTGTCATCGTCATGGTGGAGGTAGAATGTGACCCTCTCCCTAGCTACTGATACATCTCCAACGTATCTATAATTTTGCTTGTTCCATGCTGTTATATTATCATTCTTGGATGTTTTACAATCATTTTATAGCAACTTTATATCATTTTTTGGGACTAACCTATTGACATAGTGCCCAGTGCTAGTTGCTATTTTTTGCTTGTTTTTTACTTCGCAGAAAATCAATACCAAACGGATTCCAAACGTAGAGGAACTTTTTGGAGAATTTTGCTAGACCAGAAGAACCTGTTGAGCCAAAGAAGTACCCGAGGGGGCTCCGAGGGGAGCACAACCCACCAGGGCACGCCTAGGGGGCCAGGCACGCCCAGGTGGGTCATGCCCACCTCGGTGGCCTCCCGCACCGCCTCTTTGCTCTATAAATACCCCAATATTCCAGAAACCCTAGGGGAGTCGACCAAAATCTATTCCCGCCGCCGCAAGTTCCAGAAACCATAAATCCAATCAAGACACCATCACGGAGGGGTTCATCATCCTCATTGGTGCCTCTCCGATGATGCGTGAGTAGTTCATTGTAGACCTATGGGTCCGTAGTTAGTAGCTAGATGGCATCCTCTCTCTCTCTCTCTTTTGATTCTCAATACAATGGTCTCTTGGAGATCTATTTGATGTAACTCTTTTTAGGTGTGTTTGTTGGGATCCGATGAACTTTGAGTTTATAATAGATTTATGTTTTTATCCATGAAAGTTATTTGAGTCTTTTGATCTCTTATATGCATGATTACTTATAGCCTCGTATTTCTTCTTTGAGTCTTTGGTTTAGTTAGGCAGACTAGATCGATTTTTCTTGCCATGGGAAGAGGTGCTTTGTGATGGGTTCAACCTTACGGTGCTTGATTCCAGTGACAGAAGGGGAAACTACACGTATGTATCGTTGCCATTAAGGATAACAAGATGGGGTATATTTCTACATAGATAGATCTTGTCTACATCATGTCATCGTTCTTATTTAATTACTCTGTTTCTCCATGAACTTAATACACTAGATGCATACTAGATAGCGGTCGATGTGTGGAGTAATAGTAGTAGATGCAGGCAGGAGTCGGTCTACTAATCTTGGATGTGATGCCTATATAATGATCATTGCCTGGATATTGGCATGTTTATTTGAAGTTCTATCAGTTTCCCAACAGTAATTTGTTTACCCACTGTATGCTATTTTTCTCGAGAGAAGCCACTAGTGAAATCTACGGCTCCCGGGTCTCTTCTTTATTATATTTGCTTTTGAGATCTATTTTTATTCGCTTTTATTTTCATATCTATATTTCCAAAAACCCAAAAATACCTTGCTGCACTTTATTTTATTTTACATTTATTTAAGATCTATTTATCCAATCTATCATATTTTTATCCCATCAACTCGACAATTTCTGGCACCGTTACCCAAAAGGGATTAACAACCCCTTTAACACGTCGGGTTGCAAGTATTTGTTCTTTCTGTGCAGGTATTGTTTACGTGGTGTTGCGTGATTCTCCTACTGGTTCGATAACCTTCGTCTCATCACTGAGGAAAATACCTACCATCGTTGTGCTACATCATCCTTTCCTCTTTGGGGAAATACCAACGTAGTTCAAGCCGCAATCAAAAGGAATTTCTGGCGCTGTTGCCGGGGAGACATCATCAACATCTAGCAGGTTCCTAATCAAAAATATCATCTCCTTGCAATTACATTATTTGCCATTTGCCTCTCATTTTCATCTCCCCCACTTCACAAAAAATGCCATTTTATTCGCCCTCTTTTTTGTTTGCCGTTTTCTCGTCAGATATGTTTTTTGAGTGCAATCTTGTTGCGTAGTCACGATGACTCAATAGAACACCAAGTTGTGTGTTTTCTCCAATACCAAAAACAATGATTTTATTAGCACTCCGATTGCTCCTCTCATCACTAGTGCGGAGTCTTGTGATATTAATGCCGCTTTGTTGTATCTCGTTATGAAAGATCAATTTTCCGGTACTCCTAATGAGGATGCCGCGTCCCATCTTAACACATTTGTGGAATCATGCGATATGCAAAAGAAAAAAGATGTGGACAATGATATTGTGAAGTTGAAATTATTCCCGTTTTCTTTGCGAGATCGTGCAAAAATTTGGTTTTCTTCTTTACCTCGCAATAGTATCGATTCTTGGGATAAGTGCAAAGATGCTTTTTTTACTAAATATTTTCCGCCCACAAATTTTTTTTCCCTTAGGACATAAATCATGAATTTTAAACAACTTGAGCATGAACATGTTGCACAATCTTGGGAAAGAATGAAATTGATGCTAAGACATTGTCCTACTCATGGTTTAAATCTTTGGATGATCATACAAATTTTTTATGCGGGATTGAATTTTGTTTCTAGAAATCATTTAGATTCCGCCACGGGTGGTACTTTTATGGAAATTACTTCGGGTGAAGCTACTAAATTTCTTGATAATATTATTGCAAATTATTCACAATGGCATATCGAAAGGGCTCCTACTAGTAAAAAGGTTAATTCGGTAGAAGAAATAAATTCTTTGAGTGAAAAGGTTGATGCTCTTATGAAGTTGGTTACTAGTAAAAATGCTCCTATTCATATTAATGATGTGCCTTTGTCTACTTTGATTGAGCAAAATAGTGACGCCGTAGATGTGAATTTTGTTTAGCGAAACAATTTTAATAACAATACTTATAGAGGTAATTTTAATCCTAGACCTTTTCCGGGAAATTCCTCTAATAATTATGGTAATTCCTATGGAAATCCTCCTTATAATAATAATAGGAACACCTCTGATCTTGATAATAATATTAAAGAATTTATCAATGCTCAAAAGAATTTTAATACTACGATAGAAGAAAAGTTGAGTAAGATTGATGATATGTCTAGAAGCATTGATAGAATTTCTAATGATGTAGAAAATCTCAAGATGAAATTTTTTGTGCCTAAGGTTTAGGAATCAATTAAAGCTTTATATGTTTTTATGGATGAAAGTAAGAAAAGAACCGCTATGCTTAGAGCTAAAAGAGAATTTTTAGAAAAAAAGTTTTCTAATGATTGCTTTCATAAAAATGATGAAGATCTTTAAAAGATTGGTGTTTGTTCTATTGATTCTTTGTTTAGTAAAATTAAAATTGTTGAAAAATGGACTGAAGAAGAGTCAAGTTTAGTTACAAGGCTTCCCAATAATTTGGAGGGTGAAAATGTTGTTGAGAAAATTGATAAAAGTGGGTTTGGAGAGGTCAAAACTTTAACTAGTGATTTGCCCACTCTTTTGGATTACAAAGAATTTAATTATGATAGTTTCTCTTTGATTGATTGCATTTCCTTGTTGCAATCCATGATTAATTCACCCCATGCTTATGAAAAAGATAAAGCTTTTACTAAACATATCTTTGATGCTATGATGAAAGCTTTGGAAGAAAAGTTGGAATCAGCGATTTTAATTCCTAGAAAATTACACGATGAATGGGAATCTATTATCAAATTCAAGATTAGAAATTATGAGTGTTTTGCTTTATGTGACTTGGGTGATAGTGTTTCTACAATTCCGAAATCTTTACGTGATGTGCTTGGTCTTACCGATATTGAAGAATGTTCTTTAAATTTGCACTTAGCAGATTCTACTATTAAAAAGCCTATGGGAAGAATTAATGATGTTCTCATTCTTGCAAATAGGAATTATGTGCCCATAGATTTTATTGTTCTTGATATTGATTGCAATCCGTCTTGTCCTATTATACTTGGTAGACCATTTTTACGCACTATGAGTGTCGTGATTGATACGAAAGAAGGCAATATTAAATTTCAATTTACACTAAGGAAGGGTATGGAACACTTCCCTAGAACAATAATTAAGCTACCATACGAATCAATCATGAGGGCATCTTATGGATCTAGACATAAAGATGACAATACTTAGATCTTTGCATTATGCCTAGCTAGGGGCATGAAATGATAGTGCTTGTTGGGAGGCAACCCAATGAATACAATTTATTTTTGTCTTTTTCTTTATGTTATTGAGTGTTTGCACAATTATGCTACTGTTATGATTGTGTTTTTATGTTTTAATTAGTGTTTGTGCCAAGCAAAGCCTTTGGGATCATGTTGGGTGAGAGTTGATTTGATCTTGTTGAAAAACAGAAACTTTTGCGTCAAGAAAAATAATTTTCATTTTTAAAAGGGCACAATAAAATCCTAATTCTTGTACACAAGATTGATATACAAATGTCCCACGTTTTCCTAATTTTTCAGAATTGTTGGAGTTACATAAGTATCAAAAGTTTTCAGATTACTACAGACTGTTCTGTTTTTGACAGATTCTGTTTTCTTTGTGTTGTGTGCTTATTTCGATGAATCTATGATTTGTATTGGAGGGTATAGGCTAAGCAAAGTTGAAATACAGTAGATACAATGCAAAAATAAAATATGAATGGGTTTGCAACAATACTTATAGTAGTGATTTGCTTTGTTATACTGACGGATCTCATGAAGGTTTTGTTGAGTTTTGTGTGACTGAAGTTTTCAAGTTTTGGGTGAGATCACGATGGATGAAGGAATAAGGAGTAGGAAGAGATAATCTTGGGGATGCCCATGGAATCCCAAGCCATTATCTAAAGGAGAAGCAAGCAACTAAGCTTGCGGATGCCCTAGTGGCATCCCCTCTTTCTTCTAACGACCATCAATATTTTACTTGGAGATATATTTTTATTTGTCACATATCATGTGTTTTGCTTGGAGCGTCTTGTATGATATGAGTCTTTTCTTGTTTTGCTTTCTATTTTAAGTCATCTATCCTTGCTGGACACACCTATTTGAGAGAACCAAAATTATGCTATGATTTGTTAGAATTGCTCTCTATGCTTCACCTAAATCTTTTTGAGCTATGTTATTTCTCTAGTGCTTCACTTATATCTTTTTGAGCACGGCGTGCTTTCTTATTTTTTAAAGTGCTCTCATCCTTCACTTATATTTATTTGAGATTTAGTAATTTTTTTAGAGAAATTCTCTCATGCTTCACTTAAATTATTTTGAGAGAAGAATTTTTTTATGCTCATGTGCTTCACTTAGATTTGTTTGAGCTATCAAAAGCAACATATGAAATTAGTCCCAAAGTGATAGATATTCAAGAGGGATATAATAAAAACTTTCATGAAGATCATTGGACAAAAAAACTTGATTCCTTGTAATAGTTTTGCGATATGATGATATAATATGTGAGTCATGTTGATGAGTAATTATGCTTTAATAAGAATATTGGTGTTAAGGTTTGTCATTCCCTATGCAAGCATGAAAGTCAATAGTTATGTAGTGAAATGATATCGTACTTGTGGTGCATTATTCGGTGTTAGTTATGCTTAATGCTCGCTTATGAGATTTTTCGTTTCTTGGTTGGATGCTTCTCAATCTTTTGCTAACCTTCGTTTGCACTAAGTATGATCACTACTTATGCATCCAAAATCCTTGAACCCAGTTTTGCCACATGAGTCCACTATACCTACCTATATGCAGTATTCTTTTGCCGTTCTAGGCAAATTTGTATGTGCCATCTCTAATTTTCAAAATAAAATTCTCTTTTGTGTGCTCGTACCGCTCATGAAACGGTAGGGGGTGGCTGATATGTTTCCATGCTAGATGTGTTATTCTCAAGATGAGTGCTTATTCACTTTTCATTGCATGAGAGTACATCAAAGGTATTAGGGATGCCCAATCCTAAAATGAAAAATGAATTTACTTTATGTTGTCAAATAATAAATTCCTTGGAAAGTGTTGGTATGGATGGCACCCGTGGATTTGGTTAGCCGTGGAATGTGAAAGTATGGTGGAAAAAGGAACACACTTTATTTTCTGTTTGGGAACCGCCTATGATATATCTGGCATGGAAACTATTGGTAACTACTCAATCATTTTCGTTGACAGGAAAAGCATGCCACCCAAAATGTTTTTATCTCTATCTTTTTCTCTTTCAGCTCTGGCACCTCTACAAATCCCTACTTCCTTCTGAGAAGGGCCTTTATTTTACTTTATGCAATTTTTTTATTTGAGTCTCCATCTTCTTTTATAAAGCACGAACTAAGGGGCACTATGATCGTACTTGAGCATTGTGTGGAGCTAATATGCGAGTGTGTTTCATGAATGGATCAATGATTGAGCATAATGGGCTAGGGATAACTTGCTTTAGTGTTGAAATTTTGAAAGACATGGTTGCTTTTTAATATGCTTGAGTATTGATCTTCATGTCAAAACTAGACTATTGTTTGAATCATATAGAATTCCAATTTCCATGCTACAAACAAAATAATATGCGATGAACATGTTAGGAAGCATTCCACATCAAAAATTCTGTTTTTATCATTAACTACTCGAGGACGAGCAGGAATTAAGCTTGGGGATGCTGATATGTCTCCAATGTATCTATAATTTTTGATTGTTCCATGCTGCTATATTATCATTCTTGGATGTTTTACAATCATTTTATAGCAACTTTATATCATTTTTGGGGACTAACCTATTGACATAGTGCCTAGTGCCAGTTGCTGTTTTTGCTTGTTTTTTGCATCACAGAAAATCAATACCAAACGGAGTCCAAACGTAGTGAAACTTTTTGGAGATTCTTTGTGGACCATAAGACACCTATTGGGCCAAAGAAGTACCAAAGGGGGGCTCCGAGGGGAGCACAACCCACCAGGGTGCGCCTGGGGTCCCAGGCATGCCCAGGTGGGTTGTTCCCACCTCGGTGGCCTCCCGCACCACCTCTTTCCTCTATAAATACCCCAATATTCCAGAAACCCTAGGGGAGTCGACGAAAATCATTTCGAGCCGCCGCAAGTTCGGAAAACCACAGATCCAATCTAGACACCATCACGGAGGGGTTCATCATCCTCATTGGTGCCTCTCCGATGATGCGCGAGTAGTTCATTGTAGACATACGGGTCCGTAGTTAGTAGCTACATGGCTTCCTCTCTCTCTCTCTCTCTCTCTCTCTCTCTCTCTCTTTCTCTCTCTCTTTGTTCTCAATACAATGCTCTCTTGGAGATCTATTTGATGTAACTCTTTTTGCGGTGTGTTTGTTGGGTTCCGATGAACTTTGAGTTTATGATTAGATCTATGTTTTTATCCATTGAAGTTATTTGAGTCTTTTGATCTCTTATATGCATGATTAATTATAGCCTCATATTTCTTCTTTGAATCTTTGGTTTAGTTAGCCAACTAGATCGATTTTTATTGCCATGGGAAGAGGTGCTTTGTGATGGGTTTGATCTTATGGTGCTTGATCCCAGTGACAGAAGGGGAAACAACATGTATGTATCGTTGCCATTAAGTATAACAAGATGGGGTATATTTCTACATAAATAGATCTTGTCTACTTCATGTCATCGTTCTTATTGCATTACTCCATTTCTCCATGAACTTAATACACTAGACGCATTCTGGATAGTGGTCGATGGGTGGAGTAATAGTAGTAGATGCAGGCAGGAGTCGGTCTACTAATCTTGGACGTGATGCCTATATAATGATCATTGCCTGGATATCGTCATGATTATTTGAAGTTCTTGAAGTAAATATGCCCTAGAGGCAATAATAAAGTTGTTATTTTATATTTCCTTATATCATGATAGAGGTTTATTATTCACACTAGAATTGTATTAACCGGAAACTTGATACATGTGTGGATACATAGACAAAACACCGTGTCCCTAGTAAGCCTCTACTAGACTAGCTTGTTGATCAAAGATGGTTAAGTTTCCTAACCATAGACATGTGTTGTCATTTGATTAACGGGATCACATCATTACAAGAATGATGTGATGGACAAGACCAGCAGTCAAACCTTGATTCCTATGCCAATAAACAATGCGCTAGAGCTATTTTGCCTTTCTTGTCTTCTGTGCATGCGCTTGACCGAAGCGCTCTTTGTTTTTCTTCCAACTGCATCCATCATCCGACTTGAAAGCAAGGGCACGCGGGCCACACGAGCGTGCAGTGACCCGGTAGAGGCGGGAGCAGAGGATAAAAGCCAGGCTAGAACAGAGACAGTAGCTCGGCGCAACCATGGCGCGAGGCCTCAACCAGGAAGCGGAGGCACAAGGCGAGCCGCAGCCAGAAGGGCGCGGGGTGGGGCTGCGCAGGAGCCGGCCACAGGTGAAGGGCAGCCCGGCAACCATCATCTCTCCCCGATTGCAGTTTTGAGGCGAGCGTCCGCGGTGGCTCAGACGCAACAGTTGAAGTGAACAGGACGATGGCTTCGCAGGTGACTTCTTGCAAGGTAGCCCTAGCGGAAGCGGCTTGCACTCAGGGCAGAGGCGGCTCGGAGCGGAGCAAAGCGGATACCGGCCACGGCTCGGAGGTGGGCGAGGCAAGACTGCATCCGCGACCCAAACCGGGTCGTGGTTGACCTGCTTTTTCCTTCTAGTGCACAGAGTAGTACTCGGATTAGTGCAGCGGAATTTCTTGATTGTCTCTGATTGCCGGCTTGCAGCGGTTCATTGAAACGATCTAGCCAGGCGGATCACTACAGCGCCCGCGGCGGCCTACGCAACCCTAGCTTGCCTTAATCTCAAATCTTGTGTATGCCATTTCGGCTGCTCATCGTTGATGTAGATCTGATCACGCCGGTTCTTCTTCATCCGGTTAATTGCGATCTTCTTGATCCCTAAAGAGTACCCTCCAAGAACTCAACACCATCGTGCGCGTGCCCCACTATGGGCGCCAACTGTCGTGGAATTGTCACGACAGATGTCCTTAGTGTCAGGACTTAGTCGCGAGGCCAACACATCAATGTGGTAGCTTGAGAGGGGTTGAACGGGACGAGAGACGCGAGGTTTTACCCAGGTTCGGCCCCTCGCGGTGGAGGTAAAAGCCTATGTCCTGCTTCATTGATATTGATGATAATGATCACGATTACAAGGGATCTCTATCTTGAGAGCTATTGAGTTGTCTGTCTAAACCTAACTTGTAAAAACCTATCCTCTTGGGGTGCCCTGCCCCTCCTTATATAAGTTAGAGGGATGGGTTACATGTGGAGTCCTATTAGGACTAGAACTAGTCTACCTTCTAATACAAACCGGATACAAGTCCAGGTCTTAACTCCTTGTAAGGTAAATATTCCTCACGCCTTTCCTCTTAAACCGGCCCACCATTAACATAAACCAGCCTTCTGGGCCTTGGGCCTTGTCATCCGTCTGTCCCGCCTGCGAGGTTACCAGTGAGTCATAATGTTCAAGCAGGTTGCTTTTAAACCGTCTGGTCAGGGCGGGTCGCCAGTGAATCGCCAAGTGTAAACCGGGTCTCAAGTAAACCGCCAAGTCCGGCCGGGTCATATTTCCAGCCGGGTCATAGCGTGGGGTATATCCCCGAAAGTACCCAATCGTTTCCTTTGGGTATCCTATGAAGACGCATTTCTCTGATTTGTGTTTGAGCTTATCAGGTTGAAGCTTTTTCACATAAGCATCGCAACCCCAACCTTTAAGAAACGATAGCTTAGGTTTCTTGCCAAACCACAGTTCATATGGGGTCGTATCAATGGACTTAGATGGTGCCCTATTTAATGTGAATGGAGCCGTCTCTAAAGCATAGCCCCAAAACGATAGTGGTAAATCAGTAAGAGACATCATAGATCACACCATATCTTATAAAGTACGGTTACGACGTTCGGACACACCATTACGTTGTGGTGTTCCAGGTGGCATGAGTTGTGAAATTGTTCCACATTTTTTTAAATGAAGGCCAAACTCGTAGCTCAAATATTCATGTCCGCGATCAGATCATAGAAACTTTATTTTCTTGTTACAATGATTCTCCACTTCACTCTGAAATTCTTTGAAATTTTCAAATGTTTTAGACTTGTGTTTTGTCAAGTAGATATACCCATATCTGCTCAAATCATCTGTGAAGGTCAGAAAATAATGATACCCACTGCGAGCCTCAACACTCATCGGACCGCATACATCGGTATATATTATCAAATAAGTTAGTGGCTCGCTCCATTGTTTCGGAGAACGGAGTCTTAGTCATCTTTCCCATGAGGCATGGTTCACAAGCATCAAATGATTCATAATCAAGTGATTCCAAAAGTCCATCTGCATGGAGTTTCTTCATGTGCTTTACACCAATATAACCTAAACGGCAGTGCACAAATATGTTGCACTATCATCATCAATTTTGCATATTTTGGCATTAATATTATGAATATGTGTATCACTATCATCGAGATTCAATAAACCATCGAGTGCATGACCATAGAAGGTTTTATTCATTTAAACAGAACAACAATTATTCTCTCACTTAAATGAATAATTGTATTGCAATAAACATGATCTAATCATATTCATGCTCAACGCAAACACAAAATAACATTTATTTAGGTTCAACACTAATCCCCAAGGTAGAGGGAGTATGCGACGGTGATCTTATCAACCTTGTAATCTCTTCCAACACACAACGCCACTTTGCCCTCAACCAGTCTCTGTTCATTTTGCAACTCCTGTTTCGAGTCACTAATCTTAGCAACTGAACCAGTATCAAATACCCTGGGGTTACTATGAACACTAGTAAAGTACACATCAATAACATGTATATCAAATGTACCTTGGTTCACTTTGCCATCCTCCTTATCCGCCAAATATTTGAAGTAGTTCCGCTTCAAATGACCGTTCCTTTTTGAAGTAGAAGCACTCAATTTCAGGCTTAGGTCTAGCTTTGGGCTTCTTCATGGGAGTGGCAACTTGCTTGTCATTCTTCTTGAAGTTCCCTTTATTTTCCTTTTCCATTTTTCTTGAAACAAGTGGTTTTGTTAACCATCAACACTTGATGTTATTTCTTGATTTCTACCTTCGCCGATTCAGCATCGCGAAGAGCTTGGGAATTGTTTCCGTCATCCCTTGCATATTATAGCTCATCACGAAGTTCTAGTAACTCGGTGATAGTGACTAGAGAACTCTGTCAATCACTATCTTATCTGGAAGACTAACTCCCACTTGATTCAAGTGATTGTAGTACCCAGACCTTTTGTGCATATGCTCACTGGTTGAGATATTCTCCTCCATCTTGTAGGCAAAGTACTTGTCAGAGGTCGCATACCTCTCAACATGGGCATGAGTCTGAAATACCAATTTCAAATCTTGGAGCATATCATATGCTCCGTGGCGTTCAGAATGTTTTTGATGTCCCGGTTCTAAGCCGTAAAGCATGGTGCACTAAACTATCAAGTAGTCATCATACCGAGCTTGTCAAACGTTCATAATGTCTGCATCTGCTCCTCCAATAGGTCTGTCACCTAGCGGTGCATCAAGGACATAATTCTTATGTGCAGCAACAAGGATAATCCTCAGATCATGGACCCAGTCCGCATCATTGCTACTATCATCTTTCAACTTAATTTTGGGACTAACCTAGATATGCAAATACCATCAGGACTAAGTTCATGATAAATTAAGTTCATTTAATCATATTACTTAAGAACTCCCACTTAGATAGACATCCCTCGAGCCATCTAAATGATCACGTGATCCATATCAACTAAACCATGTCCAATCATCACGTGAGATGGAGTAGTCTTCAATGGTGAACATCTCTATGTTGATCATATCTACTATATGATTCATGTTCGACCTTTCGGTCTCGAGTGTTCCGAGGCCATGTCTGTACATGCTAGCTAGGCTCGTCAAGTTAAACCTGAGTATTCCGCATGTGCAAAACTGTCTTGCACCAATTGTATGTGAATGTAGCGCCTATCACACCCAATCATCATGTGGTGTCTCAGCACGAAGAACTATCGCAACGGCGCATACTCAGGGAGAACACATATACCTTGAAATTTAGTTAAGGGATCATCTTATAATGCTACCGCCGTACTAAGCAAAATAAGATGCATAAAATATAAACATCACATGCAATCAAAATATGTGACATAATATGGCCATCATCATCTTGTGCCTTTGATCTCCATCTCCAAAGCACCGTCATGATCTCCATCGTCCCCGGCTTGACACCTTGATCTTCATCATAGCGTTGTTGTCATCTCGCCAACTATTGCTTCTACGACTATCACTACCGCTTAGTGATAAAGTAAAACAATTACATGGCGATTGCATTTCATACAATAAAGCAACAACCATAAGGCTCTTGCCAGTTGCCGATACCTTTTACAAAACATGATCATCTCATACAACAATTTATATCTCATCACTCTTGACCATATCACATCAAGACATGCCCTGCAAGAACAAGTTAGACGTCCTCAACTTCATTGTTGCAAGTTTTACGTGGCTGCTACGGGATTCTAGCAAGAACCGTTCTTACCTACGCATCAAAACCACAACGATTTTTGTCAAGTGTGATGTTTTAACCTTCAACAAGGACCGGCCGTAGTCAAATTGGATTCAACTGAAGTTGGAGAAACAGACACTCGCCAGCCACCTGTGTACAAAAGCACATCGGTAGAACTGGTCTCATGAACGTGGTCATGTAATGTTGGTTCGGGCCGCTTCATCCAACAATACCGCCGAATCAAAATAAGACGTTGGTGGTAAGCAGTATGACTATTATCGCCCACAACTCTTTGTGTTCTAATTGTGCATATCATCTACGCATAGACCTGGCTCGGATGCCACTGATGGGGAACGTAGCATGCAATTTCAAAAAATTTCCTACGATCATGCAAGGTCTATCTAGGAGATGCATAGCAACGAGAGAGGGAGAGTGAGTCCACGTACCCTCGTAGACCGAAAGCGGAAGCGTTAGGTTAACGCGATTGATGTAGTCGAACGGCTTCACGATCCAACCGATCTAGTACCGAACGCACGACACCTCCGAGTTCAGCACACATTCAGCTCGATGACGTCCCTCGAACTCTTGATCCAGGAGAGGGTCGAGGGAGAGTTCTGTCAGCACGACAATGTGGTGACGATGATGGTGATGTGATCCGTGCAGGGCTTCGCCTAAGCACTACGACGCTATGACCGGAGGAGTAAACTGTGGAGGGGGGCACCACACACGGCTAAGAGAACAGTTGATGTGCTATGGGGTGCCCCTGCCCCCGTATATAAAGTAGGGGAGGAGGAGGCGGCCGTCTAGGAGGGACGCGCCACGGGGAGTCCTACTAGGACTCCTAGTCCAAGTATGATTAGCCCCCCTCTTTTCCTTTTCTTGGAGGTGGAAAAGGGGAAGGCAAGGGAGTAGGAGAAGGAAACGGGGGTGGCGCCCCCTTCCCTAAACCAATTCGGCCTCCTCCCTTGAGGGGGGCACACCAGCCCCTTGTGGGCTGGTTAGCCTCCCTCGTATGGCCCATATGACCCATATCTTCCCCCGGGGGGTTCCGGTAACCCCTTCGGTACTCCGGTATGTACCCGATACACTCCAGAACCCTTCCGGTGTTCAAATACTACCTTTTAATATATCAATCTTTACCTCTCAACCATTTCGAGACTCCTCGTCATGTCCTTGATCTCATCCGGGACTCCGAACAAACTTCGGTCACCAAAACACATAACTCATAATAGAAATCATCATTGAACGTTAAGCGTGCGGACCCTACGGGTTTGACAACTATGTAGACGTGACCGAGACACATCTCTGGTAAATAACCAATAGCATAACCTGGATGCTCATATTGGTTCCTACATGTTCTATGAAGATCTTTATCGGTCAGATGATACGTCTCCAATGTATCTATAATTTTTGATTGTTCCATGCTATTATATTTTCTGTTTTGGATGTTAATGAGCTTTATTTTACACTTCTATATTATTTTTGGGACTAACCTATTAACCCAAGGTCCAGTGCAAATTGCTATTTTATTTCCCATTTTAGTGTTTCGAAGAAAAGGAATATCAAACAGAGTCCAAACGGAATGAAACCTTCGGGAGAGTTATTTTTGGAACGGAAGCAATCCAGGAGACTTGGAGTAGACGTCAGGGAAGCTTCGGGGAAGCCATGAGGCAGGGAGGCGCGCCCTACCCCCTGGGCGCGCCCCCACCCTCGTGGCTCCCCTGACCGACTTCTTTCGCCTATATATATCAATATGCCCTAAAACATCAGAGAGCAGAATAGATCGGGAGTTCCGCCGCCAGAAGCCTTCGTAGCCACCAAAAACCAATCTAGACCCGTTCCGGCACCCTTCCGGAGGGGGGAATCCCTCTCCGGTGGCCAACTTCATCATATTTGGATCCATGGCGAGGAGGGAGTAGTTCACCCTCGGAGCTGAGGGTATGTGCTAGTAGCTATGTGTTTGATCTCTCTTTCTTGTGTTCTTGAGTCGGCATGATCTTGATGTATCGCAAGCTTTGCTATTATATTTGGATCTTATGATGTTTCTTCCCCTCTACTCTATTGTGATGGATTGAGTTTTCCCTTTGAAGTTATCTTATCGGATTGAGTCTTTAAGGATTTGAGAACTCTTGATGTATGTCTTGCACGTGCTTATCTAGGATGACAATGGGATATCATGTGATCCACTTGATGTATGTTTTGGTGATCAACTTGCGAGTTCCGTGACCTCGTGAACTTATGCATAGGGGTTGGCACATGTTTTCATCTTGACTCTCTGGTAGAAACTTTGGGGCACTCTTTGAAGTACTTTGTGTTGGTTTGAATAGATGAATATGAGATTGTGTCATGCATATCATATAATCATACCCGCGGATACTTGGAGGTGACATTGGAGTATCTAGGTGACATTAGGGTTTTGGTTGATTTGTGTCTTAAGGTGTTATTTAAATACGAACTCTAGGGCTGTTTGTGACACTTATAGGAATAACCTAATGGATTGACCGGAAAGAATAACTTTGAGGTGGTTTTGTGCCCTACTATAATCTCTTCGTCTGTTCTCCGCTATTAGTGACTTTGGAGTGACTCTTTGTTGCATGTTGAGGGATAGTTATGTGATCCAATTATGTTATTATTGTTGAGAGAATTTGCACTAGTGAAAGTATGAACCCTAGGCAGTGTTTCAATACATTGCAATACCGTTTGTGCTCACTTTTATCATTAGTTATCTTGCTGTTTTTATATTTTCGGATTACAAAAACCATTATCTACTATACATATTGCACTTGTATCACCATCTCTTCGTCGAACTAGTGCACCTATACAATTTACCATTATATTGGGTGTGTTGGGGACACAAGAGACTCTTTGTTATTTGGTTGCAGGGTTGCTTGAGACACTACAGGAAACAGGAGATTTGCCAACAGTACTGCTCTTTGCCGTCAGCATTTCATCGGGGCAGACGGCAACGAGCAATTTTACCGACAGCGGCTGATGGCAAAGAACGGATGACAACAAATACATATTTTGCCGTCTGCAAAAAAAAACCACAGACGGCAAAAACGCTTTGCCGTCAGCACATTTTTTATAGACGTAAAATAACATACTTTGCCGTTTATAAATAAAATTGCAGACGATAAAGTGTCTTTGCCATCTGTGGTTTTTTGTAGACGGCAAAGTATGTGATTTGCCATCTGTAAATAAAATTGCAGACGGCAAAGAGAAGGCACAACCAACGGATTGATCTCGTGGATCGATGACGTGGCAGCAGATCCGCAGCCCACCCCGAGATCCCAGCAACAGCCACACCACGATCTCTCTCGCGGCCCCACCACTCACCACGATCCATCCCCACCACAAACCCCCTCCCCCTGCCTTATCCTCTCGCACACCTCTCTCTCTCTCTCATACCTGTCTCTTCGTGCGCAGGTAGGCCGCCGCTCGTCCCATCTGCTCGGCCGCCGCTTGCTCCATCTTCCCCAGCCGCCGCTCGTGCCACCAGACCCTGCCGCGGCTGCCCCTTGCCCCATCTGCCCCGGTCGCCGCTCGCGCCACCAGCCCCTGCTCGGCCGCCGCTCGCAGCCCCGGCCCCTGCTGCAGCTCGCCTCACCGGTCCCGGCCACAACTCCACCACTCACCGCCCCGGCCGCTGCTCGCCCCACTGGCCCCGGCCGCTGCTCCGCCACTTGCCGCCCGGACCAACACTCCGCCACCCTGCGCTCCTCTTCCCTGTGCCTAAGCTCCGGAGAACTCACCTCCGGCAACTGCTCCTCCACGCCCGCGCCCTTCTTCCTCTCCTCCGTCGCTCAGCTGCTGCTCCGGCCATGGCCGTTGTCGTCCGCTGCTGCTCTGGCCATGGCTCCGCCGTCCATTGTTTCTCCGGCCGCTGTCGTCCGCTGGTACTCTGGCCACCATCGAGCGCGACTATGCGGTGGCGCGACAAGTAGGACCGGGCGAGCGCGGCTGTGCGGTGGCGCGGCGAGTAGAGCCGAGCAGCAGCAGTGGAGTCCCTGGCGAGAGGAAAGACGGCCGGCAATGAAGTACATGTTGCTGCAGTGGAGAAGAAGGACTTGATTGTTTTTCATTTTTACTTAGTGGGGTCCTTTGTGTAAATTTTTAGGACAACTCTGTAACTGTAACTTCTCTGTTCATCGTTGATTCTTAGAACAAAGTGTCGATGAATACTGTGGTGTTCATTGTTGTCTGTTAGTTCCTTGTAGCCTTTGCACATGGACTGTTAGTTTAGATTATTTTAATAGGAAAACTTCTTTGATGTCTGTGATTTTATGAGGCTCACGGCAAAAGAGCACTTTGCTGTCTGTGATTCTGTGAGGCTGACGGCAAAGGAGCTCTCCTTTGCCATCTGTTACCAAATCGGCTGACGGCAAACGAGTTTTTCTTTGCCGTCTATTATTAAATCGCCAGACGGCAAAGCATCAGTTTGGCTGACGGCAAAGACTTTGCCGTCTTCCCGATAACAAGCTGACGACAAAGTATTCTTTGCCGACTTTGGCTTTGTCGTCAGCTAGCTGACGGCAAAAACTTTGCCGTCTGTATTTCAGCCTTTGCCGTATGTACTTGCCTGATGGCAAATTGTCAGATTCCTGTAGTGAGAGAGACCATCTTCATCCTACGCCTCCCACGGATTGATAAACCTTAGGTCATCCACTTGAGGGAAATTTGCTACTATTCTACAAACCTCTGCACTTGGAGGCCCAACAACATCTACAAGAAGAAGGTTGTGTAGTAGACACCAAGCTCTTTTCTGGCGATGTTGCCGGGAAGGTTAGCACTTGAAGGTATATCTTTAGATCTTGCAATCGAATATTTTAGTTTCTTGTTTTATCACTAGTTTAGAAAATTACAAAAAAAATGGAATTGAGTTTGCCTCATACGCTTCATCTTTTTAATATTTTTCCTGAGAATGATGGAAAGGAAAATTGTGCTCAAGTGCTAGAAGAAGAAGTCTATAAAATGTTTGGCACTAAATCTTTGAATGATAAGCATTATTGCAATGTTGTTAGTATGAACTCCTTGAATATCCATAGTACTAATGATGATCGCACTAGTCATAATGAAAATGTCTCTTATAAGCATGTCAATTTTTGTGGAGTGCATAGAGTTTGCAAGTACACACAAAATAGGGAATATAGATTTTGCAAGAGGCATAAGTATTTGGAAACTAAGTGATTGCAAGAAAGGCTAGATGTTTGTGCTGAAAATTTAAAATTTCTTCGCCATACTTGTGAACTTTGCAATGAACATGGTCATTTAAATCTCCAATGCAAATTGTTTCATGATCGTATCGTGTCCAAAAATTGTGATGATTTGATTTCCCTTGCACATCATAATGAACTTAGTTTGCTTTTGGGTTATGAAGAAATGAAACGTATAACTAAGCATATTCCAGAATATAACCTTGAGAAATTCCTCGATATTGATCTAGAAGAAATTTTTATGTTTTGTGTGGTGAATTGCATTGAAAATCCTTATATTGTCAATTACATAAAGAAAAGAAAACAAATAGAGGATGAAGAGAACACTAATGAAAGGGAAGAGGCTTCCCAATATCCTCCTATTATTTCTTATGATGAATCAGGTAACGAGGAGGAGCCTTCTATTCAACCAATCTCATTAATAAGGAGCTCCAAAAAGAGGATTGAACCCACACATAATGTGAAGAATAAAAAGAAAAGATGGAGAAGTAAAGGTAAAAATGTATCCCTCCGAAATTATGTTGCTCCTACTACTCATTGTGATGATAATAATTGTTATACTATTGGTGCTATCCATATTATTAATGATGAGAATGATTATGCTTATGGTATGAAAAGGCCCAAGCTTGAAGATGCTATGTTTGATGAGAATGACATATTTGAGAATGTATTTGATGCAATTAATATTTTTCCCGATCTTGGGGATGCTAAGTTTGATAAAGATGATATTTTTAGTCTCCCAAGTTCTGATGAGCAAATTTATTATGATGATAGCATGCCTCCTATTTATGATGGTTATATTGATTAAAGTGGGTTTGGAAGAGTGTCAACTTTAGGAAGTAATGATCCCACTATTTTGGAGGACGTTAAATCTTATTTTGACAACTATGAAAGTGGATTTGGAGAGGTCATGACTTTATTTAGTAATGATTCCACTATCTTGTAAGAGGTTTCAATTGATTATGATGAGAACAAAGTTGCTACTAATGATGATTATTGCGATGACACATATGCCATAAAATTAGTGATGATTATATTAAAACTTGTCATGATTACGATTACCCCTTTTCTGAACATTACTCTTTTAATATGGAAACAATTTATAATATTCGAGTTTCTTATGATACTCCCACTATTCCGAACGAGAAGAATTTTGCTTATGTGGAGAGTAATAAAATTTCTATGCTTGTAGATCAGGAAAATAATGCTTTATGTGATAGTTATATTGTTGAATTCATTCATGAAGCTACTGAAAATTATTATGAGGGAGGAATATATGCTTGTAGGAATTGCAATAATATCAAGTTTCCTCTCTATGTGCTTAAAGTTTTGAAGTTATGCTTGTTTCGCCTTCCTATGCTAGTTGATTATTGTTCCCATACGTTGTTTGCTCACAAAATCCCTATGCATAGGAAGTGGGTTAGACTTAAATGTGCTAGTCATATTCTTCATGACGCTCTCTTTTTAATTCTTATCTTTTATGTGAGCATCATTGAAATCATCATGCCTAGCTAGGGGCGTTAAACGTTACCGCTTGTTGGGAGGCAACCCAATTTTATTTTTGTTCCTTGATTTTTGCTCCTGTTTAGCAATAAATAATATATCTAGCCTCTGGTTAGATGTGGTTTTACGTTGTAATTAGTGTTTGTGCCGAGTAGAACCTTTGGGAAGACTTGGGGGAAGTCTTTGCGATCTTGCTGGAAAAAACAGAAACTTTAGCGCTCACAAGATTTACTGCCATTTTTTACTGGAGAGTTCTATTTAGTTAATTATTTTTGAAGATGATTAATAGATAAATTACTCACGTCCAGCAATTTATTTTAAAATTTTTGGGGTTCCGTAAGTATTCTAAACCTACAGATTACTACAGACTGTTCTGTTTTTGACAGATTCTGTTTTTCATGTGTTGTTTGCTTATTTTGATGAATCTATAGCTAGTAATAGAGTTTATGAACCATAGAAAATTTGGAATACAGTATTTTTAACACAAATATCAATAAATAATGAGTTCATTACAGTACCTTGAAGTGCTGGTTTGTTTTCTTTTACTAATGGAGCTCGCGAAGATTTTCTTTTAAGTTTTGTGTTGTGAAGTTTTCAAGTTTTGGGTAAAGATTTGATGGATTATGGAACAAGGAGTGGCAAGAGCCTAAGATTGGGGATTCCCAAGGCACCCCAAGGTAAAATCCAAGGACAACCAAAAACCTAGGCTTGGGGATGCCCCGGAAGGAATCCCCTCTTACGTCTTCGTCCATCGGTAACTTCACTTGGAGCTATATTTTTATTCGCCACATGATATGTGTTTTGCTTGGAGCGTCTTGTATGATTTGAGTCTTTGATTTTTAGTTTACCACAATCATCCTTGCTGTACACACCTTGTGGGAGAGACACACATGAATTGGAATTTCTTAAAATACTCTATGTGATTCACTTATATCTTTTGAGTTTGATAATTTTTGCTCTAGTGCTTCGCTTATATCTTTTAGAGCACGGCGGTGGTTCTATTTTATAGAAATAATTGATCTCTCATCCTTCACTTATTTCATTTTGAGAGTCCTTCAGAACAGCGTGGTAATTCACTTTGGTTATAAATTTTAAATGCTAAGAGAAGTTGGATGCTTGATAGATTGTTTTGAGATATAAAGGTGGTAATATTAGAGGTGTGCTAGTTGAGTAATTGTGAAATTGATGAATACTTGTGTTGAAGTTGGCAAGTCCCGTAGCATGCACGTATGGTAAACATTATGTGACAAATTTGAAGCATGGGACATTCTTTGATTGCTTTCCTTATGAGTGGCGGTCGGGGACGAGCGATGGTCTTTTCCTACCAATCTACCCACCTAGGAGCATGCGCGTAGTGCTTGGTTTTGATAACTTGTAGATTTTTGCAATAAGTATGTGAGTTATTTATGTCTAATGTTGAGTCCATGGATTATATGCACTTCCACCCTTCCATCATTGCTAGCCTCTTCGATACCGTGCATTGCCCTTTCTCACCTCGAGAGTTGGTGCAAACTTCGCCGGTGCATCCAAACCCCGTGATATGATACGCTCTATCACACATAAGCCTCCTTATATCTTCCTCAAAACAGCCACCATACCTACCTATTATGGCATTTCCATAGCCACTCCGAGATATATTGCCATGCAACTTTCCATCGTTCCTTTTGTTATGACACGCTTCATCATTGTCATATCGCCATGCATGATCATGTAGTTGACATCGTATTTGTGGCAAAGCCACCGTTCATAATTTTTTCATACATGTCACTCTTGATTCATTGTATATCCTGGTACACTGCCAGAGGCATTCACATAGAGCCATTGTTCTAATTATTGATTTGTAATTCTTGAGTAGTAAGTAAAAAAGAAGTGTGATGATCATCATTATTAGAGCATTGTCCTAGTGAGGAAAGGAGCATTGTACCAGTGAGGAAAGGATGATGGAGACTATGATTCCCCCACAAGTCGGGATGAGACTCCGGACGAAAAAAGCGAGAAAAGAGGCCAAAAGAAAAAAAAAGAGAAAGAAGGCCCAAATAAAAAATGAGAGAAAAAGAGAGAAGGGACAATGTTACTATCCTTTTTCTACACTTGTGCTTCAAAGTAGCACCATGATCTTTATTGTAGAGAGTCTCCTATGTTGTCACTTTCATAAACTAGTGGGAATTTTACATTATAGAACTTGTCTTGTATATTCCAATGATGGGCTTCCTCAAATTGCCCTAGGTCTTCGTGAGAAAGCGAGTTGGATGCACACCCACTCAGTTTCTTTGATGATCTTTCATATATTTATAGCTCTAGTGCATCCGTTGCATGGCAATCCCTTCTCCTTGCATTAACATCAATCAGTGGGCATCTCCATACCCATTGATTAGCCGCGTCAATGTGAGACTTTCTCCCTTTTTGTCTTCTCACACAACCTCAATCATCATATTCTATTCCACCCATAGTGCTATGTCCATGGCTCGCGCTCATATATTGCGTAAAAGTTGAAAGAATCTGAAAAGGCTAAGTATGAAACAATTGCTTGGCTTGTCATTGGGGTTGTGCATGATGAGAGCATTTTGTGTGACGAAAATGAAGCATGGCCAAACTATATGACTTTGTAGGGATAAGTTTTCTTTGGCTATGGTATTTTGATAAGACATAATTGCTTGATTAGCATACTTGGAGTATTACTGTTTTTATGTCAACAATTAACTTTTATCTTGAATCTTTTGGATCTGAACATTCATGCCACAATAGAGAAAAATATATTGAAGAATAATATAGAAAGAATTCCACATCAAAAATTCTGTTTTTATCATTTACCTACTCGAGGACGAGCATGAATTAAGCTTGGCGATGCTGATACGTCTCCAACGTATCTATAATTTTTGATTGTTACATGCTATTATATTATCTGTTTTGGATGTTAATGGGCTTTACTTTACACTTTTATATTATTTTGGGAACAACCTATTAACCCAAGGCCTAGTGCAAATTGCTGTTTTCTTATCTATTTCAGTGTTTCGAAGAAATGGAATATCAAAAGGAGTCCAAACGGAATGAAACCTTCGGGAGAGTTATTTTTGGAACAGAAGCAATCTAGGAGACTTGGAGTAGACGTCAGGGAAGCTTCGAGGAAGCCACGAGGCAGGGGGGTGCGCCCAGGACATTTACCTACTCGAGGACGAGCATGAATTAAGCTTGGCGATGCTGATACGTCTCCAACGTATCTATAATTTTTTATTGTTACATGCTATTATATTATCTGTTTTGGATGTTAATGGGCTTTACTTTACACTTTTATATTATTTTGGGACTAACCTATTAACCCAAGGCCTAGTGCAAATTGTTGTTTTCTTGCCTATTTCAGTGTTTCGAAGAAATGGAATATCAAAAGGAGTCCAAACGGAATGAAACCTTCAGGAGAGTTATTTTTGGAACAGAAGCAATCCAGGAGACTTGGAGTAGACGTCAGGGAAGCTTCGAGGAAGCCACGAGGAAGGGAGGCGCGCCCTACACCCCTGGGCGCGCCCCCACCCTCGTGGCTCCCCTGACCGATTTCTTTCGCATATATATATATATACACACACCCTAAAAACATCATAGAGCAGAATAGATCGGAGTTCCGCCGCCAAAGCTTCCGTAGCCACCAAAAACCAATCTAGACCCGTTCCAGCACCCTGCCGGAGGGAGGAATCCCTCTCCGGTGGCCATCTTCATCATCCCAGCACTCTCCATGACGAGGAGGGAGTAGTTCACCCTCGGGGCTGAGGGTATGTACTAGTAGCTATGTGTTTGATCTCTCTCTCTCTCTCTCTCGTGTTCTTGAGTCGGCACGATCTTGATGTATCGCGAGCTTTGCTATTATATTTGGATCTTATGATGTTTCTCCCCCTCTACTCCCCTGTGATGAATTGAGTTTTCCCTTTGAAGTTATCTTATCAGATTGATTCTTTAAGGATTTGAGAACTCTTGATGTATGTCTTGCACGTGCTTATCTATGGTGACAATGGGATATCATGTGATCCACTTGATGTATGTTTTGGTGATCAACTTGCGAGTTCCGTGACCTCGTGAACTTATGCATAGGGGTTGGCACACGTTTTCGTCTTGACTCTCCAGTAGAAACTTTGGGGCACTCTTTGAAGTACTTTGTGTTGGTTTGAATAGATGAATATGAGATTGTGTCATGCATATCATATAATCATACCCGCGGATACTTGAGGTGACATTGGAGTATCTAGGTGACATTAGGGTTTTGGTTGATTTGTGTCTTAAGGTGTTATTTTACTACAAACTCTATGGCTATTTGTTACACTTATAGGAATAGCCCAATGGATTGATCGGAAAGAATAACTTTGAGGTGGTTTTGTACCCTACTATAATCTCTTTGTTTGTTCTCCGCTATTAGTGACTTTGGAGTGACTCTTTTTTGCATGTTGAGGGATAGTTATATGATCCAATTACGTTATTATTGTTGAGAGAACTTGCACTAGTGAAAGTATGAACCCTAGGCCTTGTTTCAACACATTGCAATACCGTTTGTGCTCACTTTTATCATTAGTTACCTTGCTGTTTTTATATTTTCAGATTACAAAAACCATTATCTACTATCCATATTGCACTTGTATCACCATCTCTTCGCCGAACTAGTGCACCTATACAATTTACCATTGCATTGGGTGTGTTGGGGACACAAGAGACTCTTTTTTATTTGGTTGCAGGGTTGCTTGAGAGAGACCATCTTCATCCTACGCCTCCCACGGATTGATAAACCTTAGGTCATCCACTTGAGGGAAATTTGCTACTGTCCTACAAACCTTTGCACTTGGAGGCCCAACAACGTCTACAAGAAGAAGGTTGTGTAGTAGACACCAAGCTCTTTTCTAGCGCCCTTGCCGGGGAGGTTAGCACTTGAAGGTATATCTTTAGATCTTGGAATCGAATATTTTAGTTTCTTGTTTTATCACTAGATTAGAAAATTACAAAAAAATGGAATTGAGTTTGCCTCATACGCTTCATCTTTTTAATATTTTTCGTGAGAATGATGGAAAGGAAAATTGTGCTCAAGTGCTAGAATAAGAAGTCTATAAAATGTTTGGCACTAAATCTTTAAATGATGAGCACGATTGTAATGTTGTTAGTATGAACTCCTTCAATATCCATAGTACTAATGATGATTGCACTAGTCATAATGAAAATGTCTCTTATAAGCATGTCAATTTTTGTGGAGTGCATAGAGTTTGCAAGTACACACCAAATAGGGAAGATAGATTTTGCAAGAGGCATAAGTATTTAGAAACTAAGTGGTTGCAAGAAAGGCTAGATGTTTGTGCTGAAAATTTAAAATTTCTTCGCCATACTTGTGAACTTTGCAATGAACATGGTCATTTCAACCTCCAATGCAAATTGTTTCATGATCGTATCATGTCCAAAAATTGTGATGATTTGATTTCCCTTGCACATCATAATGAACTTAGTTTACTTTTGGGTTATGAAGAAATGAAACGTATAACTAAGCATATTCCAGAATATAACCTTGAGAAATTCCTCGATATTGATCTAGAAGAAATTTTTATGTTTTATGCGGTGAATTGCATTGAAAATCCTTATATTGCCAATTACATAAAGAAAAGAAAACAAATAGAGGATGAAGAGAATACTAATGAAAGGGAAGAGGCTTCCCAATAACCTCCTATTATTTCTTATGATGAATCAGGTAACGAGGAGGAGCCTTCTATTCAACCAATCTCATTAATAAGGAGCTCCAAAAAGAGGATTGAACCCACACATAATGTGAAGAACAAAAAGAAAAGACGGAGAAGTAAAGGTAAAAATGTATCCCTCCCAAATGATGTTGCTCCTACTACTCATTGTGATGATGATAATTGTTATACTATTGGTGCTATCCATACTATTAATGATGAGAATGATTATGCTTATGATATGAAAAGGCCCAAGCTTGGGGATGCTATGTTTGATGAGAATGACATGTTTGAGAATGTATTTGCTGCAACTAATGTTTTTCCCAAGCTTGGGGATGCTACGTTTGATGAAGATGATATTTTTGGTCTCCCAAGTTTTGATGAGCAAATTTATTATGATGATAGCATGCCTCCTATTTATGATGGTTATATTGATGAAAGCACTACAAAAAAAGACACATCCGTGACATTTTGGACCGAACAATTTTTTTTCTGTCATACATATGACACTTCTATGACAATAATTGTGACAAAACCCGGTATCATCATAGATGTGGTGGGATCCTACTTATATGACAAAAAATCATGACAGAAAATGGGCTTTTCGTCCTGGGCGGGCCGGAGACGTAGCTGCATGAAATTCTTTGGGCCGTCCATGACGGAAAAAACGTGGTAGAAGCGAGGGCGAGGAAAATTTCGGGGAGTTCCCGGTTACGGTGGGAGATCGGGGGCCGAGCGATGCGCGTTTCTCTCGTACACGTACGCGTGTGTGTGCGAGGCGTTGGCTCTAACTGAACCCGAGCGAGGCGTTGGGCTCTAAGTGAACCCGAGCGATTGCACTGCAGGCTACCCGTTACTGAACCCGAGCGATCGATCGATGGCTGTTAACTGAACCCGATTGAGCGATTCCTTCGCTACTGCTGCTAACTGAAGCCGATCGATGCTGCCTCTGGGA
>NC_041390.1:188504657-188524836 GCF_002162155.2 Triticum dicoccoides
TGAACAGGACCCCGTGGTGTGGTGGAGGGCTGGATGAACAGTAGACGGGTGGAGGGGTGCCCGTGGAGGGGTGGTTGAACAGGACCCCGTGCTGTGGAGGGCTGGATGAACAGTAGACGATGGAGGGGTGCCCGCGGAGGGGTGGTTGAACAGTAGCCGGTGGAGTAGCGCGCGGTGGAGGCTGGATGAACAGGAGCCCGTGGAGGCTGGAGGAGGCCGACGGTAGCCCGTGGAGGCTAGAGGAGGTCGATGGTGGAGATGAACAGTATCCCGTGGAGTCCCGTTTTGTGGTACTCCACACCCCTCCCGATGAATAGGACCCCTGCTTCGACCGTAGGAGGTCCGTTTCGTCCGTTTTGCGGTACGCCACACCCCTCCCGATCAACATGACCCCCATTTCGACCGTAGGAGGTCCGTTTCCTCCGTTTTGCGGTACGCCACACCCCTCCCGATCAACAGGACCCCTGTTTCGACCGTAGGGGGTCCGTTTCCTCCGTTTTGCGGTACGCCAGACCCCTCCCGATCAACAGGACCCCGTTCCGAACGTAGGAGGTTCGTTTCCTCCGTTGTGCGGTACGCCAGGCCTCGTTTCCATCGCCTATTCCGTCCAAGCCCTCCTGATGAACACGACCATGCATTCCGTTCCGACCCATCCGGTTGGCTCCCACGCGTTCCGTTGCCTCCCGATGAACACGACGCATTCCGTTGCCTCCCCATGAACACGACGCATTCTGTTGTCTCCCCATGAACACGACGACGATGTTGTTTCTCCGTTCCAACCAAACCATGTACACGAGCCCTGGCCGTACGTATGTGCGAGTAGGTGTTCGAGACCCCGCCCGTATGTACACATACGTGGCCGTATTTTTTTTCTTGCACCCTGGCCGCTGTACGTACGTGTACATGCTACATGCGCGCCTCTACTATGACATGTACGCGCCTCTACTACGACACGTGCGCGCCTCTACATCCACCAGTATATATGTATGTACACGTTCGCGACCAGAATGACAATGCTACGTACGCTTCGACCAGGTGGGTCCCGACTGTCAGGCACTTCCTTGCCTGCGAAGATGTAGCTGGTGGGTCCCAGCAGTCAGGGAGGCGAATCATTTTTTTTGCTCGGACGCACTTCCTTGCGTGCGAAGATGTAGCTGGTGGGTCCTAGCAGTCAGGGGCAAACGTTTTTTTTGCGAAATACGGTGGCCCGTCTAGTGGGTCCCCACTGTCAGGTGGAGGAATAATTATTTTGCACGTAATAAGGAGGCATTTCCTTGCTGCGGCTGTGGACCCAGTTGTCAGCCTCTCCACGTACAGTCCACGTCCGATGGAAGCCGTTCCTTGACCACGCCGCGCCGAGAGCACCAGGGCGGTGGACGACGGCGAGGCCTAGGAAGGGGATGGCGCGGAGCCAGGGAAGACGCGGCAGTGGATGCCCACACGTAGAGGAGTACGAGGGTTCACTGGTTCGCTGCGTTGTGAGGCTGCCATCACGGCAGAATAACAGGGGGTGTGGGTGAGTAGAGGGATGGCCTGGCCAGCGGTGGGAGTAGTAGGGGCGGTGAGGCCTCCGCCGCATCGCAGCCGGCCACGGGAGGCAGGAGCACGAGGCACGACCGGCGCTGGTTTGGGCGGCTGGAGCAAGAAGACCAGAGGTTGAAGAAGCACTACGACCGTTGGATGGACATCGTACGGTCACTGGAGCTAGCATCGTGCATATTGACTAAGTTGACAAAGCCCTCCGTCCCCGTCAACTTAGTAGGCCCACAAGTCAGCCTGCCACTATACTGGGTCCCAGCTAACAGGGGGAGTATTCATTTTTTTGTGCGTAATAAGGAGGCACTTCCTTGCGTGCGAAGATATAGCTGGTGGGTCCGAGCTGTTAGCGGCAGTAACATTTTTTGCAAAATACATAGGCCCTTTCGGTGGGTCCCTGATGTCAGGTGGAGGAATCATTATTTTGCACGTAATAAGGAGGCATTTCCTTACATGCGGCCGTGGACCCAGCTGTCGGCCTCTCCACGTACAGTCCACTTCAGATGCATGTCAATCGTTGACCAGGCCGCGCCAAGAGCACCAGGGTGGTGGACGACAGCGAGGCCTAGGAAGGGAAAGACACAGAGGCAGGGAATACTCGACAGTTGTTTCCCACGTGGAGGGGAGTACGACTATACGAGGGTTTACTGGTTCGTCTGCCGTCGCCGGAGAATAACAGCAGGTGTGGGGGAGTAGAGGGATGGCTAGGCCAGCGATGGGAGTACGGTGGGGTGGTGAGGCCTGCGCGGCAGCAGAGCCGGCCGCGGGGAGGAGGGAGCAGGCAGTCCTGCCGCCGCTTGTTTGAGCGGCTGGAGCAGGAAGAGCAGAGATTGTAGAAGCACGACGGCCGTTGGATGGCCCTCCAACAGTCACTGCTTGTGCGTCAACCTTTTTTAGGAAAGCCTCAAATCTGTGAAAAACAGCATACAACCCATCTGCCATTATTTCTAATAATTTACAGCCCATTTGCTAATTATTAATGTTTTTTGGAGCACATATTCTTTTTGTTAGCATTACAGCCCATATTGTGGCCATAGTTAAAAAATTATACGAAATTTTGCATATTTCGGTGCGGTCCGAACTGTTTTTAATCCCGAAATTTTGACTCACATTCAAACCGATTTTAAAAATAAATGTATATCAATATAAAATCCAACAAATTCTCCATGCATAAAAATTAATGTAATTTAAAATCTCGAAATGAAAAAAAGATATTTGAAACTAATTGCCAGTTTGATGTGTTTTAAAAATGTACAACCCATTTCTCATTACTAATGGGCCATTTTCTCGGCCAGTCGGATGAAAGCTCTCCTCGTCTTGAAAGATTTGCAACCCAGCAGGCCTGACAAAGTGACTTACTTGGAAAATCACAAAAGATTTGGGCTGTGGCCATGGACCTAGCTGTCAGCCTCTCCACGTACAATACTCTTCCGATGGAAGTCGTTCCTTGACCACGTTGACCACGCCGCGCGGAGAGCACCACGGCGGTGGACGACAGCGAGGCCTAGGAAGGGGATGATGCGGAGCCGGGGAAGACACGACAGTGGAAGCCCGCGCGGAGAGGAGTACGAGGGTTCACTGGTTCGGCTGCCGTGTGAGGCAGCCGTCGCCGCAGGGCCTGGCCAGCGGTGGGAATAGTAGGGGGCGGTGAGGCTTCCGTGGCAGCACAGCCGGCCACGGGAGGCAGGAGCATGCGGCACGACCGGCGCTGCTTTGGGCGGCTAGAGCAAGAAGACCAGAGGTTGAATAAGCACTACGGCCATTGGATGGACATCGTATGGTCACTGGAGCTAGAATTGTTCATATTGACTAAGTTGACAAAGCCCTTCGTCCCCGTCAACTTAGTAGGCCCACAAGTCAGCCTCCCACCAAAGTGGGTCCAAGCTAGCCGGGGGAGTATTCATTTTTTTGTGCGTAATAAGGAGGTACTTCTAGTGGGTCCGAGCTGACAGTGGGGGAACGTTTTTTTCGTGAAATACGATGGCCCATCAGGTGGGTCCCAGCAGTCAGGGGACAAACGTTTTTTTTCGCAAAATACGGTGGCCCGTCGAGTGGGTCCCTGCTGTCAGTTGGAGGAATCATTATTTTCCGTGTAATAAGGAGGCACTTACTTGCTGCGACCGTGGACCCAGCTGAGACTCTCCGCGTACAGTATACTTCCGATGGAAGTCGTTCCTTGACCACATTGACCTCGTTGTGTTCTGTTGCATGCATGCGTCCATGGGCGTGGTGCATCCCCACCGTCAGCCTCTCACGTACAGTCATCTTCCGATGACTCTCGGTTGTTGACCATGTTAACCACACCGTGTCGTGCGCACCCAGACTGGAATGACCCGGAGATGGGGAAGACGGGGCAGTGGAGTCGCAGATGGAGAGGAGTGGGAAACTTCACTGGTTCGGGTGCGCGGCAGCACAGCCATAGTGCTGCCCATGGGAGACAGGAGCAAGAACAGAGGTTGAAGAAGGAGCACGGTTGTTGGATTAACATCCAACCGTCTAGCTGCTAGAATCATTTATTGATTAAGTTGACAAAGCCGTGCGTACACGTCCGCTTAGTAGGCCCACAAGTCAGTCACCAAATCTGACGGGTCCCAGCTGTCAACGGGATGAATAATTTTTTTGCAAAACAAGGAGGCACTTCCTTCCGTGCGAAGATATAGCCGGTGGGTCCCAGCTGTCAGGTGGAGGAAACATTTTTTCAGCTTAATAAGGAGGAACTTTCCTTGCGTGCGACCATGGACCTCGTGGGTCCTAGCCGTCAGGCTCTCCACGTACAGTCCTCTTCCGATGACCCTCGTTTGTTGACCACGCCACACCGAACGCAGCGAGGCGGTGGACGACGGTGAGGCCCCGGACGAGAATGACTCAGAGATGGGAAAACGCGGCAGTGGAGTCGCAGATTGAGCGGAGGAGAAGGGTTATAACTGGTTCTGTTGTGGCATGGGGCTGTAGTCTGTGGAGAATAACAGGAGGTGTCGAGGGGTGGAGGGATAGCCTGGCCGGCGGTGGGGTAGCGCTTCACAGCGATGCGTGCTAAGCAGAGCCGCTAGCCGCCGGAGGCGGGACCAGGCGGTCCCGGTGATGCTGGAGGAAGAAGACGAGAGATTGAAGGTGCATGCCGGCCGTTGGATATAAATCCAATGGCTGTGGATGACACAATCATTTGTTGACCAAGTTGACAACGCCCTGCGTAGGCTTCGACCTATTGGCCCGCATGTCAGCCTGCAAAAATGTGGCATATATTTAACCCATGTTTTCTAGAATGTACAGTCCATTTGCTGGGCTGGGTGAACAAATAATTTCGCGCCAATCAGGCCCATTTATATTTTCTAAGAAATCCCAACCCATTTGCACTTCCTTGAAATACACGTATTAGGTGGGCTCGTTATATATATAATGTTATGTTAGAAGGAGCAATTAATATCAAAGAATAAACTGGAGAGGCACATTATATATATATAATTAAGAAATTAGCGAGTTATTGCTAAAAATAAAAATGAGCGCGTCATTATTAAATTGGTCCTTAAAATCTTCGCAAGCTTTTGTACGCAATCACCAGGATTTTCCTTGCCTGTGAGTCAAAAACAACCAGGATTTTCCTTGCCAACTTCTGTTAAACATTTACTTTTATAAGTTAATAACACGTGGGATGTTTTTATAATGTATATATAAGTCTCTATAAAATATATGATAATAGTAATAATATAAATATATATAATGTGGTTAGAAGGGAAAACAGAAATTGGACACATCATTACTTTTATAAGAGACCTGCGTTTTATACCCCACAGTAGGCATACTAATAAGTTCACACACAAATACAACAGAAAAGGTAAACATTCATATCAAACTCAGGTTCACAGGACACGTTCATATTCATAGCCAACATTCACTATCAACAACTCAAAAGATTCATATATACACAAGCTCAGCATATCTATGCATCCAAATGATTGATAGATCACACGATAATATTCATACATAATTCACAAAAAGATTCAGATATACACATGTTCAGTATGTTTATGCATCCAAATGATTGAGAACACAGCCAATATGATCCATGGACGAACTTTAATTACCTAGGGTATATACTGGTAAATGGTGTTCAATCGGAGGTACTTCTTGCTAAAATTAGTTCTTGTACGAGTAAACTTTCGAGTACATAAGAGGTAGCACAGACAATCTGAACTTTTCTTGTAGGTTTATCCTCAAATAGTGGCCTCGTGCTGAGGGAGGTTTGAGCAACTTGTCCACTACTTTCATCCAACTAGTTTACTGGCTCATCTTGGTCCTGTATCTCGCCAAAATTCTACATTCCAGACGAGAAAGGAGGCGGTTGAGAAAATGAACCACCCAATTTTTTTGTGCATTTCAACTGAAATGGAGTATCCTTGGCGTGCAGACTGATTAAGTGCCAGATGAATATACGCGTCAACCAACTTGTCTGGAATCTTTAGACTCCATGCCATATAGTTCGCTACCATATGTGCCGATAACCAAAAGGCACAAGTTGGGACCAAAGACTGGACTGCGCTTTTCTGGGCTACGCACCAAGCAATATTTTTGGCGTTCACTCTCCTAATACTTGGAGTTTGACAATTGGTTGACGCTGGTTGATACTCGAATGAATATAGGCACTTCTTGTCAACATCGATGCTTGTCTGAGTGAACTTTGGAGTACATAGCAGCAGCATAAGTACTTGTCCATCTGATCATTTTGTGCAGTTCTACTGAAATCACCCAATGTAATGATTTTCCTGCGAGTTCAGGCTCCAAATTACTCCTTTCTGAAATCGGCAAACAGTAGCACAATACCAAATTACCAATACATATGATAGGCACAATAATCAGGGTAAAGACCAGTACCAACCTGTGTGAGGTAGCATATCAATTACTATTTCCTTTGACTGGAAGCCGAGATAAGCCAAGCGACTGACATCAAAGGAAGAAAGCAAGCGGAGATTAGCGACTGACAGGAAAGGACAGAAGCTGTCGAGGCAATGAAGCACCCAAAGTTTTTGTGCAGTTCCACCAAAATTGAGCATCCCAATTGGCACATATATTGAGAGAGTGAGACTACTGTAATAGTGGGACTAGTTGATGAAACATACACTAACAAATAGAAGCACCCTCATTATGTTAATGGGTAAAGTTAGCAACATAGTAGTCTTTCTTAAAGAGAGGTATTAGTTTATTTAATCAGTGCCAATTAGCTCAACTCAACACTCAAAGCATTTCCATTTATCATAGGTTGCAAAACTTTAACGTGCAAAGATAAAGGAGTTTCTCATGACAGTAGCACGATACAAATAGAGATGACAGCAAACTAATATGGATGAAGGCCTTAGGCCCGTACCAACCTGAGAAAAAAGCTTATTCATGTAGTCCCATAAGAGATGATAAATCACTCACTGGAATCACACAATAGTATATATTTTTGTGCACTTCAAATGTATGGTTGAAATCACTCTTGTTTACCAGTGCTGAGATTATACTGAAAGATTATCAAGAACTTCCAGCAGAGTTAAAGCACTGGCTGGGATACAGTTCATTGTATTGTCTTGTGTAGTTCCACTAAAATGTATGATTGGCACAACATGATCCCTGTTTGCACAAGTAGGAACAAGGTGAAACCTTCATTAGCTTAGTGAGAAAGGACAGTAAGACATTAGCATATTACTCAAACAGTAGCATCAAATTCATGATGGACAATACGCAAAACATTGACTTATTGAACCAATGGCAATAAATTGACATGCAAAACGATAGCACTATTATGTCATGACACTAATAATATTCCCTCCCTGCTCCAATACATGATTCACCTCCATAGACAAACATACACACGTACATGATTCAACATAGGGTCCTACTAAAGATAGGTTTAACTCCAACAGGAAAATTAGGCAGTAATAAATTAGTGGTACTTAAGTACTCCTAATTAATTAAGTGAGACAACAGAAGTGGAAGGGCTCCCTGGAGGATCGTCTCACATGTAAGGTAGTCGTTGCCGGAGCCCTCGAATGGCCTCGACTGAGGCCTCTGGCTTCAGCAAGATCGCCTTGGCACTGTTTATTCTTCTTCTTCCTCCTCTTCATGCTCTGTTTCTCTTTGTCCTTACCAGTTGGTGAAACCAAGCACATGATTGGCCTTCTAATTCAGAATTGGTTTTGTCAGTGAGGGAGTACAAGTGTACTAGTAAAAAACAACATTATTTTCTCATGGCAGTCGGAAAATAGAGATGAACACATGCATTAAATATCATTCTTACCTAAAGGAAGGTTATGGCGCCAATATGGATGATGAGGATTGGAACACAGATCTTCCTTTGTGCAGTTCCACCAAAATGAACCAACTGTTCCATTCTAACATTCTAGTTAAACATCACAAAAGTCACTTCTTTTAAGAAGAGTTTTGTGCAGTGCACCAAAAGGTCACAACAGCAACCAGGTGAATTGGATATCCCTGTTGGCACAAAAAGGCATAGAGGAAACAGTCATAGTCTCAAACAATTACAGGCAAAAACATTTGGCTAAACTTGTCATGGCTTATAACAGTGGCATGGCTTCATTTTTACCAGGGATATTAGATTAATAACAGCTAAGGCTGCGTTCGGTTCACAGGTTTGGTGGAGGATTTTCATAGGAACACAATTCCTACAGTATTCTTTCCCTTCCAACCGTTTGGAACACGGGAAAGGTGAATAGTGTTTCATAGGAAAGATGTTCTGGTAGTACTGATTCCATAGGATTAGAAACATCCACGCGCTGCTCATTTTTTGGGCGGAAGCCCGAGGCAGGCGCTCGCTGCCATGCGTTAGACAGGTTGCCGTGCTGTGTTGCCGGAATAAAAAATCAACCTATGTGTGGTACGTGAGGTGAGGACAAGAGTAGTCACTGTGCAGCTGAATAAACAAATAACATCTCATAGTGCCAAGCATGTTACTCTAAAAAAAACAAATATGTACGTTTCGTAGTCCATCCGAACACATTCTCTTGAGAGTTTCCTCCGGTTCGCTGTTCCATAGTTTTATAACTACATTCCTTACCTATTCCTCTATTTTCATCAAGACCTATGTTTTCTGCCCCTTTATTCCGAACGGAGCCTAAATATTTGGTATAAGGGCATGGGACAGTGGGTGCACCAGCAGTCCAGCACCATGTACGTAAACAGGGGCATAATGTGGTGATTCATAGTTTGTTTCCCCGAGAAAAAAACATCCAAGAAACATATCTGGGTTGGTCCCATTTTTGTTCACTCTAGCCACCTACTCCTATGTGTGGATAGCAAATCTAGTCCTGGTCATACCACTGTGTACAATGTTACCCCTATATTTCCCTTTTCGACCAAGAGACCGGTTGGATGACCAGTCTGTACTACTTTCACCCCCCTTTCCTTCCTGTTTGTACCAAGTCCGATGTACATACTAAATTCCCCCACCCCCACTTTATTTCTTGTTTGAACCAAGTACTCCCTCCATCCGGAATTACTTGTCATCAAAATGGATGTGTCTAGAACTAAAATACATCTAGATACATCCATTTCAATGACAAGTATTTTCGGACGGAGGGAGTACAAGATTCGACTCCATGAAGTAGCTTTACCTCAAACAATAGAAGAAAAAAATATGTGACGTTGGACCATCCAATCGAGAGGGGCTGAGAGGTAGAAAATGGTGCACATGCAACGATGTAGTAAGCTAGGGAAGTAGAGCTAAGGTGGTTTCGAACGAAGATATACCTGAAGGTCGTCGGGATGTGGATAGGTGGGTGGCGGGAGGCCGGATCCGCCCACAGGCAACGACGAAGGGATCGGAGGACCTCTCGCGCCGTCGCTCGGCCAGAGATAACGGTGCGACCGGTAGTGGGTCTCCTCCCTCGCTGTCGACAATGGCCTAAACGCCGCCCCTCCTCCCCTTCACCGGTGGAGGGGGATACGTCCGGATATGTAACCAACGGTGAGGATAGAAAGCCAGTGTTTTTTGAAGGGAGAAAGACAGTGTTACTACCCCTATCTTGTTTATATATGGAGAGGATGAGAGTGTGTGAATAGAGCAACCCTACCAAGCAAGCGCGGAGGCTCTGACCTATATACGTAGTGGGGTAGTTTTCCTTTTTCACTCCATCAAAACAATCATTTAAAATTGTGTACCACTACATGCCAGGTCGCAATTTTTTTAGTTGTTGATTGTTTTTTGAGATCACTACCCGCTTGTTCCAAGTGGTGTTACGGTGTGCCAAGTCACACTTTGTATCGTTCATGTCTGGTAGTACAAGTCCCTCCATTAAATGAACAACCACCCCCTCGTAAAAATTGTGAACAAGCCAACGGCTAAAATTAGCGGAAACGTGGGTTGCCCCAACATGCATTATTATTTATATTTTCTACTCCCTCCGTTCCTAAATATAAGTCTTTTTCATTAGCCACACCTAAGACAAGAATTTTTTTATTAGTAGTGAACCCCACATGTCGTAGACACAAAAATTGTGGCAAGATTCCCTTAGGCAAGCCAAAGTGTGTCTAACAATTTGAGCAACTCAGGTTAGGCAAGTGTGGGAAAAATAATGTGGCAACATAAGACAAACATAGTCATAATCCAAACAGCCCCGTAATTTTTTGTGACATGCATGAAAATTTGGTTAGTTAAATTTATAGTCAAAATTCGGCAAGGTGCATCAAATCAACACATGCAAGTATCAAAAGGAATGTCACGGCATGCATGCATGCGTTGTACTCCCTCCATTTCCAAATATAAGTCTTTTTAGAGATTGCAACAAGTGACTACACACGAAGCAGAATATGTCTACTCCTACATACGAAGTAGCCCATTTGAAGTGTGTAAAAAGACTTATATCGAGTGCAGTGCTTTGATGTGTCGCGTCAACTCGTACAAGACCAAGAAATTTGATTACTACAACGCCCTCACCCTCGCGGACTGAGCTCTGGTGCCTTAACTGCACATGCCTTTGGCTGCATGACAGGAGGGCCAACCACCTGTTGGGCCCACCTATCATAGACGCAAAGGCAGGAGCAGTAAGTAGAAGCTTTCGCTACACGCTATCCCTCCCGCACGAGGTGGATGGACATGCAGCAGTGGATTCGATACTGTAGAAGTAGGAGTAACATCATTGTTCGTCTTCTCGAAGAGGCGAAGAGCCAAGCGCAACCCGAACGTGGCAGTTGGGAATGCTCGCGTGGTGCGGTTCCTTGGAGTACTAGCCAGGCTCTTGCATGAGACAAAATTGCTATTGTTTAACAATTAAACTCCATTATCCATTGGTTGATACTCATTCTGCATAGGTCCACGCGCTTAGCACCGTTTCCTCCTAGGGTCACCAATGTTTATTTGCTAATTAATAGCATTGCATGCAATGAACTAGCCATTGCAAGTCCTTAAAAGCATGCACACCTCTCATCTATTATTGGTTGATATGTTAAGAAACAAGAAACAAGGTAGAAGTTAATGCACCACACCTAAGTGTTTTGGCACTATTTGGTTTTCATAAGATGACTTACACACCTAGACAGAGGGAGTAGTATAGCCCTGTAAACCGGAAAGGAGTATTTGCCTTTCTAGAGATTTCAACAAGTGACTAGACTACACCATGTGCAGTACTCCCTCCCTTCCAGTTTATAGGGCTCAAATCTGAAATCTCATGAACCAAGGCATTTTGCAATTGGACGAATGTATCTCGTACTTTACAAAACTACCCTAATTAAACTCATGCATTAATTACGTAGTTCTCTCATTTTCCTCTCCGCCTTGGTCGCGGTGCACAATATTGAGCACTCCTATATGACTAGCCGCTCTATCTACATGCGGGACATTTCAAAGCATCCGGGCCCGCGTGCCATCCACCAAATCACAGCGAGGTGCTACAGTCGAGACTCACTGATCACCCCGGTGTGGCCGTCCTGACCCGTCATATCACAAAACCCACACCTTTACCAGCAGTGGTAAGGTGGCCTCCAAGTTGGACTGGATGAAGAAACCATCATTTCACTGGAATGCTCATTCAAGCTCTTTCTTCCCTTTCTTGAAGAAAACCTCACTCCAGGCTACTCACTTCTGCCATTTTTCTTCTATACCGACGAAGGAAAGGTGGGCGAATCAGTTATGCTGCTATATTTTCATTCCAAGAATCTTCTTTTTGCGAAGCACTGACCGATTCTCACATCCTATTCTTTTCGCGCTTTCATTGCGATTGTGGTTTCCTTTCGATTGCTTTTTGTTTGTCAGTTCATTGATGGATCCTGGAGCACTAGGCAAAGAGTTGCCGGCGGACAACGCACTGGAGACAGCGATCTGCAGGAAGCGAGCACCGACCAACGAGTTGACTATGTTGGCAGGCCAACCCATGGAGACGAAGAACTCCAAGAAAAAAGCACTAGCCAAAGAGTTGAGGACGTTGGCAGACGAACTCCTCAAAGAATGTTGGAAGAACAACAAGGGCCCCACCGTGCCTACCCCAGGAACTCTGATTGCCACCTATGTGAGGATCAAGACTGAGTTTGAGGAGATAGTCGCCGTTGAGAAGAAGTATTCCCCTAGCAAGGTGATGGCCCCCATCGAGGACGAGGAGATGGCCCCTAGAGGGATGAGATCCCCCGGTGAGCTGCACAAGGTAAACAATAACGGCTTATTACCATAGTTGTGGTTTTTGATTATTTGCAATGTGCTTGCTAATATGTTAGGGTTGTGCAGGTGCCGGTGGACGTCATTGATGATTCCGATGTCATGGCCCGTCCTGTTGGCACCGCCCCGGAGATCGATTCCGATGGCACTGTCCATCCTGTGGACATCGCCCCAGAGATCGATTCCGATGTCGCGGTCAGTCCTGTGGACATCGCCCCAGAAATTGATTCCCATGCCGCTGTCCATGCTGTGGTCATTGCCTGAGAGATTGATGACAAGAAATAGTTGGTCACGCTAATCCTTCAAGGTAGTTTGCATTGCCCTATGTTTAATTACCAGAACGATGCGTGTTATCAAACCATCTTAGGGCTAGTGCACTGTCTTGTGTGGGCGGATCTTGCTACTTTTGTTTGATAGTGAATCATGCGATGAATCATGCGAACCCTCTCCGAGTTATGGAAACATATGTATCCTCACCAGCTTTTGATGTAATATATGGCATGCTTAGATGTAAGTTTGAACTGTTTATCATATCAGCAGGGCTTGTTTGATGATTCTTGGTGTTAGTAGGCTAGCTACTGTGCGAGCTATAGTACTTGCAAAACACTCACCGAAGAGAAATGTTGGGGCTGATGAGCTCGTGGTATGCTTATACTTATCCCTTGTCGATCGACCAATAGCCCTAGCACCTAAAATTGTAGGCTTAGCGATCGGTCAGACAATAGTCGACATACATTCAGGCCTCATTTGGTTCATAGGGTAGGAAAAATCGTAGCAAAAGTACATAGAACGTGCAACACAAAATCATAGCAGTGCAGAGATGTACTCCCTCCGTTCCAAAATAGATGACCTAGGCGGGCTAGTTTGGCCTAGTGGGTTTTAGTGATATGACGTGGTACAGTGCCATCCAGTCTTCGCGTGTGGTAGTAGTATTGCGGGTATAGTAAGTTTTCTTGAAGAAGCGGAATTCAACGAAGTCATGATGGTTCCTTCTTCTGAACAACTTACAGTGGGAAAGGTTGGGCCTGCGATACGACCGGGGTAGACCAGGATAATTTTGTGTATGGCAGGTGGACCAGGATGGTCGACGTCCCACATGTCGGCGAATGAAAGTATTCTTTCCGATATAGAGGACGAGCAACGAGTATTCATTGTTTATTTTTGATGAAAGCTATTGTCTCCACTGTTACGATGGAGGAGTGTGAAACACGGCAGCCCAGTGAACTTGGCATGTGCACCACTCCCTCCTTCCTCATGTAATGCCCAGGTTACAGCTTTTTCTCACTTTCTCTCTATCTATTTCCTCTCAAATGTTTTTTACCTTTCTTTTTATAAGACACAATTGATTTTTTATGCCTTTTTTAGAATTATTATTTTTATACCTAGGAGCATGTGTAGAGATGGGCTCTTGCAGAGCCCACTCCTTGACTTTGTCAATGCCTCTCTCTACTCCACATAAGGAGTACTACTTGCTATGCATGCATGCGGCGGGCAGCTGGCGTCTTGAGGGGCCAGGGCGGTGAGAGCGGGCTTCGGAAGCGGTCCAGACTCCAGCATGGCCCACCTCACATAATCACCATATATTTCTTGGAGTCCGTGCGCGGCGGGCAGGCGATTTCTTCTCCCTCCCCCGTTTCTCTCTTCTCAGCCGACGCCCGCCGAGCGATAAGATTTTGGCTATTGACAGTTTATTCCATTACAGTCCCACATGTCAGTGAAATTGCAAGACAACACGTGTCCCCTCTGGTGAGCGGCGTGCGAGCCAGACTGTCAGGGTTGCGACGCATACGAGTCGTCAGTGTGCCCTCCTTTTCCTTTAGAACTTGCGAAGCGTAACATTTTCTCGCGATCATCGATAGAAATCCAGAATAAAATGACGAGGGTGGTGCTTTCCCGCTCGTTAGGCGGGCTAGGTCGAGTGATATGATGTGCTACAGTGCCGTCCACTTACTCCATTTTTATGTAAGCAAGAGTTTACACTCTTACATGGGAGGAGTGCGAAACACCGCAGATCTGATTTTGATCGAGGGATAACTGTTCCCTGCCAAATAATGGAGGATTTAGCGATTATAGCATGATAGTTAGGGCATCTCCAGTGCTGGCCCACAAATTTACACCGGCATCTGTCCGAGGACACTGATGGATGTCATCCAATGCTGCCTGCATACCTTTCGACAACTATATGAACTAACCGGTCGAAGTTCATGCAAACAAAGCAAATTTCAAATTAACCGGATGAAATTCATTACATTTCGAAAACTTTTCCTACAAACTGGACGAAATTCATTACATATTTCGCACAAACCGTACTAAAACCTACTGTAAACCTAATCTAAACGATTGCCGACGCCCGACCACCATGTCCGGCCATGAACCCGAGAAAGCCGGCCATTGCCTTTGCCTCCTCCTCATCCGCCTCGATAACCTCCTCCTCTGGAGCACAAGGTTCTGAAGATATCCGCCTCCACGTCGCCGTCAAGCGGCTAATCGGCCGCCGATGTTTACCCCACCAAGCTTGGCGTCGACTCAGTGGAGTAGCGGTGGCCTTCCCGGGACCAGAGCGGCGACGACCTACCGTGTACTACTCTTCCTCGCTGCCGGCTGCGCTCGCGCACGCGCGCCGGCTTCGTGGTCGTGGTGGTGGAGGGCGGTCGGGGGGGGGTGCCAGCAATCTCCTTCGTTTGCTCCTGCGACAGTACGTCGAAGAGAGCTTTGGAGCGTTCCCGGAGCGGAGCTGCCGATGTCCCTTGTCTGCTCCTGCGACAGTACGTCCAAGAGAGCTTCGGAGCGCCAGGAGGCCATGGTTGAAGTGGTGCCAACAGAAGGAAGGGACCGGAGGAGAATAAGTGTGGGTCTTTGGCTATGGCTGGGAGCTGGGGCTCAAGTTAATATAGTGGGCGAATGGCAATGATCCGCGGCAGACGGATGGACAACTGGCGCCGGAGTAGGTTCGTCGGGCGTGAATGCGGACGCTGCTTCCGTGACTTAACTGTAGATGCGTTTGGGCTACTGACATGTGAGCTCAACGGGCATCTGGCCCGCATGTCAGTGACACACCAATTGCACCTGCAGTTAAGTCTGGTGAATGCGGCATTGACATTCTGGAGAGACAGTGATCGTTTCATGCAGGAAGCGCGCTAGCGATGGAAGGGGTTTCGGTGTGCAGTGGCACTAAGATCGGTCGCTCACGATAGTACATACTCCGCACCATACTACCATAGTACCCTCTCTAGCTTAGGCTGTTTTATAGATTGTCATTGTGATGGACGATATACATGAGCAAGGCGGTCCGAGTATGACCGTTGGTGTTGAGCCAGGTGAATACATGCTCGGCGTTCGCATAGGCCTCCATCAAACGTCTAAACAGTAATGTCAGGCACCGCCGGGGCGCGCAGGTGCTGGGCTCGCCGTTTGCATTGTGCCATGAGCAGGACTTTGATTTAGAGGGCGACGTGCATGCATTAGCATGCTTTGACAGTGTGAGCGTGAGTGTCTGACGCGAAGTATTTCATTTTCATTTGGCTGACGAGGGTGCATTGCTGCGATGAGCCCGTGGTTTGATTCCCCACATACGCATAATTTTGCTTTTTACAGTATTTCTTTCTCCATTGATAGGTAGGCCCGCGTAGATAGATAAAGAACACGAGTTGATGAGGCGCATGCGGACTGTTTGACTGGTCAACCAGACAAATACGGAGCTATACGCTGAGCCAGTGACCGTATAATCACCATATCTCATATACAATGATCAAAGTGAGCTATCAAGACAAGTTCGATGACCGCCAATGCATTTTACTCGGTAATAAATGACCAGGATTGGAGGGGAATCCAAATTTGCTTCGTCTTCTATCCTTGAGCTCTTGACAAACCAATGCACTATACGGTTGTCCGGTCACTCCACCCCAGAGCTCTGACCAAGCGCCATTCATGCCACCGCGCCACACACTAACTTGTAAGGCAGCGATGGCATCCCGCCGCACCGAGTTCCTCGCCGCCCACGACCGCACATAAAATAGTAGGGACGCGATGGCATCCTGCCGGGCCGAGTTCATCGCCGCTCGCGACCTCACAACTATGTGGGGGGAATTTGAAGATGCCAAGGCCGAATGGGCGGTAGAGCAAGAGGCGGCCAAAGCCGCACAGAGGGAGCGGAAAAGTCAGAAAGCACTCAAGAAAAGAGAGGCCCACCGCCGCAAGAAAGAAAAGGACGCACGCGCTGCTGCGGAGAGGTCGGCGGAGATCCAAGCACGATGGGGTGTCGCCGACAAAGCCGAGAAGGAGAACGACGGCGTCTGGCCAGCATGTGAGAAGTAGTAGTACTAGTAGTTAGTGTGTGTGTCTGTGTCTGAGTACGAGCATGTACCAATACTACTAGTTACTACTGTAGTTTTTAGAGCAAATTACTAGTACATTAGCCTAGACTAAATGGAAAAATTCCTATCCTAAGCATCAAATGGCATCTCTTTCTCTATAGGAATTGAGATGCATGTCATCTCACTTCCTATGATTTTCATATTCCTATCCTATGAACGAAAGGAGGCCTCTGTTGGAGTAACTACTGTAGCTAGCAGTACTGCTGGTACAGTAGTTTTCTTCAAGAAGCGGAATTCAACGAAGTCATGATGGTTCCTTCGCCCGAGCAACTTCAAAGTGGGAAGTGGGCCTATGATTTGACGGCTCATTAGTCATTGTTACTGCGGCGCGATGACCTGGGTGACTCTCCCTTGGAGTTCTGCATGCATGGCAAGTGGACCAGGATGGTCGATGTCCCACATGTTGGCAAACGGAAGTATTCTTTTCGATATCGAGGAGCAAGGAAACCACGTGGTATAGTATCACTGCTGATTGGTTCGCAAAAAAATAGCATCACTGCCGATTTATAATTATTTTTTATTTCTGATGAATGCTAGCGTTTCAACTCTTACGACGAAGGATGCCAAACACGACACGTGCTGGATGTCCCACATGTCAGTGAAAGGAGTGGGACATGAACAACGTGGTAGAGCCCTGCGTAAAAAAACAGCATGGTAGAGCGTCTCCACTTCTTCCACTTCTGGGTCGGAGACCACACGTAGTAGTACATAGTGGTATGAACGATACAAAGTGCGACCTGGAGAGAAAGACACCTCTAGTTGGAAGCTCTCGGGGCATACACGTAAACAAATATAAAAGTTAATATGTGCCTCCAACTAATATAGTAGTAGTAGAGTACTTAGGCACGTACTCCATAACATCACCATGCATTGCACATACAACATTTAGTGGTAGTACGTAGTAAGAGATAAATGCCGCCCAAGAGTTCCCTTCTCGACCTACTTTTGGGTGTTTGGTAGAGTGTATGGAGGGTGCATGAGTCCACACTAGTTTAGCACAAATACACTAGAAGCATGCATGAAGAGGGGTGTCGAGTTGAGCATGCATGAAGAGGGAACAACTATGCTAAGACGAGAATGCAACCAAACACACCCTATATGCCACGCATGTTCATACCATTTGTGCCTTTCTACTTCACTTACTACGCTACATTACTCAGGTTCGTACGTCCACTCCTGGGTACATGTCTGTCTCGTAGTTCCAGTCCCATGTGTTCTTCATATAGATGGAACGATCCTTGCATAACACGTGCACCTTGATGCTAGATGTCTCGCGTGTTGGCAAAAGGATGAACAAAGCTCACGTAAAAAAATAGAGTGGAAGAACATAGATTCTGGACGACCGAGAAGGAGCAAGGAACCTCGTGGTGGAGCGTCTGCACTCATAATATTTAATATTATTCAGCGATATAAAATTAACCAATCATCTCCACAGTGGACTGGAAGAGTACAAAACACGGCAGCCCAGTGTAGTTACATCATACTAGTACATGGCTGACCCACGCTATCACCATATTTCTTGGCTTCCGTGCGACACCTATCTCTAGTAATCCAGCAGCCTGTATCGCTTCTCCCTCCTCGTCTCTATCAAAGTGCGGCGGGCTAGCGTTTCTGCCATCTATTGAGGTCGGTTAACTATCACATGTTAGCGACATGCCAAGAGCATTCTAAAAAAATTCCTTTCACGTTCCGTTTTCAAAAAGAAAAAAAATCCTTTCACGTACTAATTTGCCTGTATGCTTTGAGCAACTTGCATGTCCTATACTGCTCCTGTTTAATACTCTAACTTAGCTAAAGGTTAGACTAACTCATGACTAACCCTGAACCAACTGTAGCCAAAGAGGTGTTTGGGTGACAGGGTTAGATTGACAATAAATGCACTTCATGGAGAGAGAAAAGTGATTTTTCAGTGGTCCCAATGAGAACTATCTCCAGTTAGCACCTTTTGGGTGGGATAGTTTTTTTGGTGGGTTCGGTGCAACTTGCTCCAATTTAAACCCTCATGCTTGGATACTTTAGGGCTATTTGAGCCCCAACTAGCTCAAACTAACTCTAACCCATGGATCCAAACAGGGCCTATGGCCAGTCTCGACGCGAAGCAGTCGCGTGCACCGGGAAGGGGCGCTCTCTCGGCCGTCGCGCCACTTCAAAGCCGACGCCAGTGAGAGGTCGCCTCCGCTCTAGCCGGGCATTAATGCGGCACTAACACTCTAGGGCGACGCTGACCGTTTCACGCGGGAAGCGCGCGCTGGCAAGGGAGTATAGGTTTTGAACCGTTTCAGGTGTAGTACTGGTAGTTTGCAAAGTTACTCAATTATTGCACTCAGTTTCCTAAGAAATTGTGGTAAAAACGTTACTCCACAAACCGCTTCCCTTCTCCTTCCTCTTCCACCACCCGCGCACGTTCGCGGGAAGCGAACGGTCAACCCTTATATTGGAGTGCTAGCACAAAAAGATGCATGCATGACCACTAAAATTTCCATATTAAAGCGCCGCTCCGGCGGGAGTATGGCGTATGTTGTTACCTTCGACCGGCCCATGGCTATCGGGCGACGGCGACCAGAGAAGAGGCGGCGGGAGGGGAATGAATGCAGCTACTGTTTGGGTTCGGCTTCCGGCTTAAATAAATGCGCAGCATCACGTGTACCCGCGGGTGCACAAATTGTAACATACATGTCTACTTAAGTGGGCGTCACGTAACTAGTGTGTGTGTGAGAGAGATTCTGAGAGACAGAGTATGTGTGTGCGACTCTACTCTTCGGACATGTACTCAACCTTTTGCATCGGGATATAAGTATAATGGTATTTACTTTAGCTAGTGATTTACGTGGCCATGTTAACGTGGTTGTGTCAAAAAAAATGTCACTTCCTGCTCGTGATTTGCGTTATATAATTACAAGCAAGATTCTCGTGCATTGCACGGAACATCAATATGCATTTTTTTACAAAACACCTGTTGTGATTGACCCATGTAGGAGTAATACCATGTGTAAAAACTAATGATATCTCGAGAATTTTATCATAAAACTGGTATCTCGAGAATGTCATCAAAAAAATGAAAGATGAGAGATAAGGCGAGGAGGAGTGTAGTGTGGTGGTGACTGGTGGTCGGAATGGGCGGAGGCATGGGGATGGACGGTGCCGGCAGGCGGCAGCGGCCACCATGCATGCTAGATTGTTCCAGAGACTTATTCCTTTTTTAATTGCTGAGCAATGAGGTTGCGGGAGATAATGATGTGGAGAGAGGTGCTGGTATCTTTTGTAAAATTATCATAGTTTTCTTTCTATCCTCAGATATAGATCATACGGTCTGTATTACAAGATGGCAGGCACACCATCACCGCCAACTCGTTTTTATAGGGGTACGGATGATAAGTTTGCTGACTACTAAAGTAAAGTGGAATTTGTCCATGTTATGCAAGTAAATAAAGGTGATTGTTTATCATACGGGTAAGGTTGGATGAAGGGTGGTAGGAACAAATGCTCCGCCTAGCGCATGTGTGTGTGGTATGGAGTGTTAGTGTGTGTATGGTGTGTGTGTGTGAGAGAGAGAGGAGAGAGAGAGATGGAGTCTTAGTTTGTGTGTGTGTGAGAGAGAGAGAGATGGAGTCTTAGTGTGTGTGTGTGTGTG
>NC_041390.1:188525228-188569527 GCF_002162155.2 Triticum dicoccoides
TTGTTAAGTGTGAGTGTGCGTTAGGATTGAGGGTAATTAAATACGTATGGAGACATAGAGACGTTGAACGTGCATGTGTGAGAGGTATACATGTATACGTGGGATGTGCGTGTGTGCACGCGCATGATCAAGATAAAAGAAAGAAGACATAAGTCATAAGATCAACGACATGGGAGAGACGGATCGGTATGACAATATGCATGCATGTCAGAATGCAGGGAAGAAGGCCCAACAATTAAGCATGTGTTTTTGTCTTTAAGAGATAGTGGTGTAGGCTGGATCATGCATCTATGGCGAGCAGAGGGAGTGAGGCGCAACGATTGTGCAAAAGAGACCAACCTATAAATGCATACGTATGGACAGACATATATAGTGTAGGTGATAGGAAGCAAGACTACGTGCGAGAAACAAATGTTGACGGAGAAACTACAGATAGATACAGAGATGGAGATGCTAGCTAGAGGGACATCCGCTAGTTTGGGTGTTGGAGATGACCGTCGGGTGGTTCAAAGGGTGAAGTTATATATGTGTGTGAGAGGGCACTTGACTGCATGTAGAGAGAAACATATGTAGTGTGCGTGATAGGAATCAAGAGTGAGGGCGAGAAAGAAGGTTGATGGAGAAACAGATAAATAGAAAGATAAAGATGCTAGCTAGTGTGAGTTAGAGATAGGAGTCGAGTGGATCAGAAGGCTAGGTTATGTGTGTGGGTGTGAGAGAGATAGAGAGAGGGTGCATGTGAGTCACATACAAACAGATATCAGAGAGAAATGAGATCCAGAGAGACGGAGTTTTGTGTCTGCGAGAGAGAAATATATTTCACAACGTGAGTGATAGCTAGAGAGACATACGAGGGAACGCAAGATATCTCTAGGGAGAGAGGGTGTGTGTGAGCGACATACAAGAGAACAATGGAGAAATATGAGACCCTAGGAGACAGAGTTTGTGTTTGTGTGTGAGAAATAGATATTGAGGAGGAAGAGTCGTAGGTTCTCATATCTAAGGAGCGAAAGACATCTCTGTATGAGGGGTGTGCAAGTAGCACACATGAGAATAGTAGAGAGAAATGAGACCCCGGGAGACAAAGTTTTGTGTTTGTGTGAGAGAAAGAGATTCCACATGGAGAATCATAGTTAGAGACACATAGCAGGGAGCGAGATATACTTAGAGAGAGATAGAGTGATGAAGGTCGAGGGAGAGAGTACCATCAGTGTGTTACGAAGATAAAAGATCATTGTCGACATACATGTAGCACGAGAGATACCTGAGAGACGATGAATGCGTGTAGGTCCAGAGAGATAGTCCTATATAAGCATGAGTGATAGCTATACGAGACGAATATCTGGATTAAAGGGGATTCAAATATTTAAACTAGAGATCATGACATCGATAATATCATAACGCAAATTGGTGTATCAAACATGCATATTCATTTGAATTTGGGCACACGTGTAATGTTATATAGTTTATCAATATTGGCGATCCATAGATTCTTCAATTACAAACAATGCATGGTTTATATGCAATTAATGTCTAAACAGGATTACACTATATGTTGCGTGTGTGAAACACATTATACATGTTTGAGAAGTAAAAAACCCGCATGAAACACACATTAATTGGAGACAGTTAGCAAGGAATGCATACATTGGATTTCAACATAAAGTGGTTTCAAATATTTGAAAATCTGAATTGATGGATAGAACCTTATGAATCTGAGATCATGCCATTTGTAAACCATATTTATGTATAAATGGTGTTGTGCTTTTGAAAGTATATATAAAAAATTATGTATATAGAATGTAATTCCAATTGAAAATGGATCCCGCCCGAAAAATACAAACGTGATTCGAATTGAGTTGGCACGGTAAACGTGCACTCTGCAAAATTTGAACGAAGCGGGGAAAGTCGCAGTAACCGCCCGAAACCAAAATCTGCGAGATGGAAATCACTATTGCCTATCCTTGCCACGCAAAGCCTATCTGCTGGATTTCTATAGGTTTCGATAGGGGTAGGTTTGTAATTTCACCCAAACGTGATGTAACCGCCTCTCACCCGGATTCATACACGGTGGGCGCCAAAACACAATGTCTCCTCGGCCGAAATCGACTCCCTCCCCGATTCATATTCATACACGGTGGGCGCCTAAACAAACTCTTGTCGGCAAATATTTGGTGTATGCGAGATTACCATCCTATCCCCAACCGACTAATGTTGCTGTGATGTAGTAGAAATTTGAAACAGGGGCTAAGTTTGTAAATTTCCTCGCATTTGAGACAAGCGCGCCCTAAATACATGGTTCCCGCCTTCCTCTCTACCTCCCTTTCCCCATTCGTACTCCGTGGGCGCCAAAACACCATCTCCACTCCACCCTCCTCCGTCCGCCGCTGTCCGCCACCCCATCCACCACCATCCTCCTCCACCATGCCGGAGCTGATACCCCGACGCCGCCATCCATTACAAGAGATCGACCTCTCTCATCCACGGGTTTGGACCGGGATCCTTGCATCCTGTCCTCTCGCTTCATCCCCGCCGTTGTCCACCTTGCCGGCGCCGCTCCTACGACCGTATCGTCCACCGCGCCCCACTGCCACCATCTACCCTCCTACATCTGCTTCCACGCCACCGACAGCCATCGCTACCGCAGCACCGTCAAATTCTCAGCAGATGCGTACACGGCGCCGCACCAGAGGTGGTACTCTTTCGTATCTGCTCAACTTATTTATCACAGCAAGAAAATAGATCGCCACTGCTTTACTCTGATTTCTTCTCTTGGTTGCGAAGTTGCCTTTGTCCGGTTTGCACCTTCAGATCTGCCATGGCACGCTCAACACTATACTCCCAATGCTTATGGTTTTCCCCTTTTATATTCCACACTAGTTAAATCACAGTAGACTAAATTTCAAAATTGGGTCAGTCGATTTTTCAGAGCTTGCCGGAGTTCGCCGGTGCGATCGAAGGGGCTCGGGTGGTTGTGGGGCCTCACCGAACGAAGAAAACTCGACGTGGGTGGGGGTTGGGGCAGGGGTGGGGGTGGCGGAGGAACACAGGCGATGGGGGCCGGTGGTCCGGCCGGCGGCCCGTGCGGTGTTCTGTATGGGAAGAATCAGAGACGAGGAAGAAGAAGGGTTAGGAGACGTAGGATCTTCATCCAACCGCCTGAAATGGTCGAGAGACAGCTGGGAGTTGCATTCTTAATGCGCTCTGGTTCATCATGTGTGGGCACTGCACAACCAACATTTCATTATCCAAAATCGGCTTGCTCTTCTTTACCATGTTCCTCTTCCGTTCTTCTTTAATATGTACTCTCTCCGTTCCTAAATACAAGTATTTGTATAGATTCCACCATGGACTACATATGGAGCAAAATGAGTGAATCTACACTCTAAAATGTATCTGGATACATCTGTATGTGATCCATAGTGGAAATCTATACCAAGACTTATATTTTGGAATGGAGGGAGTATGATAGTAGTACAGTATGTTCCTTGTACTGAAGATGAGCAGGGACATTTGCAGTGTAGAGGTCTATACGGTCGGTTGTGATGGACACTTTGAGCCTCTTTGATTCGTAGGATCTTGTAAACATAGGAATATGATTTGTAGTGGCCTGCCCACTTGAATCCTATAAGAATAGCAAGGAAATGTGGGGAGCTGTGTCACCTTTGAGAGTTACACTGATATTAATAGTACCGCACCTTCACTTGAAGAGAGCTAGTATCCGAAGCCTTTCTAGCTGTACTGACAATACTAGCACATATATTCCAGCAAGTTCCACTTTGCTGATTTTACTCTGATGCTTAAAGTTTTCCCGTTATATCTACACTATGATCTGTGTAGCTGCTTTGTGTCGCACTAGCAGCAGTCCACTCTTGAAGCTAAACACTGCAATGACTTACAAAATTGGCACCAAGGCATTGAGTGCCATTCTGGATGCAATGAAACTCATACTCCCCACCTGTTGATTCTTGTTCAGAATATGATCCTAATGACTATTCTAACCTCAAGGAGTCAAAGGCAGATGGCCTGTCCTATTCACCCATCAAGGTGCCAGTTTTAATTTGGCAATGTTTTATTGATTGCGGGTATCTTGCATATGTTGTCTTGCATTTCTTCTACTTTGTTACACTACCATCTTCTTAGTTTACTCATCATATATGTCGAGATGCCATGCCCATCCATTATCAATACATATTCCATCTGTCATCATACCATGTTTTTTCACTCAAATGTTGTTCTTGTGCATCAGACATCAAAAAGGAAGAGGGTGATTGCCGAACCTAAAGGAGCACCAGCAAAGTCCTTGAAAAATGTGGTGGTGCCGGAGAAATCAGACAGCACCCCACTTATATTGGCTGTACAACCAATGACACAAAACGTAGGACCGACTCCAGCAGACTGTACCCATACTTCACTGGCCACACCACTAGCCCCACCACACAGGACCTGCACTCCAGCAAAAGGTATACCAATTTCATTTGCCATAGCACCAGCTGTACCACATAAAAATCCCACTCTAGCAAAAAGTACAGCAAGTCCACCGGCCAAAAACCAATCCCAACTGCAGAGACGGCCAATTCCTGCAGATTGGAACCCCATTCCATTTATTCCCAGTTTAAAAGACAATGCTTTCAATGTTGTTAGGGACTACGTGCATATATTCCCATCATGGGAAGATTATTGTGAAGACAAACACCATTTTCACATCTTCCTATCCAACTTACGTGTAAGTGCTATTACTCATGGTTATTATTTTCTTGTTTTCTGCTGATTGAACACATCAATGATATACATTACATTGTTGTAACTAGGAGAGGGTAAATCTGGATAGTCATGATGAGCAAAGCTTGTTTGTGCTTTCAAAGGAAGCATTGCAGCAGTATCGGTGTTACCTGAGGAAATCACACTTTGATGGCAAGTCTATAAACGAATTTCCGGTGAAGTCTCCTGTGCTGAATTTAGAAGACATTGAATGGAAAAACCTTGTTATGCACTGGTCTTGTTCCTAGGATGACGTACTGTCTATGAAATCACATGACAATTTGAACTTCTACTTTTCCGTATGTGCCTTACGGATCATTTTTTGCAGGAAATCTGCTCAAAGAAGAATTCCGGTTTGACAAGAACGACAGGATATCACAAATATGCTGCCCACTGCTTTGCTCTTGTTAGTACATGTTGTCCTGTATCACTGCACTTGCATACATACCTAGTTCATTATGTGACAGCAGTATGCATGATAGCTTGCTTATCAATTGTTCGCTCCAAATTATCTGATCTATATGAATGGTTACATTAGTGTAGAATATATCCAATGCCAATGTTTTTTTAGCTCTGCATTGTTCTTGTAAGTACATGTTGTCCTTTATCAGTGTACTTATAATGACAGGTAGTTGTTCATGTACCATCACTCTGCAGCTTATTTTCCTTTGCCCTCCATTTTCTACACATCAGATCTATATTTACTCTTACCATAAGGTTGGTACTGAAGAAGTTTAGCTGTGCATTGCTCTTGGTTGTACCTTTTGCCTGTATCGCTGCACTTACATTTATAGCTACTTGGTTATGTAGCATCACTCTTCATCTTATCTTAAATATTCTCCATTTTTCGTATATTATCACATCTATATTTACTCTTAACAAAATGTAGAATAAAGGCAATGCTTTTGAAGAAGATTCTGTGGTAAACTTCTTGAATTGCCCCCCCCCCCATCATCATGGACAAGGCCTTTATAGAGCCTGTCTTCACCAATAATGTAAATTTGTCTATCTCAAGGCTTCAAACTTTGTTGTATATATTTGGTTAGGCATGACTTCAACAGCTGTTTATTTTTGGTGTTTGCATCAAATTGCTTGTTTAAAGTTTATTATGCAGTTCATAAACAAAAGTTTGTCCTTTCTCAATTTAAGTTTTCAGTTGTACAACCAAGTTCCTTCTTCATACCATTGATATGTCTCCAACGTATCTATAATTTTTGATTGCTCCATGCTATATTATCTACTGTTTTGGACATTATTGGGCTTTATTATCCACTTTTATATTATTTTTGGGACTAACCTATTAACCGGAGGCCCAGCCTAGAATTGCTGGTTTTTTGCTAGTTTTAGGGTTTCGAAGAAAAGGAATATCAAACGGAGTCCAAACGGAATGAAACCTTCGGGAACGTGATTTTCTCACCGAATACAACTCATGAGACTTGGACCCTACGTCAAGCCAATCAACAGGAGGCCACGAGGTAGGGGGGCGCGCCCTCCACCCTCGTGAGCCCCCTATTTCTCCACCGACGTACTTCTTCCTCCTATATATACCCACGTACCCCCAAACGATCAGAAACGAAGCAAAAATCCTAATTCCACCACCGTAACTTTCTGTATCCACGAGATCCCATCTTGGGGCCTGTTCCGGAGCTCCGCCGGAGGGGTCAGCGATCACGGAGGGCTTCTACATCCACACCATAGCCTCTCCGATGAAGTGTGAGTAGTTTACTTTAGACCTACGGGTCCATAGTTAGTAGCTAGATGGCTTCTTCTCTCTTTTTGGATCTCAATACAATGTTCTCCCCCTCTCTTGTGGAGATCTATTCGATGTAATCTTCCTTTTGCGGTGTGTTTGTTGAGACCGATGAATTGTGGGTTTATGCTCAAGTCTATCTATGAATAATATTTGAATCTTCTCTGAATTCTTTTATGTATGATTGGTTATCTTTGCAAGTCTCTTCGACAGTTTGGTTTGGCCTACTAGATTGATCTTTCTTGCAATGGGAGAAGTGCTTAGCTTTGGGTTCAATCTTGCGGTGTTCTTTCCCAGTGACAGTAAGGGCAGCAAGGCACGTATTGTATTGTTGCCATCGATGATAACAAGATGGGGTTTTCTTCATATTGCATGAGTGTATCCCTCTACATCATGTCATCTTGCTTAAGGCGTTACTCTGTTTTTAACTTAATACTCTAGATGCATGCTGGATAGAGGTCGATGAGTGGAGTAATAGTAGTAGATGCAGGCAGGAGTCGGTCTACTTGTCTCGGATGTGATGCCTATATACATGATCATACCTAGATATTCTCATAACTATGCTCAATTCTATCAATTGCTCAACAGTAATTTGTTCACCCACCGTAGAATACTTATGCTCTCGAGAGAAGCCAGTAGTGAAACCTATGGCCCCCGGGTCTATCTTCATCATATCAATCTCCTACTACTTAGTTATTTACTTTGCTATTTTACTTTGCCTTTATTTTACTTTGCATCTTTATCATAAAAATACCAAAAATATTATCTTATCATATCTATCAGATCTCACTCTCGTAAGTGGCCCTATAGGGATTGACAACCCCTATTTGCGTTGGTTGCGAGGATTTATTTGTTTTGTGCAGGTACGAGGGACTTGCGTGTAGCCTCCTACTGGATTGATACCTTGGTTCTCAAAAACTGAGGTTAATACTTACGCTACTTTGCTGCATCATCCCTTCCTCTTCGGGGAAAACCAACGCAGTGCTAAAAGAGGTAGCAAGAAGGATTTCTGGCGCCGTTGCTGGGGAGGTATACGCAAAAGTCAACATACCAAGTACCCATCACATACCCTTATCTCCCGCATTACATTATTTGCCATTTGCCTCTCGTTTTCCTCTCCCCCCAATTCACCCTTGCCATTTTATTCGCCCTCTCTCTCTATCCCCCCTCTCTATTTGCCCTTTTTCCGCTTGCTTTTTGTTTGCTTGTGTGTTAGTTTGCTTGTTTGTCATGATGGCTCAAGATAATACTAAATTGTGTGACTTCACCAATGCCAACAACAATGATTTTATTAGCACTCCGATTGCTCCTCTTACTGATGTTGAATCTTGTGAAATTAATACTACTTTGCTGAATCTTGTCATGAAAGATCCATTCTCCGGCGTTCCTAGTGAAGATGCCGCTACCCATCTTAATAGCTTCGTTGATTTGTGTGACATGCAAAAGAAGAAAGATGTGGATAATGATATTGTTAAATTGAAGCTATTTCCTTTTTCGCTTAGAGATCGTGCTAAAGCTTGGTTTTCGTCTTTGCCTAAAAATAGTATTGATTCATGGAACAAGTGCAAAGATGCTTTTATCTCTAAGTATTTTCCTCCACTAAGATCATCTCTCTTAGAAACGATATTATGAACTTTAAGCAACTTGATCATGAACATGTTGCGAAGCTTGGGAGAGAATGAAATTAATGATACGTAATTGCCCTACTCATGGTTTAAACTTGTGGATGATTATACAAATTTTTTATGCCGGATTGAATTTTGCTTCTAGAAATCTTTTAGATTCGGCCGCGGGAGAAACTTTTATGAAAATCACCTTAGGAGAAGCTACTAAGCTCCTAGATAATATTATGGTTAATTATTCTCAATGGCATACTGAAAGATTTACTAATAAAAAGGTGCATGCGATAGAAGAAATTAATGTTTGAGTGGAAAGATGGATGAACTTATGAAATTATTTGCTAATAAGAGTTATTCTTCTGATCCTAATGATATTCCCTTGTCTAATTTGATTGAGAATAATAGTGAATCTATGGATGTGAATTTTGTTGGTAGGAACAATTTTGGTAACAACGTGTATAGAGGAAATTTCAATCCTAGGCCTTATCCTAGTAATCCCTCTAATAATTATGGTAATTCCTACAACAATTCTTATGGAAATTATAATAATATGCCCTCTGATTTTGATTCTAATATTAAAGAATTTATCACTTCGCAAAAGAATTTTAATGCTATGATTGAAAAAAAGTTGCTTAAGATTGATGATTTGGCTAGGAATGTTGATAGAAGTGCTCTTGATGTTGATTCTTTGAAACTTAGATCTATTCCTCCTAAGCATGATATCAATGAGTCTCTCAAAGCCATGAGAATTTCCATTGACGAGTGCAAAGAAAGAACCACTAGGATACGTGCTAAGAAAGATGCCTTTATAAAAGCATGTTCTTCTAATTCCTATGAAAATAATGATGAAGATCTAAAAGTTATTGTTGTGTCCCCTATTAAATCTTTTTTTTGCAATAAGAATCTTGATAATGATGGGACTGAATATGATCCACCTTTACCTAGAAGGCGTTCCAAGAATGCTGAATCTTTTGATCTTGATGCTAAATTTGATAAAAGTGGGATTGAAGAAATTAAAACCCTAGATGTTGCTAAACCCACTATTATGGATTTCAAGGAATTTAACTATGAAAATTGCTCTTTGATTGATTGTATTTCCTTGTTGCAATCCATGCTAAATTCTCCTCATGCTTATAGTCAAAATAAAGTGTTTACTAAACATATCGTTGATGCCTTGATGCAATCTTATGAAGAAAAACTTGAATTGGAAGTTTCTATCCCTAGAAAACTTTATGATGAGTGGGAACCAACTATTAAAAATAAAATTAAAGATCATTAATGCTATGCTTTATGTGATTTGGGTGCTAGTGTTTCCAGGATTCCAAAAACTTTGTGTGATTTGTTAGGATTCCATGATTTTGATGATTGCTCTCTAAACTTGCACCTTGAGGATTCCACTATTAAGAAACCTATGGGAAGAATTAATGATGTTCTTATTGTTTCAAAAAGGAATTATGTGCCCGTAGATTTTATTGTTCTTGACATAGATTGCAATCCTTCATGTCCTATTATTCTTGGTAGACCTTTCCTTAGAACGATTTGTGCAATTATTGATATGAAGGAAGGAAATATTAGATTCCAATTTCCATTAAGGAAAGGCATGGAACACTTTCCTAGAAATAAAATTAATTACCTTATGAATCTATTATGAGAGCCACTTATGGATTGCCTACCAAAGATGGAAATACCTAGATCTATTCTTGCTTGTTATGCCTAGCTAGGGGCGTTAAACGATAGCGCTTGTTGGGAGGCAACCCAATTTTATTTTTATTACTTGATTTTTGCTCCTGCTTAGTAATAAATAAATTATTTAGCCTTTGTTTTGTTTGTGTTTTTTGTGTTTAATTAGTGTTTGTGCCAAGTAGAACCGTTGGGAAGACTTGGGGAAAGTCTTGTTGAACTTGCTGTAAAAAACAGAAACTTTAGCGCTCACGAGAACTGCTGTCATTTTTATTTGGAGAGTGCTATTTAGTTAATTATTTTTTAAGATGATTAATAGATAAATTACTCACGTCCAGAAATTTATTTTAGAGTTTTTTGGGTTCCAGATCTTGCGCTAGCTACAGATTACTACAAACTGTTCTGTTTTTGACAGATTCTGTTTTTTGTGTGTTGTTTGCTTATTTTGATGAATCTATGGCTAGTAAAATAGTTTATAAACCATAGATAAGTTGGAATACAGTAGGTATAACACCCATATAAATAAATAATGAGTTCATTACAGTATCTTGAAGTGGTCTTTTGTTTTGTTTCGCTAACGGAGCTCACGAGTTTTCTACTTTAAGTTTTGTGTTGTGAAGTTTTCAAGTTTTGGGTAAAGATTTGATGGATTATGGAACAAGGAGTGGAAAGAGCCTAAGATTGGCGATGCCCATGGCACCCCCAATATAATCTAAGGACACCTAAAAGCCAAAGCATGGGGATGCCCCGGAAGTCATCCCCTCTTTCGTCTACTTATATCGGTAACTTTACTTGGAGCTATATTTTTATTTACCACATGATATGTGTTTTGCTTGGTGCGTATTGTATGATTTGAGTCTTTTCTTATTAGTTTACCACAATCATCCTTGCTGTACACACCTTTTGAGAGAGACATACATGATTTGGAATTTGTTAGAATACTCTATGTGCTTCGCTTATATCTTTTGAGTTATATAATTTTGCTCTAGTGCTTCACTTATATATCTTTTAGAGCATAGTGGTGGATTTGTTTTATAGGAACTATTGATATCTCATGCTTCACTTAGATTATTTTTAGAGTCTTAATAGCATGGTAATTTGCTTAAAATCCTAATATGCTTGGTATGCAAGATTAAGAATAAAAATTCTCTTATGAGTGTTTTGAATACTATGATAAGTTTGATACTTGATAATTGTTTTGCGACATGGAGATGGTGATATTAAAGTCATGCTAGTTGAGTAGTTGTGAATTTGAGAAATACTTGTGTTGAAGCTTGTGATTCCCGTAGCATGCACGTATGGTGAACCGTTATGTGATGAAGTCGGAGCATGATTTATTTATTGATTGTCTTCCTTATGAGTGGCGGTAGGGGACGAGCGATGGTATTTTCCTACCAATCTATCCCCCTAGGAGCATGCGCGTAATACTTTGCTTTGATAACTTGTAGATTTTTGCAATAAGTATATGAGTTCTTTATGACTAATGTTGAGTCCATGGATTATACGCACTCTCACCCTTCCACCTTTGCTAGCCTCTCTAATACCGCGCACCTTTCGCCGGCATCATACACCCACCATATACCTTCCTCAAAACAGCCACCATACCTACCTATTATGGCATTTCCATAGCCATTCCGAGATATATTGCCATGCAACTTTCCACCGTTCCGTTTATGACACACTCCATCATTGTCATATTGCTTAGCATGATCATGTAGTTGATATAGTATTTGTGGAAAAGCCACCATTCATAATTCTTTCATACTTGTCACTCATGCATCATTGCATATCCCTGTACACCGCCGGAGGCATTCACATTGAGTCATATTTTGTTCTAAGTATCGAGTTGTGATTGTTGAGTTGTAAGAAAAATAAAAGTGTGATGATCATCATTATAGAGCATTGTCCCAAGTGAGGAAAGGATGATGGAGACTATGATTCCCCCACAAGTCGGGATGAGACTCCGGACAAAAAAAAGAGGCCATAAAAAAAGAGAAAAGGCCCAAATAAAAAATAAAAAGAGAAAAAAAGAGAGAAAAAGAGAGAAGGGACAATGTTACTATCCTTTTACCACACTTGTGCTTCAAAGTAGCACCATGATCTTCATAGTAGAGAGTCTCTCATGTTATCACTTTCATATACTAGTGGGAATTTTTCATTATAGAACTTGGCTTGTATATTCCAATGATGGGCTTCCTCAAAATTGCCCTAGGTCTTCATGAGCAAGCGAGTTGGATGCACACCCACTTAGTTTCTTTTTGAGCTTTCATATACTTATAGCTCTAGTGCATCCGTTGCATGGCCATCCCTACTCACTCACATTGATATCTATTGATGGGCATCTCCATAGCCCGTTGATACGCCTAGTTGATGTGAGACTATCTTCCCCTTTTTGTCTTCTCCACAACCACCACTCTATTTCACCTATAGTGCTATATCCATGGCTCACGCTCATGTATTGCGTGAAGATTGAAAAAGTTTTGAGAATGTCAAAATTATGAAACAATTGCTTGGCTTGTCATCGGGGTTGTGCCTGATTTAAATATTTTGTGTGGTGAAGATAGAGCATAGCAAACTATATGATTTTGTAGGGATAACTTTCTTTAGCCATGTTATTTTGAGAAGACATAATTGCTTTGTTAGTATGCTTGAAATATTATTATTTTCTATGTCAATATGAACTTTTGTCTTGAATCTTTCGGATCTGAATATTCATACCACAATTAAGAAGAATTACATTAAAATTATGCCAAGTAGCACTCCGCATCAAAAATTCTGTTTTTATCATTTACCTACTCGAGGAGGAGCAGGAATTAAGCTTGGGGATGCTTGATACGTCTCCAACGTATCTATAATTTTTGATTGCTCCATGCTATATTATCTACTGTTTTGGACATTATCGGGCTTTATTATCCACTTTTATATTATTTTTGGGACTAACCTATTAACCCGAGGCCCAGCCTAGAATTGCTGTTTTTTGCCTGTTTTAGGGTTTCGAAGGAAAGGAATATCAAACGGAGTCCAAACAGAATGAAACCTTCGGGAACGTGATTTTCTCACCGAATACAACTCAGGAGACTTGGACCCTATGTCAAGCCAATCAACAGGAGGCCACGAGGTAGGGGGCGCGCCTGCCCCCCCCCCCAGGCGCACCCTCCACCCTCGTGGGCCCCCTGTTGCTCCACCGATGTACTTCTTCCTCCTATATATACCCACATACCCCCAAACGATCAGAAATAGAGCCAAAACCCTAATTCCACCGCCGTAACTTTCTGTATCCACGAGATCCCATCTTGGGGCCTGTTCCGGAGCTCCGCCGGAGGGGGCATCGATCACGAAGGGCTTCTACATCAACACCATAGCCCCTCCGATGAAGTGTGAGTAGTTTACTTCAGACCTACGGGTCCATAGTTAGTAGCTAGATGGCTTCTTCTCTCTTTTTGGATCTCAATACAATGTTCCCCCCTCTCTTGTGGAGATTTATTTGATGTAATCTTCTTTTTGCGGTGTGCTTGTTGAGAACGATGAGTTGTGGGTTTATGATCAAGTCTATCTATGAATAATACTTGAATCTTCTCTGAATTCTTTTATGTATGATTGGTTATCTTTGCAAGTCTCTTCGAATTATCAGTTTGGTTTGGCCTACTAGATTGATCTTTCTTGCAATGGGAGAAGTGCTTAGCTTTGGGTTCAATCTTGTGGTGTCCTTTCCCGGTGACAGTAAGGGCAGCAAGGCACGTATTGTATTGTTGCCATCGAGGATAACAAGATGGGGTTTTCTTCATATTGCATGAGTGTATCCCTCTACATCATGTCATCTTGCTTAAGGTGTTACTCTGTTTTTAACTTAATACTCTAGATGCATGCTGGATAGCGGTCGATGAGTGGAGTAATAGTAGTAGATGCAGGCAGGAGTCGGTCTACTTGTCTCGGACGTGATGCCTATATACATGATCATAGCTAGATATTCTCATAACTATGCTCAATTCTGTCAATTGCTCAACCGTAATTTGTTCACCCACCGTAGATTACTTATGCTCTCGAGAGAAGCCCCTAGTGAAACCTATGGCCCTTGGGTCTATCTTTATCATATCAATCTCCTACTACTTAGTTATTTACTTTGCGTTTATTTTACTTTGCATCTTTATCATAAAAATAACAAAAATATTATCTTATCATATCTATTAGATCTCACTCTCATAAGTGGCCCTATAGGGATTGACAACCCCTATTTGCGTTGGTTGCAAGGATTTATTTGTTTTGTGCAGGTACGAGGGACTTGCGTGTAGCCTCCTACTGGATTGATACCTTGGTTCTCAAAAACTGAGGGAAATACTTACGCTACTTTGCTACATCATCCCTTCCTCTTCGGGGAAAACCAATGCAGTGCTAAAAGAGGTAGCAACCATGTAAATTAAACTATACAGAGCAAATGATCTTCTTTTGCACTGCATGTATGCTTCTGTTCTTCATCCGTAATCTAGTGGTGTGGTGAACCTACCCACTACAGCACAATGTCATATTCTGCAATGTCTTAACTATGAACAATGTCATATCATTCTACTATTATTTAAACCGTCTCTTTATTTGCCAATCTGAAATGGTATAAATTGACAGCACACTAACCATTGATACTTATGAGTTCTTGATCTGTAATCCAGTGGTGTCCTGAAGCTGCCAACTCCTTCACAATGTCATTTCCTGCCATGTCTTGACCTGAACAATACCATATTGTCTTAATGCATTTTAAACTGTGTCACTTTATTCGTCAGTAAGAAATGTGATGAATTGTCAGCACTGATACTTTTATGTGCAAAACCTGTCATCTGTCTGCTTGTTTATCTTTCAGAGTGAGGAAGATATAAGTGTTGAACAAGCGCAGTCTCATCATCTTGCTCAGCTGCTTGCGCTGCAGCTCTCCAGCAGGGCTAACCTTTCTTGAACTCTATTGAAGTGCTGTTGGTTTTGTATATTATTTTGTCGGCGTGTTTATTTGCACTGGTGGCGATCTTTGATGCCTAGTGTATGTAATCTGCTGTCTGCTTGTGCTTTATTATCATAGTGGCGAACTTTGATGCCCAGTTTATGTAATATGCCGTAATTTCTTTATTGTATAGTCTAGGTTTTTTCTTATTCACAATGCTGTAGTTATTTTACTGTATATATATCCTGTCTTCACAGTAAACTGGCCAAACCGTAAAATTACGGTACATAATCGGGTCGTCGTGCAATCACGATGTAGGTTGGGCCTGAAACGTGCCGAACAGCTCACGGGCCGACAGCAGCCCGAAATGAACCCCGGCCCATGATTGTGAGAATAAAATCACGGGCTTTTAACAGGCCAAAATTGTCTCGGTCCTTGTTTGGCCCAATCAGATATCGGCTGCGAGCAGGACAGATGCAAACCTGGTCGTAGTTAGGCCCAACTATATGACGGGCTTTTAACAGGCCGAAATTAATATAGGGCCGAAATGTTAAACAGGCCCTTAACAGGCCAAAACTAATATCAGGCCGAATTACTAAGTGGGCCTTTAGCAAGTGGGCCCAAAAGCATAGTGTCCAGTTGACGGGCCAAATCTGATATGGGCCATAATTGAGCCCAAAGCCTCTTAAAGGGCGGACCTGATCTAGGCCGTAATTTGGCCCAGAACGTGGTAGGCTTTTAACGGGCCGAATCTCATATGGGCCACTATTAGGCCCAGAGCGTGACAGGCCATTAATGGACCGGATCAAATATGGGTCGGCATTTGGCCCAAAACATTGCAGCCAGTTAATGGGCCGGCCTACTAGGGTCCTCAAAATCTTGTGGGCCTACAGCTAGGCCGGCCCATTAATGTCGGCGAAATCTTGGGGGCCTTTAGCTGGGCCGACCCATTATGATCCACAAGAATCTTGTGGGCATTTACCTGGGCCGACCCATTATGGCACACAAAAATCTTGTGGGCCTTTACTTGGGCTGGCCCATTATGGCCCGCAAAATCTTGTGGGCCTTTAGCTGGGCCAGCCCATTATGGTCCGCAAAATCTCATGGGCCTTTAGCTGGGCCGGCCCATTATGGCACACAAAAATCTTGTGGGCCTTTACCTAGGCCGACCCATTATGGCACACAAAAATCTTGTGGGCCTTCAGTTGGGCCGGCCCATTTAAACTTGATGGGCCGGTCCACGTGTCAACATATCATAGCCGCGTCTCGCCCATTGGATGAGTGACACCTGTGCCAACGCGGACCTGACACATGTCTCCTCCAGCCAATGATGATTTTACACGTGGAAAATCCCCATTGGTCGGGGCTGTTAACGGGTTATCGGATCCAAAACCCGACCCGATAGCTTAACGGCGTTCCGTTACGGTGGATGGCACGTGTCGGTCACCCTTGATGAAAGCACTTCTGTGATGCGCGATTTATCGTCATGGAAGTGGACACTTCCGTGATGATAATTTTGGTAATGTCATGGAACACTTCTACGACAGCACAAGTATGACTATCTTGATTTTGTCATAAATTTGTCATGGATGTACATGCATGACAAAAAACGCAACCTACTGTGACAAACACGTATCATCACGGAAGTGTATTTTTTTGTAGTGAAGTTGGTTTGGAAGAGTGTAAACTTCAGGAAGTAATGATCCCACTATTTTGGAGGACATTGAATCTTATTTTGAAAACTATGAAAGTGGATTTGGAGAGGTCATGACTTTATTTAGTAATGATTCCACTATCTTGGAAGAGGTTTCAATTGATTATGATGAGAACAAAGTTGCTACTATTATTGTTGTGATGACACGTGATAGCCCACAAGTATAGGGGATCGCAGCAGTTTTCGAGGGTAGAGTATTCAACCCAAATTTATTGATTCGACACAAGGGGAGCCAAAGAATATTCTCAAGTATTAGCAACTGAGTTGTCAATTCAACCACACCTAGAAACTTAGTATCTGCAGCAAAGTAATATGATAGTAGTGGTAACGGTAGCAAAAGTAATGTTTTTGGTATTTTGTAGTGATGATAACTATAGCAACGGGAAAGTAAATAAGCGAAGAACAATATATGGAGAGCTCGTAGGTAATGGATTGGTGATAGAGAATTATGCCGGATACGGTTCATCATCTAACAGTCATAACCTAGGGTGACACAGAACTAGCTCCAATTCATCAATGTAATGTAGGCATGTATTCCGAATATAGTCATACGTGCTTATCGAAAATTACTTGCATGGCATCTTTTGTCCTACCCTCCCATGCAGCGGGGTCCTAGTAGAAACTAATGGATATTAAGGCCTCCTTTTAATAGAGTACCCGACCAAAGCATTAACACATAGTGAATACATGAACTCCTCAAACTACGGTCATCACTGGGAGTGGTCCCGATTATTGTCACTTCTGGGTTGCCGGATCATAACACATAGTAGGTGACTATAGACTTGCAAGATAGGATCAAGAACTCTCATATATTGATGAAAACATAATAGGTTCAGATCTGAAATCATGGCACTCGGGCCCTAATAACAAGCATTAAGCATAGCAAAGTCATAGCAACATCAATCTCAGAACATAGTGGGTACTAGGGATCAAACCCTAATAAAACTAACTCGATTAATTACATGATAAATCTCATCCAACCCATCACGGTCCAGCAAGCATATGATGGAATTACTCATGCACAATGGTGAGCATCATGAAATTGGTGATTGAGGATGGTTGGTGATGATGATGGCAACGGATTCCCCTCTCCGGAGCCCCGAACGGACTCCAGATCAGCCCTCCCGAGAGGTTTTAGGGCTTTGCGGCGGCTCCGTATCGTAAAACATGATGAATCCTTCTCCTTTATTTTTTTCTCTCCGAACACAAATATATAGAGTTGGAGTTGAGGTCGGAGGAGCTCCTGGGGGGCCACGAGGTAGGGGGGCGCGCCCAGGGGGCAGGCGCCCCCCCACCCTCGTGGCCAGGGTGTGGCCCCCTGGTCTTGAACTTTTGCCAGGATTTTTTATTATTTCCAAAATATGCTCCATGGAGTTTCAGGTCATTCCGAGAACTTTTGTTTCTGCACATAAATAACACCATGGCAATTCTGCTGAAAACAGCATCCGTCCGGGTTAGTTTCATTCAAATCATGCAAGTTAGAGTCCAAAACAAGGGCAAAAGTGTTTGGAAAAGTAGATACGACAGATACATATCAACACGTATGCTATAAAAAGTAGTGATGATTATATTAAAACTTGTCATGATTATGATTACCCCTTTTCTGAACATTACTCTTTTAATATGGAAACAGTTTATAGTATTCGAGTTTCTTATGATACTCCCACTATTTCGAACGAGAAGAATTTTGCTTATGTGGAGAGTAATAAAATTTCTATGCTTGTAGATCATGAAAAGAATGCTTTATGTGATAGTTATATTGTTGAATTCATTCAAGAATCTACTGAAAATTATTATGAGGGAGGAATATATGCTTGTAGGAATTGCAATAATATCAAGTTTCCTCTCTATGTGCATAAAGTTTTGAAGTTATGCTTGTTTTGCCTTCCTATGCTAGTTACTTATTGTTCCCATAAGTTGTTTGCTCACAAAATCCCTATGCATAGGAAGTGGGTTAGACTTAAATGTGCTATTCATATTCTTCATGACGCTATCTTTTCAATTCTTATCTTTTATGTGAGCATCATTGAAATCATCATGCCTAGCTAGGGGCGTTAAACGTTACCGCTTGCTGGGAGGCAACCCAATTTTATTTTTGTTCCTTGATTTTTTCTCCTGTTTAGCAACAAATAATATATCTAGCCTCTGGTTAGAAGTGGTTTTATGTTTTAATTTGTGTTTGTGCCAAGTAGAACCTTTGGGAAGACTTGGAGAAAGTCTTTGCGATCTTGCTGTAAAAAACAGAAACTTTAGCGCTCACAATATTTGCTGCCATTTTGTACTGGAGAGTGATATTTATTTAATTATTTTTTCAGATGATTAATAGATAAATTACTCACGTCCAGAAATATATTTTAGAATTTGTGGGGTTCCAGAAGTATTTAAAACCTACAGATTACTACAGACTGTTCTGTTTTTAACAGATTCTGTTTTTCGTGTGTTGTTTGCTTATTTTGATGAATCTATGGCTAGTAATAGAGTTTATGAACCATATAAAAGTTGGAATACAGTAGGTTTAACACCAATATAAATAAAGAACGAGTTCATTACAGTACCTTGAAGTGGTTATTTGTTTTCTTTTACTAACGGAGCTCACGGAGATTTTCTTTTAAGTTTTGTGATATGAAGTTTTCAAGTTTTGGGTAAAGATTTGATGGATTATGGAACAAGGAGTGGCAAGAGCCTAAGCTTGGGGATGCCCAAGGCACCCCAAGGTAAAATCCAAGGAAAACCAAAAGCCTAAGCTTGGGGATGCCCAAGGCACCCCAAGGTAAAATCCAAGGACAACCAAAAGCCTAAGCTTGGGGATGCCCCGGAAGGCATCCCCTCTTTCGTCTTCGTCCATCGGTAAGTTTACTTGGAGCTATATTTTTATTCGCCACATGATATGTGTTTGCTTGGAGCGTCTTGTATGATTTGACCGATATAAAATAACAACTTTATTATTGCCTCTAGGGCATATTTCCTTCAGTAACGTACCGATGACAAAGGGAATAACGTATGTTGTCATAACAGTTGATAAAGATCTTTGTAGAATATGTGGGAGCCAATATGAGCATCCATGTTCCGCTATTGGTTATTGACTGGAGAGGTGTCTCGTTCATGTCTACATAATTCTCGAAACCGTAGGGTCCGCACGCTTAACGTTCGATGACGATTTGTATTATATGAGTTATCTGATTTGGTGACCGAGTGTTGTTCGGAGTCCCGGATGAGATCAAGGACATGATGAGGAGTCTCAAAATGGTCGACAGGTAAATATTCATATATAGTACGATAGTATTCCGACACCGGGAGTGTTCTGGGGGTATCGGGTACGTATCGGGTCACCGGAAGGGGTTCCGGGCAACCCCAGCAAGCTATATGGGCCTAATGGGCCAAGAGGGGAAACACACCAGCCATTAAGGGGCTGGTGCGCCCCTCCCATATGGGCTGGCCAAATTGGAGAAGGAAAGGAAAAAGGGAATATGATTCCCCCTCCCCCCTCTTCCCTTCCTACTCTTAATAGGAATAGGAAAGGGGGGAGGCCGAATTGGGAGGACCCCAAGTAGGATTCCTCCTAGTTGGGGCGCCCCCTTGCCTGCCTATCCTCCCCTCCAACGTATATATATGGGGGGCACCACTAGAACTCACAAAAAATATTGATTCCTAGCCGTGTGTGGCGCCCCCTCCACAGTTTACGCGTCCGGTCATATAGTCGTAGTGCTTAGGCGAAGCCCTGCGCGAATCACTTCCCATCACCGTTACCATGATGTCGTGCTGACGAAACTCTCCCTAGACACTTTTCTAGATCAAGAGTTTCAGGGACGTCATCGAGTTGAATGTGTGCAGAACTAGGAGGTGTCATACGTCCAATGCTTGATCGGTCGGAACGAGAAGAAGTTCGACTACATCAACTGCGTTGTCAAACGCTTCCGCTTTCTGTCTACGAGGGTACATGGACACACTCTCCCCCTCTTGTTGCTATGCATGTCCTAGATAGATCTTGCGTGAGCGTAGGATTTTTTTTGAAATTGCATGCTACGTTTCCCAACAGTGGCATCCGAGCCAGGTCTATGCGTAGATGATATGCACTTGTAGAACACAAAGAGTTCTGGGCGATGATCATCATACTACTTACCACCAATGTCTTATTTTCATTCGGAGGTATGGTTGGATGAGGCGGACAGGACCAACCTTACATGACCACGTTCATGAGACCGGTTCCACCGACAGACATGCAACTAGTTTTGCATAAAGGTGGCTGACTGGTGTTTGTTTCTCCAACTTTAGTTGAATCGAATTTGACTGTGGCCGGTCCTTGTTAAAGGTTAAAATGGCAAACTTGATAAATCACCGTTTTGGTTTTGATGCGTAGGTAAGAACGGTTCTTACTAGAAGCCCGTAGCAGCCACGTAAAACTTGCAACAACAAAGTAGAGGGCGTCTAACTTGTTTTTGCAGGGCGTGTTTTGATATGATATGGTCAAGACATGATGTGATATACATTATTGTATGAGATGATCATGTTTTCTAAAAGTTATCGGCAACTGGCAGGAGCCTTATGGTTGTCGCTTTATTGTATGAAATGCAATCGCCATGTAATTGCTTTACTTTATCACTATGCCATAGTTGTCAAAGCAATAGTTGGCGAGGCAACCACGACACTACGATGGAGATCAAGGTGTCAAGCCGGTGACGATGGAAATCATGACGGTGCTTTGGAGATGGAGATCAAAGGCACAAGATGATGATGGCCATATCATGTCACGTATTTTGATTACATGTGATGTTTATCTTTTATGCATCTTATTTTGCTTAGTATGGCGGTAGCATTATAAGATGATCCCTTACTAAAATTTCATGGTATAAGTGTTCTCCCTGAGTATGCACCATTGCGGCAGTTAGTCGTGCTGAGACACCACATAATGATCGGGTGTGATAAGCTCTACGTTCACATACAACGGGTGCAAGACAGGTTTGTACATGCGGAATACTCGGCTTAAACTTGATGAGCCTAGCATCTAGAGACATGGCCTCGGAACACTGCAGACCGAAAGGTTGAACGTGAATCACATAGTAGATATGATCAACATAGAGATGTTCACCATTCAAAACTACTCCATCTCATGTGATGATCAGACATGGTTTAGTTGATATGGATCACGCGATCATTTAGATGACTTGAGGGATGTCTATCTAAGTGGGAGTTCTTAAGTAATATGATTAACTGAACTTAATTTATCATGAACTTAGTCCTGATAGTTTTTTCATATCTATGTTGTTGATCAATAGCTTCAGTTGTAGCTCCTATAATTTTTTATATGTTCCTAGAGAAAACTAAGTTGAAAGATGATAGTAGCAATGATGCGGACTGGGTCCGTGATTTGAGGATTATCCTCATTGCTGCATAGAAGAATTATGTCCTTGATGCACCGCTAGGTGACAGAACTATTGCAGAAGCAGATGTTATGAACGTTTGACAAGCTCGGTATGATGACTACTTGATAGTTTTGTGCGCCATGCTTAACGTCTTAGGACCGGGACTTCAAAAATATTTTGAACACCACGGAGCATATGCGATGTTCCAAGAGATGAAATTAATCTTTCAGACTCATGCCCGTGTCGAGAGGTATGAGACCTCTGACAAGTACCTTGCTTACAAGGTGGAGGAGAATAGCTCAGGCAGTGAGCATGTGCTCAGAATGTCTGGGTACTACAATTGCTTGAATCAAGTGGGAGTTAATCTTCCAGATAAGATAGTGATTGACAGAGTTCTCTAGTCACTATCACCAAGTTACTAGAACTTCGTGATGAACTATAATATGCAAGGGATGACAAAAACGATTCCCAAGCTCTTCGCGATGCTGAAATCTGCGAAGGTAGAAATCAAGAAATACATCAAGTGATAAAGAAAAACTTTTACAAACTCTATTTGCTCTTGTTGTTGTAAATATGTAAAGCCAGCATTCAAGTTTTCAACAAAAGTTATAAACTAACCATACCCACAATAACGCTTAGGTCTCATGTTTACTCATATCAATGGCATAATCAACTAGCGAGCAATAATAATAAATCTCGGATGACAACACTTTCTCAAAACAATCATAATATGATATAACAAGATGGTATCTCGCTAGCCCTTTCTGAGACCACAAAACATAAATGCAGAGCACCTTTAAAGATCAAGGACTGACTAGACATTGTAATTCATGGTAAAAGAGATCCAGTCAAGTCATACTCAATGAAACTAACAGTAATGAATGCGAATGACAGTGGTGCTCTCCAACTGGTGCTTTTTAATAAGAGGATGATGACTCAAGATGAAAGTAAATAGATAGGCCCTTCACAGAGGGAAGCAGGGATTTGTAGAGGTGCCAGAGCTCGGTTTTGAAATAGAGATGAATAATATTTTGAGCGGTATACTTTCATTGTCAACATAACAACCAAGAGATGGCGATATCTTCCATGCTACAGACATTATAGGCGGTTCCCAAACAGAATGGTAAAGTTTATACTCCCCCTCCACCAACAAGCATCAATCCATGGCTTGCTCGAAACAACGAGTGCCTCCAACTAACAAGAGTCCCAGGGGGAGTTTTGTTTGCAATTATTTTGATTTAGTTTGCATAAAGCATGGGACTGGGCATCCCGGTGACCAGCCATTTTCTAGTGAGTGAGGAGTGGAGTCCACTCCTCTTGAGAATAACCCGCCTAACATGGAAGATACGGACAGCCCTAGTTGATACATGAGATATTCGAGCATACAAAACTGGATATTTATTGGAAGGTTTAGAGTCTAGCACATACAAACTTACTTGGAACGGCAGGTAGATACCGTATATAGGTAGGTATGGTGGAGTCATATGGAATAACTTTGGGGTTTATGGGATTCAATGCACAAGCAGTATTCCCGCTTAGTACAAGTGAAGGCTAGAAAAAGACTGGGAAGCGACCAGCTAGAGAGCAACAACAGTCATGGACATGCATTAAAATTAATCAACACCGAATGCAAGCATGAGTAGGATATAATGCACCATGAACATAAATATCATAGAGGCTATGTTGATTTTGTTTCAACTACATCTGTGAACATGTGCCAAGTCAAGACACTCGAATCGTTCAAAAGAGGATACCACCCTATCATACCACATCACAACCATTTTAATACCATGTTGACACGCAAGGTAAACCATTATAAGCTCCTAGATAATTAAGCATGGCATAAGCAACTATAATCTCTAATTGTCATTGCAAACATGTTTATTCATAATAGGCTGAATCAGGAACGATAAACTAATCATATTTACCAAAACAAGAGAGTTCGAGTTCATACCAGCTTCTCCCATCTCAATCAGTAAATCATATATCGTCATAATTGCCTTTCGCTTGCACGACCGAATGATGTGAATAATAATAACAGTGCATGTGCATTGGACTAAGCTGGAATCTACAAGCATTCAATAAATAGGAGAAGACAAGGCAATATGGACTCTTGGTTAAATCAACAATAATGCATATAGGAGTCACTTCAACAATTTAATTATGTTCTTCTCCTATCAACCCCAAAGAAAAGAAATAAAACTATTTACACGGGAAAGCTCCCAACAAGCAAAAAGAAGAACAGGAAATCTTTTTGTGTTTTCTTTTTAATTACTACTACAAGCATGGAAATTAAAACTAGCTAAAAGCTACAACTATTTTTTTGTTTTTTCTTAAGGTTTATTAAACACACAAGAAGAAAGCATAAAAAGAGAAAATAAACTAGCATGGATGATACAATGAAAAAGTATGAGCACCGACATCTAGCAATGAGTGTGTGAACATGAATGTAATGTCGATGAGAAATACATACTCCCCCAAGCTTAGGCTTTTGGCCTAAGTTGGTCTATGGCCACGGTTGGCCTGGCGGATATCCATAGTAATAGTTGGGGTCATACTGCGAAGAAGAAGACTCTGATTGCTACTAGTTGACAATCATCTCCGGATCCCGCTGCTAATTAGACTGTCATGGAGGATCAACTTGTGGTTCTGACTCTGGCTCTATGGCTGATGTAGGGTTCCGGTAGGCGTGAATAGCCTCCAACGGAACAAGGTACTTGCGTGTAGATAAATCAAACAAGGAAGGAGCAGGCAGGGTAATAGTCTCAGGATGATGTTTATCAAAGAACAATTTGTATTTGAGCTCATTTCCCCTATTCTTAACAATAAAATCATGTGCTACCATACTCTTATAATCTAAATAAACAGGAGGCAGCAATTTTTCTTCCTTCTCATAATGCCTAATAGGTATGTTAAAATGTGTAGCTAGGCGGGAGGCGAAGATGCCTCCAAAGACTGGGTCCTTAGTAAGGTTAAGATTTAACCGGTTTGCAATAATAGCACCCATGCTGAATGTATCATCACGAAATAAGGCGTGGCACAAAATAACAATATCAGGGGCACTCAGGTTTCCACATTTTCCGCGCCCAATTAAGCTTCTACTAGAAAATATGGCAAAGTAACATGGAACAGGAAAGTGTATGCTAGTAGTTCGTGCATCAGAAACCTTCCTTGTTTCCCCTACAGTGATGGTATCAATAAACCCATCCACATCACCGCGATGTGGTTCTTCTATGATGCCCTCGAAAGGGATCAAACAAACCCGACAAAAATCACGAAGTGACATCTCCTTATGCTCATCATATAAATTAAACTCCACCGTAGGTGGTGAGCTCCTAGCATGGAAATGAAAGTTTTGCACAAAGATATTGGTGAGTAAGAGATACTGTTCGTGCTGGTCGTGGAGGAAGGCGGTGAGGCCTGCATTCTCAGCCAATTCATAGAAATCATCTTAAATCCCAGCTGCTCTCAAGAAATCATCACAAGGCCATTCACACGGCCGAACCTCCACAATGCGAGGCAGATTATATTTGGGCTTCTTTGCTTCTTCATTTTGCTTTTCCTTCGAGCTTCGGCTCGATGAGCCCCTCAAAAATCTCTTCATTATTTTCTGAAAAATTCTAAAAAATTTAGTAACTTCAAATAAAAGTAAACCAAACTTAACAAAATTGATAGCCACTATGCCTACAAGTGCCTAGAGGCAATATCATGCATTAGAACTACTTGGAACCATATAAATTTGACATGCAAGCTCAAGAACAGGGTCACCTAAGCAGAAAAATATGCAATGAATAAAACACTAGAACAAAAACTAATTGGACCATTGGAGGAGTCACATACCAAGGAACAATCCCCCAAGCAATTTTGTGAGAGGTGCTTTGAGCAAGGAGATCAAAAATCACAACAAAATGAGCTAGAACTCGTGGTTGAGCTGGATAATGGTGTTTGTGGGAGGAAGAAGGAGTGTGTGGGTGTAGGAATAAGTGTAGGAGGGCCACCGTGGGCCCATGAGGCAGGGGGCGCGCCCAGGGGGGTAGGGCGTGCCCTCCACCCTCGTGGCCAGGTGGATGCCCCCCTGCTGTGTTCTTAGTGCAAAATATTATCAAATATTCTAGAAAAAATCATATTTAAATTTCAGGGCATTTGGAGAACCTTTATTTTCGGGGTATTTTTATATTGCATGAATAATTCAGATAACAGACATAAAATACTATTTTTATTTTATTTAATATGAATAACAGAAAGTAAAATAAGGGTACAGGGGGTTGTGCTTTCTAACTTCATCCATCTCATGATCATCAAAAGGAATCCATTAACAAGGTTGATCAAGTCTTGTTAACAAACTCATTCCGAATAACATGGAACCGGAGAATTTTCGAATAACACTAGGTTACCTGAATGGGGATATGCACATCCCCAATAATTAGAATATCATATTTCTTATTGATAGTAGGTAGAGGAAATTCGAAACCTCCAAAAATAATCGATGAAATTTTTCCAATAGAATTGATACTATGAACTTGAGGTTGTTTCCTTGGAAAGTGTACCGTATGCTCATTACCATTAACATGAAAAGTGACATTGCCTTTGTTGCAATCAATAACAGCCCCTGCAGTATTCAAAAAGGGTCTTCCAAGAATAATAGACATACTATCGTCCTCGGGAATATCAAGAATAACAAAGTCCGTTAAAATAGTAACGTTTGCAACCACAACAGGCACATCCTCACAAATACCGACAGGTATAGCACTTGATTTATCAGCCATTTGCAAAGATATTTCAGTAGGCGTCAACTTATTCAAATCAATTCTACGATATAAATAGAGAGGCATAACACTAACACCGGCTCCAAGATCACACAAAGCAGTTTTAACATAGTTTCTTTTAATGGAGCATGGTATAGTGGGTACTCCTGGATCTCCAAGTTTCTTTGGTATTCCACCTTTAAAAGTGTAATTAGCAAGCATGATGGAAATTTCAGCTTCCGGTATCTTTCTTTTATTAGTAACAATTTCTTTCATGTACTTAGCATAAGGATTCATTTTGAGCATATCAGTTAATCGCATACGCAAAAAGATAGGTCTAATCATTTCAGCAAAGCGCTCAAAATCCTCATCATCCTTTTTCTTGGATGGTTTGGGAGGAAAAGGCATGGGTTTTTGAAGCCATGGTTCTCTTTCTTTACCGTGTTTCCTAGCAACAAAGTCTCTCTTATCATAACGTTGATTCTTTGATTGTGGGTTATCAAGATCAACAACAAGTTCAATTTCTATATCATTATCATCACTAGGTTGAGCATCAACATGAACATTATCATTAACACTATCACTAGTTTCAGGTTCATTACCAGATTGTGTTTCAGCATCAGAAATAGAAATATCATTTGGATTCTCAGGTGTTTCAGCAATAGGTTCACTAGAAGCATGCAAAGTCGTATCATTCTTCTTTTTCTTCCTTTTAGAAGGACTAGGTGCATCTATATTATTTCTCTGAGAATCTTGCTCAATTCTCTTAGGGTGTCCTTCAGGATACAAAGGTTCCTGAGTCATTTTACTAGTTCTAGTAGCCACTCTAACATCATAGTCCTTATTCTTACTATTCAATTCATTGAGAAAATCATTTTGAGCTTTAAGTACTTCTCCTACTTGAGTGGTAACCATAGAAGCATGTTTACTAATAAGTTTAAGTTCACCTTTGACATTAGCCATATAATCACCCAAGTGTTCAAGCATATCAGCACTGCGTTTTAATTCTCTACCAAAATAGGCATTGAAGTCTTCTTGCTTGACCATAAATTTATCAAACTCATCTAAGCATGGGCTAGCAAACTTGGTGAATGGGCAGCTTTATCATATCTATAGAGAGAATTTACCTTTACTACTTGTGTTGGGTTATCAAGACCATCTATTTCTTGAAGAGGATATGGATTAAAATAATGCATTTCTTTGATAGGCGGTAAATTAAGACCATGTATTTCTTCAATATGAGGTAAATTCTTAACATCTTCAGCTTTAATACCCTTTTCTTTCATGGATTTCTTTGCCTCTTGCATATCTTCAGGACTGAGAAATAGAACGCCCCTTTCCTTTGGAGTTGGTTTAGGAATAGGCTCAGGAGTTGGCTCAGGAAGTGTCCAATTATTTTCATTTGTCAACATATTATTCAATACAATTTCAGCATCATCCGGTGTTCTTTCCTTGAAAACAGAACCAGCACAACTATCCAGGTAATCTCTGGAAGCATCGGTTAGTCCATTATAAAAGATATCAAGTATTTCATTTTTCTTAAGAGGATGATTAGACAAAGCATTAAGTAATTGGAGAAGCCTCCCCCAAGCTTGTGGGAGACTCTCTTCTTCAATTTGCACAAAATTATATACATCCCTTAAAGCAGCTTGTTTCTTATGAGCAGGGAAATATTTAGCAGAGAAGTAATAAATCATATCCTGGGGACTATGCACACAACTAGGATCAAGGGAATTAAACCATATCTTAGCATCACCCTTTAATGAGAACAGAAATATTTTAAGGATATAAAAGTAACAAGTTCTCTCATCATTGGTGAACAGGGTAGCTATATCATTTAATTTAGTAAGATGTGCCACAACAATTTCAGATTCATAGCCATAAAAAGGATCAGATTCAACCAAAGTAATTATATCAGGATCAACAGAGAATTCATAATCCTTATCAGTAACACATATAGGTGAAGTAGCAAAAGCAGGGCCAGGTTTCATTCTAGCATTAAGGGATTGTTGCTTCCATTTAGCTAATAACCTCTTTATATCATATCTATCATTCCAAGCTAAAATAGCTCTGGTAGCTTCTTCATCCATAACATAACCCTCAGGAACAACAGGCAATTCATATTTATTAGGGGGAGAGTCTTCATCATCACTTTCGTCAATATTATCAGTTTCAATAATTTCATTCTCTCTAGCCCTAGCAAGTTGTTCATCAAGAAATTCACCAAGTGGCATAGTAGTATCAAGCATAGAAGTAGTTTCATCATAAGTATCATGCATAGCAGAAGTGGCATCATCGATAACATGCGACATATCAGAATGAATGGCAGAAGCAGGTTTAGGTCTCGCAAGCTTACTCAAAACAGAAGGTGAATCAAGTGCAGAGCTAGATGGCAGTTCCTTACCTCCCCTCGTAGTTGAGGGATAAATCTTGGTTCTTGGATCTTTCAAGTTCTTCATAATGATAAGCAGATATAGATCCCAAGTGACTCAAAGAATAGAGTTATGCTCCCCAGCAACGGCGCCAGAAAATAGTCTTGATAACCCATAAGTATAGGGGATCGCAACTGTTTTCGAGGGTAGAGTATTGAACCCAAATTTATTGGTTCGACACAAGGGGAGCCAAAGAATATTCTCAAGTATTAGCAGCTGAGTTGTCAATTCAACCACACCTAGAAACTTAGTATCTACAGCAAAGTATTTAGTAGCAAAGTAATATGATAGTAGTGGTAATGGTAGCAAAAGTAATGTTTTTGGTATTTTGTAGTGATGTTAACAATAGCAACGGGAAAGTAAATAAGCAAAGAACAATATATGGAAAGCTCGTAGGCAATGGATCAGTGATAGATAATTATGCCGGACGCGGTTCATCATGTAACAGTCATAACCTAGGGTGACACAGAACTATCTCCAATTCATCAACGTAATGTAGGCATGTATTCCGAATATAGTCATACGTGCTTATGGAAAAGAACTTGCATGACATCTTTTGTCCTACCCTCCCATGGCAACGGGGTCCTAGAGGAAACTAAGGGATATTAAGGCCTCCTTTTAATAGAGTACCGGACCAAAGCATTAACACATAGTGAATACATGAACTCCTCAAACTACGGTCATCACCGGGAGTGGTCCCTATTATTGTCACTTCTAGGTTGCCGGATCATAACACGTAGTAGGTGACTATAGACTTGCAAGATAGGATCAAGAACTCTCATGCATTGATGAAAACATAATAGGTTCAGATCTGAAATCATGGCACTTGGGCCCTAGTGACAAGCATTAAGCATAGCAAAGTCATAGCAACATCAATCTCAGAACATAGTGGATACTAGGGATCAAACCCTAACAAAACTAACTTGATTACATGATAAATCTCATCCAACCCATCACCGATCAGCAAGCCTACGATGGAATTATTCATGCACGGCGGTGAGCATCATGTAATTGGTGATGGAGGATGGTTGATGATGACGATGGCGATAGATTCCCCTCTTCGGAGCCCCGAACGGACTCCAGATCAGCCCTCCCGAGAGGTTTTAGGGCTTGGCGGCGGCTCCGTATCGTAAAACGCAATGAATCCTTCTCCTTTATTTCTCTCTCTCCGAACACGGATATATAGAGTTGGGGTTGAGGTCGGAGGAGCTCCAGGGGGGCCACGAGGTAGGGGGCGTGCCCAGGGGGCAGGTGCGCCCCCACCCTCGTGGCTAGGGTGTGGGCCCCCTGATCTTGATCTTTTGCCAGGACTTTTTATTATTTCCAAAAATATGCTTTGTGGAGTTTCAGGTCATTCCGAGAACTTTTGTTTCTGCACATAAATAACACCATGGCAATTCTGCTGAAAACAGCGTCAGTCCGGGTTAGTTTCATTCAAATCATGCAAGTTAGAGTCCAAAACAAGGGCAAAAGTGTTTGGAAAAGTAGATACGACGGAGACGTATCAACACATATGCTATAAAAAGTAGTGATGATTATATTAAAACTAGTCATGATTATGATTACCCCTTTTCTGAACATTACTATTTTAATATGGAAACAATTGATAGTATTCGAGTTTCTTATGATACTTCCACTATTCCGAACGAGAAGAATTTTGCTTATGTGGAGAGTAATAAAATTTCTATGCTTGTAGATCATGAAAAGAATGCTTTATGCGATAGTTATATTGTTGAATTCATTCATGAATCTACTGAAAATTATTTTGAGGGAGGAATATATGCTTGTAGGAATTGCAATAATATCAAGTTTCCTCTCTATGTGCTTAAAGTTTTGAAGTTATGCTTGTTTTGCCTTCCTATGCTAGTTGATTAATGTTCCCATAAGTTGTTTTCTCACAAAATCCCTATGCATAGGAAGTGGGTTAGACTTAAATGTGCTAGTCATATTCTTCATGACGCTATCTTTTCTATTCTTATCTTTTATGTGAGCATCATTGAAATCATCATGCCTAGCTAGGGGCGTTAAACGTTACCGCTTGTTGGGAGGCAACCCAATTTTATTTTTATTTCTTCATTTTTGCTCCTGTTTAGCAACAAATAATCTATGTAGCCTCTGGTTAGAAGTGGTTTTATGTTTTAATTAGTGTTTGTGCCAAGTAGAACCTTTGGGAAGACTTGGGGATAGTCTTTGCGATCTTGCTGTAAAAAACAGAAACTTTAGCGCTCACAATATTTGCTGCCATTTTGTACTGGAGAGTGCTATTTAGTTAATTCTTTTTTCAGATGATTAATAGATAAATTACTCACGTCCAGAAATTTATTTTAGAATTTTTGGGGTTCCAGAAGTATTTCAAACCTACGGATTACCACAGACTGTTCTGTTTTTGACAGATTCTGTTTTTCGTGTGTTGTTTGCTTATTTTGTTGAACCTATGGCTAGTAATAGAGTTTATGAACCATAGAAAAGTTGGAATACAGTAGGTTTAACACCAATATAAATAAAGAATGAGTTCATTACAGTACCTTGAAGTGGTTGTTTGTTTTCTTTTACTAACGGAGCTCACGGAGATTTTCTTTTAAGTTTTGTGATATGAAGTTTTCAAGTTTTGGGTAAAGATTTGATGGATTATGGAACAAGGAGTGGCAAGAGCCTAAGCTTGGGGATGCCCAAGGCACCCCAAGGTAAAATTCAAGGACAACCAAAAGCCTAAGCTTGGGGATGCCCTGGAAGGCATACCCTCTTTCATCTTCGTCCATCGGTAAGTTTACTTGGAGCTATATTTTTATTCGCCACAGATATGTGTTTTGCTTGGAGCGTCTTGTACGATTTGACCAATATAAAATAAAAACTTTATTATTGCCTCTAGGGCATATTTCCTTCAGTAACATACCGATAACAAAGGGAATAACGTATGTTGTCATAACGGTTTGACCGATAAAGATCTTCATAGAATATGTGGGAGCCAATATGAGCATCAAGGTTCCTCTATTGGTTATTGACCGGAGAGGTGTCTCGGTCATGTCTACATAGTTCTCGAACCCATAGGGTCCGCACGCTTAACGTTCGATGATGATTTGTATTATATGAGTTATGTGATTTGGTGACCGAGTGTTGTTCGGAGTCCCGGATGAGATCATAGACATGATGAGGAGTCTCAAATTGGTCGACAAGTAAAGATTCATATATAGGATCGTAGTATTCGGACACCGGAAGTGTTCTGGGGGTATCGTATATCGGATCATCGAAAGGGGTTCCGGGCAACCCCCGACAAGCTATATGGGCCTAATGGGCCAAGAGGGGAAACACACCAGACACTAAGGGGCTGGTGCGCCCCTCCCATATGGGCTGGCCAAATTGGAGAAGGAAAGGAAAAAGGGAATATGATTCCCCCTTCCCCCTCTTCCCTTCCTACTCTGAATAGGAATAGGAAAGGAGGGAGGCCGAATTGGGAGGACCCCAAGTAGGATTCATCCTAGTTGGGGCGCCCCCTTGGCTGCCTCTCCTGCCCTCCAACCTATATATATGGGGCGAACCACTAGAACACACAACAAATATTGATTCCTAGCCGTGTGCGGCGCCCCCCTCCACAGTTTACGTCTCCGGTCATATAGTCGTAGATCTTAGGCGAAGCACTGCGCGAATCACTTCACCATCACCGTTACCATGACACCGTGCCGACGAAACTCTCCCTCGACACTTTGCTGGATCAAGAGTTTCAGGGACGTCATCAAGCTGAACGTGTGCAGAACTAGGAGGTGTCATACGTCCAGTGCTTGATCGGTCAGAATGAGAAGAACTTCGACTACATCAACCGCGTTGTCCAACGCTTCCGCTTTCGGTCTATGAGGGTACGTGGACACACTCTCCGCCTCTTGTTGCTATGCATGTCCTAGATAGATCTTGCGTGAGCGTAGGAATTTTTTTGAAATTGCATGCTACGTTTCACAACAGTGGTATCCGAGCCAGGTCTATGCGTAGATGATATGCACGAGTAGAACACAAAGAGTTCTGGGCGGTGATCGTCATACTGCTTACCACCAATGTCTTGTTTTGATTCGGCGGTATTGTTGGATGAGGCGGCCCGGACCAACCTTACATGACCACGTTCATGAGACCGGTTCCACCGACAGACATGCAACTAGTTTTGCATAAAGGTGGATGGCGGGTGTTTGTTTCTCCAACTTTAGTTGAATCGAATTTGACTGCGGCCGGTCCTTGTTGAAGGTTAAAATAGCAAACTTGATACATCACCGTTGTGGTTTTGATGCGTAGGTAAGAACGGTTCTTACTAGAAGCCCGTAGCAGCCACGTAAAACTTGCAACAACAAAGTAGAGGACGTCTAACTTGTTTTTGCAGGGCGTGTTTTGATGTGATATGGTCAAGACATGATGTGATATATGTTATTTTATGAGATGATCATGTTTTCTAAAAGTTATCGGCAACTGGAAGGAGCCTTATGGTTGTCGCTTTATTGTATGAAATGCAATCGCCATGTAATTGCTTTACTTTATCACTATGCGTTAGCGATAGTTGTAAAAGCAATAGTTGGCGAGACGACCACGACGCTACGATGGAGATCAAGGTGTCAAGCCGATGACGATGGAAATCATGATGATGCTTTGGAGATGGAGATCAAAGGCACAAGATGATGATGGCCATATCATGTCACGTATTTTGATTGCATGTGATGTTCATCTTTTATGCATCTTATTTTTCTTAGTATGGCGGTAGCATTATAAGATGATCCCTTACTAAAATTTCATGATATTAGTGTTCTCCCTGAGTATGCACCATTGCAACAGTTAGTCGGGCTGAGACACCACGTGATGATCGGGTGTGATAAGCTCTACGTTCACATACAACGGGTGCAAGACAGTTTTGCACATGAGGAATACTCGGCTTAAATTTTATGAGCCTAGCATCTACAGACATGGCCTCGGAACACTGGAGACCGAAAGGTCGAACATGAATCACATAGTAGATATGATCAACATAGAGATGTTCACCATTGAAAACTACTCCATCTCACGTGATGATCGGACATGGTTTAGTTGATATGGATCACGTGATCATTTAGATGACTTGAGGGATGTCTATCTAAGTGGGAGTTCTTACGTAATATGATTAATTGAACTTAATTTATCATGAACTTAGTCCTGATAGTTTTTGCATATATATGTTATTGATCAATAGCTCGAGTTGTATCTCCTATATTTTTTTGACATGTCCCTAGAGAAAACTAAGTTGAAAGATGATAGTAGCAATGATGCGGATTGGGTCCGTGATTTGAGGATTATCCTCATTGCTGCACAGAAGATTTATGTCCTTGATGCACGGCTAGGTGACAGATCTATTGCAGGAGCAGAAGCAGACGTTATGAACGTTTGGCAAGCTCAGTATGATGACTACTTGATAGTTTTGTGCGCCATGCTTAAAGTCTTATAACCGGGATTTCAAAAAAAAATTGAACACCACGGAGCATATCCGATGTTCCAAGAGCTGAAATTGGTCTTTCAGACTCATGCCTGTGTCGAGAGGTATGAGTCCTCTGACAAGTACCTTGCCTACAAAGTGGAGGAGAATAGCTCAGGCAGTGACCATGTGCTCAGAATGTCTGGGTACTACAATCACTTGAATCAAGTGGGAGTTAATCTTCCAGATAAGATAGTGATTGCCAGAGTTCTCTAGTTACTATCACCAAGTTACTAGAACTTCGTGATGAACTATAATATGCAAGGGATGACGAAAACGATTCCCAAGCTCTTCGCGATGCTGAAATCTGCGAAGGTAGAAATCAAGAAATACATCAAGTGTTGATGGTTAACAAGACCACTAGTTTCAAGAAAAAGGGCAAGGGAAAGAAAGGGAACTTCAAGAAGAAAGGCAAGCAAGTTTCCACTCCCGTGAAGAAGCCCAAAGCTAGACCTAAGCCTGAAACTGAGTGTTTCTACTGCAAAGGGAATGGTCACTGGAAGTGGAACTACCCCAAATACTTGGCGGATAAGAAGGATGGCAAAGTGAACAATGGTATATTTGATATACATGTTATTGATGTCTACTTTACTAGTGTTCATAGTATACCATGGGTATTTAATACCGATTCAGTTGCCAAGGTTTGTAACTCGAATCAGGAGTTGCAAAATGAACAGATATTAGTTAAGGGCGACGTGACGACGTGTGTTGGAAGTGATTCCAAGGTTGAGAAAATCACCATCGCACACTCCCTTTACCTTCGGGATTAGTGTTGAACCTAAAATAAATGTTATTTGGTGTTTTGTGTTGAGCATGAATATGATTGGATCATGTTTATTGCAATACGGTTATTCATTTAAGTCAAAGAATAATTGTTATTCTGTTTACATGAATAAAACCTTCTATGGTCATACACTCAATATAAATGGTTTATTGAATCTCGATTGTAGTGATACACATGTTCATAATATTGATGCCAAAAGATGCAAAGTTGATAATGATAGTGCAACATATTTGTGGCACTACCGTTTAGGTCATATTGGTATAAAGAGCATGAAGAAACTCCATGCAGATGGACTTTTGGAATCACTTGATTATGAATCATTTGATACTTGCGAACCATGCCTCATGGGCAAGATGACTAAAACTCCGTTCTCCGGAACAATGGAGCGAGCTAATAACTTATTGGAAATAATACATACTGATGTATGCGGTCCGATGTGTGTTGAAGCTCGTGGTAGGTATCGTTATTTTCTGACCTTTACAGATGATTTGAGCAGATATGGATATATATACTTAATGAAACACAATTCTAAAACATTTGAAAAGTTCAAAGAATTTCAGAGTGAAGTGGAGAATCATCGTAACAAGAAAAATAAAGTTTCTACGATCTGATTGCGGAGGCGAATATTTGAGTTGCGAGTTTGGCCTTCATTTAAAATAATGTGGAATAGTTTCACAAGTCACGCCACCTGGAACACCATAGTGTAATGGTGTGTCCGAATGTCATAACCTTAGTTTATTAAATATGGTATGATCTATGATGTCTCTTACCGATTTACCACTATCGTTTTGGGGTTATGCATTTGTAGGATCGAAATTATGTCTAGAGGAGGGCGATTAGACTACTTGACCCAAAAAATCTAGCCTTTTCCCAATTTTAAGTCTTCGCAGATTTTAGCAACTTAGCACAACTCAAGCAATCAACCTACACATGCAAGTCTAAGAGTATAGTAGCGGAATGCAAAACATTGCACATGAAGGTAAAGGGAGGAGTTTGGAGGGAGCAAACGCAATGTAGACACGGAGATTTTTGGCGTGGTTCCGATAGGTGGTGCTATCATACATCCACATTGATGGAGACTTCAACCCACGAAGGGTAACAGTTGCGCAAGTCCATGGAGGGCTCCACCCACGAAGGGTCCACAAAGAAGCAACCTTGTCTATCCCACCATGGCCATCGCCCATGAAGGACTTGCCTCACTTGGGTAGATCTTCACGAAGTAGGTGATCTCCTTGCCCTTACAAACTCCTTGGTTCACCTCCACAATCTTGTCGGAGGCTCCCAAGTGACACATAACCAATTTAGGAGACACCACTCTCCAAAAGGTAATAGATGGTGTGTTTATGATGAACTCCTTGCTCTTGTGCTTCAAATGATAGTCTCCCAAACACTCAACTTTCTCTCAAAGATTTGGATTTGGTGGAAAGATGATTTGAGTGGAAAGCAACTTGGGGAAGGCTAGAGATCAAGATTCTTATGGTTGGATTGGAATATCTTGGTCTCAACACATGAGTAGGTAGTTCTCTCTCAGAAAATGAGTGATAGAAGTGTAGGCACGTTTTGATGGCTCTCTCCACGAATGAAGAGTGGGTGGAGGCATATAAATAGCCTCCACATAAAATCTAACCATTACACACAATTTACCAAACTCGGTGAGACCGAATCATGAAACTCGGTCAGACCGATTTAGTTCAAAATGTGAATGTTGGGATTTTCGATGGGACCGACATGTCAACTCGGTGAGACCGATTTCATTAGGGTTAGGGCATAACGTAATCTCGGTGAGACCGATCACATAAACTCGCTAGGACCGATTTCTGTAATAGGAAAATAGAGAGTTGGTCAGGCAAACTCGGTGGGACCGAATCACTCATTTCGATGAGACCGAAATGTTACGGAAGGGAAACAGAGAGTTTGCATTGCTAACTTGGTGGGACCGATCGCTCATCTCGGTTGGACCGAAACATTACGAAGGGAAACAGAGAGTTTGCAATCCCATCTCAGTGAGACCGAGATCCCTATCGGTGGGACTGAAGTGACTAGGGTTTCTGGCAGTGGCTATGTAAAGTGAACTCGGTGACGCCGGATATATAATTTTGGTGGGGCCGAGTTTGACTTTTGGTTTGGGAAACGATCAACAGTGGGATTCCTCAAATATGGGATTACTTTAATGGTGGCATTGCTTGTTTACCAGACACAGTAAATTAACAGCAGCTAAAGAGTTGGTATAAGGGCATGGGACCGGGGGGACACCAGGACACTCAACAGCGTAAAGGAGCAACTTACTCATCATACTGGGGAAAATAGTAGGAGTGCCATTGTACTATGTGAGGGCATCAAATCTAATCTTGGAGACCTTTTACTATGTGAGGGCAGCAAATCTAATCCTGGAGACCTTTTACTATGTGAGGGCAGCAAATCTAATCCTGGAGACCTTTTACTATGTGACGGTAGCAAATATAATCCTGAGACCTTTTACTATGTGAGGGCAGCAAATCTAATCCTGGAGACCTTTTACTATGTGATGGCAGCAAACCTAATCCTGGACATACTCTGTTGACTTGTCCACCAGCCGCCACTTTCTATCCTTTTTTCAACCAATAATAGATATGTTCCCTATCCAGTTTGTACTGCGTTTTCCCATTATTTCCCTTTTCAACCAAGAGACCACTTGGGTATCCGGTCTCTACTACTTTCACCATATTATTTCCTCTTTGAATCAAGTCCTAGATTCATGCTACAACTTTCCCCCCTTTCTTCGCTATTTGAACAAAGCCCTAGATTCGAATGCATGAAGTAGCTTTACCTCTAATAATACTAAATTTTTGGTGGCTTTGGAAGAGCTGATGGGAGTAGAAAAAGATGCACATGCAGACACGTGGGGAGCTGAGGCAGTAGAGCAAGGCCGCTTTTGAAGAACTTATACCTGAGGGTCACCGGGATGTCGGCGGCGGCAAGTTGGATCTGCGGACAATACGGCAGGGAGGAAGAAGGGTCGGAGGACCTCCCGAGCCGGCCATGTGTCGGAGAGAACGGCATGGGCAGAGGATCGGGCCCCTCCGGCAGCTGTGGGTTTCCTCCCTCGGCAGCGATGACCGCATGAATGATGCACCTTTTAGTCATCTACACACACCGACCGAAGGGATCCGGCCGGATCTGTGACCAGCGGTGAGCAGAGAGAAAATGTCGCTACCGCTGTCTTGTTTATATCTAGAGAGGTGAGAGAATGAAGAGAGCAACCCTAGTAAAGCAAGCGCTCAGGCCCCTGCGTCCATATATAGTGGAGTGATTATCTTTTTTCTCTCCACAACAAGCGTTTCAATTTGTGTATGTGGCATTAAAGAAAAGAAACTCTCTATTTAAGGTGACTACTGTACGACTCCTACTTACTACTAGTAGTACTACAGTATTGTTCACTTGTGCTCCCCGCCCCTCCATTCATTGAACAACCCCACGGGTGAATAAACATATAGTAAGTACTGTATTTATATAGAACGAACAAGCTCAAACTATTTTCGCGTAGTTAAAAGTTGAGGGCGGGGCTTTTCCCGAGCAGTACGCGCGGCAGTTTTCGGGTAGGGCTAGAAGACTATTTTAATTTTTTTTAAACTTCGATACGGCCACATAGCATGAAGCCGACCCCAACGATTTTAAGCTTACAGGCACGGTACATGCTATCCTAGACTACTATACACATGAAACTGCCACACGAGCGTCCGGGCTGCGCTTGGCTCTTCGCCTCTTCGGGAAGTTGAACAATGATGGAATACTACTGCACTGGAGGTGTACTACAGTACGCTTCTGGCCATCTGACACCGATTGAACTGCTGCATGTCCACCGCGTGCGGGAGGGAGAGCATGTAGCGAAATCTTCTCATAGTCTTGCCAGCCACCATGCTCATGGGCGAGGGAGGGACGCTCCTGCCTTTGCGTGTATGACAGGTGGGCCCTACAGGTGTGTGGCCAACCTGTCATACAGCCAAAGGTAGGTGTAGTTAAGTCCGCGAGGGAGAGGATAATCAAACTTCTCATTGATGTACGAGTTGACGCGACACATCAAAGCACTGCACTCGATATATTTCAATAATTTGCGTGTGTGACTCCCAGATGCAGAGGCCGGGGGTCATCATCCTCCTTTTCGAGAAAAAACAGATGCGTGTGTGAGAGGACGAGTGCGTGCGTGCACCTCTTCTCTTCCTGTATAACATACTACTAAACTCAGAGTACAAGTTTTTGTGGATGGCACGATGGTTCGTGCGAGAAGTCCCGAGAGATAGGTTTAATGCATTAATTGCAATGCATGCATGCATAAAGTACATGCATTGGTCAATTTTCTCTTAATACTTGCATGTAATGATTTAATGCACCTTGGAATCTGAACATGTGTTGGGGACAACCAAATTGAGCCTTATAAAATGGAAAAGCTAAAATTTTGAGATAAGCCCTATAAAACCGGAAAGGAGGGAGTAGAAAAAGAAGTACTCCATCCGGGAATAGTGCTGCACTTTGAAACTAGAACCATCAATAAATTTTGAGCTTGCGTCTCGTCACATTCCAAATTACTCCATGCTATATTGAATTGCAAACCTGTTCACACCGATCACAACCTAAACGGTTTCCCACTTAGGAGCGTATTAGTACTCGGTTATAAATACTAGTATGCCAAGATGACTGCACATTCCTCCTCAACTCCTCATCCACAAAAAACAAGTCATTCAGCATCCTTCCCTTGCATCTGCCATGGCCAGCGTGAGTTCTGGGTCGAGAGACTGCCACCAGGGAGAGGCGAGCATGGAAGCGGAAGCACGAGAGATGCCCCGCCTCACTGCGAGAGAAGCCGACATGTCCCACCGCGCGGAAGTAGCAGCATAGAGGTCCCGCCGCGCGGCTGAAGCAGCACGGAGGTCCCGCCACGCCGTCGATGCAGCAGACTAGTCCGGCCGCGCCGCAGAAGCAGCAAAGATGTCCCACCGCGCCACGAATGCAGCAGAGATGTCCCGCCGCACCGCGGTGGCCTGGGAAAATTTCTCGCGGGCAGGCGACGACTGTTACAGGCGCATGCATGCGATCATCCATAGCTAGATGGATCAGATCTCCGGCTCGGTGAGGTTGAAGGACGACATGATAGCCTCGTTTGAATAGGCTACCGGCGTCATCTGGCAACTAAGGGAGGGCAATGAGAGGCTCCGGGGCGAGCGCGACCTGCTGAGGGAGAAGATCGTCCGTAGTGCAGACTTGTAGGAGGAGACCAGTGCCTTGTTGAAGAATCTTATGGACGAGAATGACATGCTCCGCAACGAGCGTCAAAGGCTGGTGGAGGAATCCGTGGATGTTCTCAAGCAGCGTCTTGAGGACACAAAAGAGCTCATCGCCGCTTGCCGCGGAGACTAGTTTCCTGGTTTCTTTTGATGTAATAATCGGTTTAGGATGTGGATTGTGTCGTCGGTTGTGAAATGTTGGGTTCTAGCGCGGATGTTTGGCCTTTGTTGGCCTCTTGGGATGTTGCGATTTCAATCTGATAGCTTTTAGTCATTCGTGTTAGGCTGGAGTTGTGCTGAACTTCTTGTGAATTGTGGTGGTTTTCAGTAATGAAAATCCAAAGGGGCAAGCCCTTCTTTGATCAAAAAAAATTTAATCGTCCTTATATATTCATCAGTCTTGCTATAAGTCGCAGTAGATGCTATATAGGTCTGTCAGATCTTACATCAAGATCCGTGCTTTCAGATTTTCTTTTTTCTCTCTTAAATCTCAGTCGAGTGAGACATAGCCACGCCATTAAACAGAGGCTCGGGCGCCATTAATGGAGACCTTGGGAGAGAGGTGGACGACAGATGGAGGTCAAAGGGCTCTCCTCCCGATAAGCACGCGCAGGGGTCTGATTGCACGCCTCTCGTACTCAAATAGCTACCCTGCGCGGCGCCTCCTAGCTAATAAAAATGGGGACGCGTGGCGGCACGTAAATGGTACTAGTAAGTAGAACGCCCACGGTTTCAATAATACTTGTGTTTCCGATTGTAACGTGACAACACTTGTTCCAAAATGACTTTGTTGATTGTTAATGTGTGCGCCTTTGCAAATCGGACTGCAAATTTACCACAGCATGTTGGTGCCATGTCATGGCACCAAGCCAAGTTTCATTATTTTCATGCGTGTTTTGGATTTACAGGAATTAAAAAACTAAGTTTCTCAATGTTTCCAACCCAGCCACGATGCCCAGAATTTTGAATTTCATTCCCATTTCTTGCATGGAACCTAGAAATTTACCCGAGGACACACATGTGATTTTTCAACCAACTTTGGTGCACTGGAACATGTGCTTGTATTTCAAATTTGAATTATGCAGACAAAGGAGACACGTTCCCTCCCAGAACCACGAGCCTTCTTGAGAGAAGCTCCGATTTGCAAGAAGCTTATACCAAAATTTGTTCCTATTCGGCCAATTTTTTTACCATGGCATGGTACTACCATGCCATGACGCCATGCTAAGTTTCATGATTTTAAAACCAAGTTTCTCAATGTTCTTGACCGAGCCACGATGCCTAGATGTTTGAATTTTATTCTCATTTTTTGCATGGGACCTACTCCCTCCTTCCATCTATATAGGGCCTAATGTGTTTTTCAAGACAGCCTTTGACTATTGACAAGATTAATAGCACATGAGATGTATACTATGAAAATTATATTATTGGAAGCTCGTTTGACATACAAAATTGAAGGTATGCTTTGTGTAAGTTGCATGTCATATATTATTGCTCTAACGTTTGGTCAAAGTTAGCCTCGAAAAACGCATTAGGACCTATATAGATGGAAGGAGGGAGTAGAAATTCACCCGAGGACACAAATGTGATTTTTCAACCAACTTTGGTGCACGGGAGCTTGTGCTTGTAGTTCAAATTTGAATTATGCACATTAAATGACCAAAAACTCAATTAATGTGTAAATAAGGCCAAACGAAGCCGGAATAATTCCAAAATTTAACAAGGCACTCATGTAGTTCTATGTTGCCTTTGTAAATAAGCTCAAGGGGGACAATGTATATCGTTTCACACTCAAAGGTGGCACGTTCCCTCTCAAAACCACGAGCCTTCTTGAGAGAAGCTTCAGTTTGCAAAAGCTTATACCAAAATCTGTTCCTATTCAGCCAATTTTTTTACCACAACATGGTAGTACCATGACATGACATCCATGCCCAGTTTCATGATTTTCAGACGTGTTTTCGATTTACAACAATTTTAAAACCAAGTTTCGCAATGTTCTCGGCCGAGCCACGATGCCCAGATGTTTTAATTTTATTATCATTTCTTGCATGGGACGTAGAAATTCACCCGAGGACACAAATGTGATTTTTCAACCAACTTTGGTGCACGAGAGCATGTGCTTGTAGTTCAAATTTGACTTATGCACATTAAATGACCAGAAACTCAATTAATGTATAAAAACGACAAACGAACCCGGAATAATTCCAAAATTTAATAGGGCACTAATGTAGTTCTATGTTGCCTTTGTTAAGAAACTCAAGGGGGGGGGGGGCAGCGTATATCGTTTCACACTCAAAGGTGGCACATTCCCTCTTAGAACCACGAGCTTCCAAATCGGCCCAATTTTTTACCACAACATGTTAGTGCCATGACATGACACCATGCCAAGTTTCATGATTTCCAGGCGAGTTTGATTTACATGAATTTAAAATCAAAGTTTCTCGATGTTCTCGGCCGAGTCATGACGCCTAGATGTTTGAATTTCATTCTCATTTCTTCCATGGGACCTAGAAATTCAACCAGGGACACACATGTGATTTTTCAACCCACTTTGGTGCACCGGAGCATGTGCATGCAATTCATATTTAGATTATGCACATTAAAAGTCCAGAAACTTAATTAATGTATAAAAGGCCAGATGAACCCGAAATAATTCCAAAATTTAACAGGGAACTCATATAGTTCTATGTTGCCTCTGTAAATAAAATCAGGGGGGAGGCAGCGTATATCGTTTCACACACTAAGGTGACACGGTCCTTCTCAGAACCACGAGGCTTGTTGAGAGAATCTCCGGTTTTGCAAGAGGCTTATACCAAAACGTGTCCCAATTCAGCCAAAAATTATATGTATGAAAACAGGGTTTAGATTATCCCAAACATCTCGCTACCTAGACCAATAATATACTATGATTTGAATTCAACATAAAATGGATACAAATATTTGAATTGGAGAGCGTATGGTACATGTAGTTCATAGTGAAATATGATTACTGCTATATGTATGTTTTTTCGTTATCAACATAATATTTAAATTATTGTATAACTTGACAACAATCGTATTCAAGTAAGGAAAATTGATTCAAATTTAGTCCATATGGTAGACGACAATATATATGTTCACATGGTGGAGTAAAATGTTCATATATGATGGAAGATCAAAATGTACGACTACATCAATTATAAACCGCAAGGTCACCTAACGATATATTTGAATTCAACATAATGTGGATTCAAAAATTGAAATTCGAGATCATGGCATCTGTAATCATATAAAAAGGGACATTACTCTTTCTTTGGTGGGAATTGATTTGTTTTTTGTTGTTGTTGTTGAGGGAAGTGCGAACTGATTTGGTACTGTGCAGGGTAATCTTGTTCTCCCGATTTTTTTTACATTTTTCTTGTAGTTTTTTCAATGGCATCTATAGCAATATAGTAAAAGGGGACATGACTCTCTTGTGTCTTGTATGAATTGTTTTTTTACACGTTAAGTTTGTTCTGTCAAACAAGGAATCCGCACCTTGTTATCCCGAAATTTTCAAGCTCGAGTATCTTTTGTCTCACCTGCTTTGAAACTCCCGCTTCTTCAACCCGCGCCGCGCCTTGTTATCCTGAAATTTGGACGCGCGCGAGAACTCCCTCCTCTTCCGAAATCGCTCCCGCAGCCCAGACACGCGAAATCCCCCTTCTACCCCTCAACCGGAAATGAAGTTCCACATCGCGGTGTCAAACCCGGTGGGGGTACGCTAGTAAGTTACCCTAAATTTTGGACAAGCGCGTCCCTAAGCTTGGCTCACCCC
>NC_041390.1:188569817-188579724 GCF_002162155.2 Triticum dicoccoides
CCGAGGCCGCCAAAACCCGCGAAACCCCACACTCCTCCGTCGGCCTCCCGACCGCCGCCCAGCCGGTGACTCTTCCCCGACTACGTCGTTCATCGCAACAGCTCGCCGTCCCTCATCCACCGCACCGGATGAGGATCCGTTGTCGATCTCGTCGTCCCGCCGGATCAGCCGACCCATCCTCCACCTCCAAGGAGCTGGCCCGATGTTTGCCTCGTCTTATGCGCCACCTCAATCCCCACAGCACCATCTTGACCTGCCCCACAGGAACCGCAACACCCTCGCCAATTCCTCCGATGAAGCCGAGGCCAACTTGGCGCCACCAAGGAGGTTCTGCACTCACCGCTACATTTTATCTTTTATTCGATCTCACGGGGCTGCCGGTGCTCGATACCAAGCAGACGTGGCGTGTCTCCATCGACGGTGCCGTCGCCAGCCACATCATCCACGGCGTCTCTCCCCCATGTTGTTGCTTCCTCGGCGGCGACTTCCACAATGACACTAGCTGCAGCTGCTGCGGCTCTGTTCTTGTTGACGATCGCGCTGCTGCACTGCTCCTGCTTTCGTTCGTGGTGCTGCTCTGCTCTTGCTCTCGCTTGCGCTGTTTCTACTGCTGCACGACCTCCGGCAGCTACAGGAGTTGCTGCTTTAGCACTCGCTCGCAGTGCTACTGCACGACTTGCTCTCTGCTAGTGCGTTCCCTGCTCGAGCGTCTGCTGATTTAGATCACTGCTTCTCTACTACTAGTGCTCGAACACCCTAAACATCTATTGCAATGCTCTGTTACTAGTTCAATCAGTTTTGACAGTAAAATTCAGTTTCGACTGTGAAGTTCATTTTCTTCAGTTAAGTTCAGAGTGAACAGTACTTACAGCATCTGTCGGAGCAGCCGTGGCATGGCTGATGCATTTTACATCTAGCACTTTTTGGTGATGTATTTTACATCATCTATTGCAGATGATATTAGGGTCCCACTTCAGATTAATGTTGTCTTTCTTGTCATGCTTCAGCCTCGTCACCGTACACCTTAGCAGAGCTGCTCCAACGACGAAACCGTCCATCACAGTGGAGCAGTACCCTCGGCGCCGTTTCCAGAGGCCTCGGATCTTCTTCCCTGCCTCTAACAGTCACACCAGCATCATCACCATCCTCCACGTCCAACCCAATGATGCTGAGGTCCACAAGGCTATGCCAAGGAGGTTGTACACTCGTCGCATCACTTTGTTTCTCCATTCCTCTGTTCTTCCAATTCATGTGAGCCAAACACCAAGGTTGACTGAAATCCTATGTTTCCAAATGCTTTGCTTTGCATGTGCATTCCTATCCTATTCCTGTGTTTTTCATGTCCCTGCGTTTATAGAATCCTCCAATTCTAAGGCGCCCTTACATATTTACTTCATTTTCAGATAGGTGTCAAGGAAAACTTTGTGTGTTATGTCCTGCTCCTGCCGTGCCGTCATCCACCCCACCTGAGGTGCACCATCGACAAAAGCGTTCACTGCAGCAGATATCCCCCCTACAGACTTCCTTTCGCCGCCTCAGATCATCTTCCCCGTTGTCGGCAGCCACGCCAACTGCATTACCATCATCGACTTGAGCAGATGAACCTGAGGACTATACAGATCCAGAAGAGAGGTCGCAGTCTTTCATGTTTGCTTACGTTATACATCGGTTATTATTACCTGCTACTTTATCGTTCAATCTTGAGTTTTGAATTGCCCATCGGTCTCATATCGAGCCAGCAACGAATAGTATTTGTCTACTATCTGGTTCATCTGGGTCTTCTATGTGGTTCATGTTGGGTGGGCAACAAACAATAGATGATCCATTGTCTATCTTTTTAAACTGAAGCTCTAATCTACCTGCTATCATTAGTTTTGGATCCATCCACTCGTTTGCTACCATCAGTGTTGATTTTTGCATGCACCCCTTAGGCCTTACAAAATCTAACTATTTTTTATTATGCATGTCAGATATTGTACACAATCATACTGAACATGTAGAGAAAAAGAGAAGACTATTGCGTGCGAATATAATGTCATGCAGACGCCGCTCCATGGTGGGTGAAGTGCCCCCCCTCCTGCATTTCCAAATTGTATTCCAGAGGAAGATAACTGTTCAGATGGAGATTCAGAAGGAGCCGACCACGCCTGTTTACCACCTGAGGTGTTTGCTCTAACCTGGCATGCTGATGTTGGTCATATCATGCATATGGCATGTTGCATTGCTTACATTATACATCTTATATGTCATCAGCTTAGTTTAGATTTGCTTTGTGTGAATGCCACATGTTTGGTTTCTATATCATACTCCCACCAATCCTAAATATTTGTCTTTTTAGAGATTTCAACAAGTGACTACATACGGAACAAAATGAGTGAATTTACACTCTAAAATGTGTCTATATACATCCGTATGTGGTAGTCCATTTGAAATCTCTAAAAAGACAAATATTTAGGAACAGAGGGAGTATATGGGAATTATGCAATGCCATCTTCTTTAGCCAGACATCATATACGTGAATCATGCAATGCCATCCTGTTTAGCCAGTCATCGTATATGTGAATTGTATCGTGCCATGTTTTTTCCATAATGTATTCCATTTGTCAACAATGTTTATACATTCATCTACTCTTCCTGTGCATCAGCCATTTGAGTCGGTCATGGGAAAATCTAGAGTGAAAACAAGGTCTTCTGAGCAGTCAGTGCTACTTGTTGATGCAGATTTCTTCCTGGTTACAGATAGCTCCTCAGAGGAGGATTCATAAGAGATGACTAGTCGTATCCCCCCCTGAGGTGCATGCTCTAACTTGGCTGGGTTATATTGCTCATATCATGCATATGGTGTCTTGCATTGCCATGCCATCTGTTAGATTAGACATGCTTTGTGTGAATGCCGCATGTTTGCTTTCTATATCAGATATGTGAATTATGCAATGCCATGTTTTTCAGCCAGTTATCATATATGTGAATTATGCACCGCCATGGAGCCAGGCATCATATATGTGAATTATCTCATGCCATCTTTTTTCATTATGTATTCCATTTGTCGACAATATGTGTATATTGAACTACTCTTCATGTGTATCAGCCATTTGAGCCGGTTATGGAAAAATCTGGAGTGAAAACAAGGTCTTCAGAGTAGGCAATGGTACCTGTTGAAGCATATATCTCGATGGTTACATGGAGCTCCTCAGAGGAGGATTCAGAGACAGATGACCAGTCCTATATCCCACCTGAGGTGTTTGCTCTAAGTTGCAATGTTTATATTTCTCATATGATGCATATGGTGTCTTGCATTGCTTAGTTCAGACATCATATGCACAATATTGAATTCTATCTGCTTAGTTTAGAGATCATACATGCAAGTGCCAGCTGCTTAGTATATGAATCAATTATGTCAATTATATCATGCCATCCTGTATACTTAGACAACATGTATGTGAATTATTTCATCCCAACCTATTTTAGGAAGACATCATATAGTTGTGTCATGTCATCCTGTTTAGGTACTCATCATATGTTGAATTATGCCATTATATCCTGTTAAGTTATCCATCATATATCTGAAACTGTGTCATGTTATCCTGTTTAGTTAGGCATCATATATGTGAAACTGTGTCATGCTGTCCTATTTGGTTAGACAACATATATGTGAATTACCACATCTGTCTATCATACAATGTCTGTACGTTCAATTTCTTTTCTTGTTTATCAGCCAATTTAATTGGAGGGGGTTCTTGAACAGGACAGCGGTACTGGCCAGCTACAAGCGCTTGTGCCAGCGGTACTAGCCAGTAACTCGAACAGCAAGTTACTGTGGCTGGTAAACACCAGTCCTTTCTTGTGCAAGAGCAAGCGCTGGAGGATTTAAGCGCCAAGGAAGAGAAAGTTAATAAGCTTGCTAAGAATCTTGCCAGCATTATGGGTACCCAGGATATTGTTTCTTGAACTCTTCTGAAGTGGTTTCAGTTCAAGACTTGTTTTGCTGCGGCGTTTATATGCTGCTTTGTTCCCTATATTTGCACTGGTGGCGAACTTTGATGCCCAGTGGATGTAATATGTGTAATAGCCATGATAGCCTAGCATAAGTTGCTTGCTTATTTATTTCCTTATTGTCTTGTTTATTTGTTTGCTTGTAGCCAGTGCAGTTCTTTTTCCGTGGTTTGCTAGAAGCTGCAATAAGCTATTTTTTAAAACTAGGCCACAATAACCATGGGCTAATATTTACTGTAGTGACACTTGGCCTCCTACGGGCCGTAGAAATAGTGGGCCTTCTACGGGCCATATAAACAGTAGGCCTTCTACGGGCCGTAGAAACAATGGGCTTTCTACGGGCCGTAGAAACAATGGGCCTTCTATGGGCCGTATCATCAATGGGCCTTATACGAGACGTATGATCGATTGGCCAAACATGGGCCAATAACAGGCCGCATTATGGCCGTAAACGGGCCATCGTTAATAGGCCATATTTGATGATGCTATGAAAATGGCCCAACGTATTAACGGACCACAAATGGGCCGACTATAACCATGGGCTGAATTTGGCCCACAAGCAGAAAATGACAGTAACGGGCCATAAGTAAACGAATGCTGGAAATGAGCCCAAGAATATATGGGCTATGAGAAGGCCGAAAGATAACATGGGCTGGAAATGGCCCAACGGAATAACGGGCCATTAATGGGTATAAAGTGATACACTGTTCATTACGGGCCAGTTTCACCAAGGGCCGTTAATGGGTGTAAAGTGATACACTGTTCATTATGGGCCAGTTTCACCATGGGTCGTTAATAGGCCAAGAGTTACATATGGCCTCATATGGGCCGAAAGACGTCATGTGCCATACATGGGCCAGAAGTGAAAATGGGCTGGAATCATATTGGATGGCCCAGATGACACTACTAGGCCTAATTCGGATAGGGCGTAACGAGCCTTGGGTTAGCGGGCTGTAAATGAGCTATATGCGAACAGGCCGTTAACAGGCTTTCCATGGGCCGGTCCGCCACCTTTTGACCAAGTCAAACGGGCCGGCCTTTTCACAGGAATGGGCCTCTGTTGGGCCGTGCCACGTGTCAACGTATCATAGGCGCCTTCTGTCCAATGAGTGGATGACATCTGTCCCAACGATGAGCCGACACGTGTTTCCTCCAGCCAATGATGATTTTACACGTGGAAAATCCCCATTGGTCGGGGCTGTTAACGGGTTATCGGATCCAAAACCCGACCCGATAGCTTAACGACGTTCCGTTACGGTGGATGCCACGTGTCAGTCACCCTTCACGAAAGTACTTTTGTGATGCGCGATTTATCGTCATGGAAGTGCACACTTCCGTGATGATAATTTTGGTAATGTCATGGAACACTTCTACGACAACACAGGTATGACTATCTTGATTCTGTCATAAATTTGTCATGGATGCACATGCATGACAAAAAACGCGACCTACTATGACAAACACGTATCATCACAGAAGTGTATTTTTTTGTAGTGTATGAAGTTGAGTAAGACTCAAAGCCCGACCATGGCATAAGATAGAGAGAGAATGAAAGGCATTCCCTATGCCTCAGCCATAGGTTCTATAAAGTATGCCATGCTGTGTACCAGACCTATTGTGTACCTCCCCATGAGTTTGGCAAGGGGTTACAATAGTGATCCAGGAGTAGATCAATGGATAACGGTCAAATTTTTTCCTTAGAGGAGTAAGGAAATGTTTCTCGATTATGGAGGTGATAAAGAGTTTGTCGTAAAGAGTTACGTCGATGCAAGATTTGACACTGATATAGATGACTCTAAGTCTCAATCTAGATATGTATTGAACATGGGAGCAATTCGCTAGAGTAGCTCCGTGCAGAGCATTGTAGACATAGAAATTTGCAAAATACATACGGATCTGAATGTGATAGACCCGTTGACTAAACTTCTTGCACAAGCAAAACGTGATCACACATTAGTACTCTTTGGGTGTTAATCACATAGCGATGTGAACTAGATTATTGACTCTAGTGCAAGTGGGAGACTAAAGGAAATATGCCCTAGAGGCAATAATAAAGTTGTTATTTTATATTTCCTTATATCATGATAAATGTTTATTATTCATGCTAGAATTGTGTTAACCGGAAACTTGATACATGTGTGGATACATAGACAAAACACTGTGTCCCTAGTAAGCCTCTACTAGACTAGCTCGTTGATCAAAGATGGTTAAGTTTCCTAACCATAGACATGTGTTGTCATTTGATTAACGGGATCACATCATTAGGAGAATGATGTGATGGACAAGACCCATCCGTTAGCTTAGCATAATGATTGTTAAGTTTTATTGTTGTTGCTTTCTTCATGACTTATACATATTCCTTTGACTATGAGATTATGCAACTCCCGCATATCGGAGGAATACCTTGTGTGCTATCAAACGTCACAACGTAACTGGGTGATTATAAATATGCTCTACAGGTATCTCCGAAGGTGTTTGTTGGGTTGGCGTAGATCGAGATTAGGATTTGTCACTCCGAGTATCGGAGAGGTATCTCTGGGCCCTCTCGGTAATGCACATCATGATAAGCCTTGCAAGCAATGTGACTAATGAGTTAGTTGCGGGATGATGCATTACGGAACAAGTAAAGAGACTTGCTGGTAATGAGATTGAACTGGGTATGGAGATACCGACGATCGAATCTCGGGCAAGTGACATACCGATGACAAAGGGAATAACGTATGTTGTCATAATAGTTTGACAGATAAAGATCTTCGTAGAATATGTGGGAGCCAATATGAGCATCTAGAGTCCGCTATAGGTTATTGAGCGAAGAGGTGTCTCGGTCATATCTACGTAGTTCTCGAACCCATAGGGTCCGCACGCTTAATGTTCGAAGTCCCGGATGAGATCACGGTCATGACAAGGAGTCTCAAAATGGTCGAGAGGTAAAGATTCATATATTGGATGATGATATTCGGACACCGGAAGTGTTCCGGGGGTACCGGGTGCATATCGCGTCACCGGAAGGGGTTCCCGGCATCCCCCCGGCAACTACATGGGCTTTAATGGGACAAGAGGGGGACAGACCATCCCATAAGGGGCTGGTGAGCCCCTCCCATATGGGTTGGCCAAATTGGAGTAGAAAAGGGGAAGGAGGAAAGGAAAAAGGGAATAGGATTCCCCTTCCCCCTCTTCCCTTCCTACTCCGAGTAGGAATAGGAAAGGGGGGAGGCCGAATTGGGAGGACCCCAAGTAGGATTCCTCCTACTTGGGGCGCCCCCTTGGCTGCCTCTCCTCCCCTCCAACCTATATATATGAAGGGGGCACCGCTAGAACACACACTAACAATTGTTAGCTGTGTGCGGTGCCCCCCTCCATAGTTTACGCCTCCGGTCATATCTTCGTAGTGCTTAGGCGAAGCCCTGTGCGGATCACTTCACCATCACCGTCACCATGCTATCATACTGATGGAACTCTCCCTCGACACTTTGCTGGATCAAGAGTTTGAGGTACGTCATCGAGCTGAAAGTGTGCAGAACTCGGCGGTGCCATACGTTCGGTGCTTGATCGGTCGGAACGAGAAGAAGTTCGACTACATCAACCGCGTTGTCAAACGCTTCGGCTTTCGGTCTACGAGGGTACATGGACACACTCTCCCCCTCTCATTGCTATGCATCTCCTAGATAGATCTTGCATGAACGGAGGAATTTTTTTGAAATTTCAGTCTACGTTATCCAACAGTTCTATCAGTTGCCCAACAGTAATTTTTTACCCATCGTGTGTTATTTTTTTCAAGAGAAGCCATTAGTGAAATCTACGGCCCGTGGATCTCTTCCTTATTATATTTGCCTTCGAGATCTATTTTTATTCGTTTTTATTTTCAGATCTATATTTCCAAAAACCCAAAAATACCCTGTTGCACTTTATTTTATTTTGCATTATTCGAGATCTATTTTATCCAATCTATCATATTTTTATCCCATCAACTCGACAATTTCTAGCACCGTTACCCAAAAGGGATTGATAATCCCTTTAACACGTCGGATTAAAAGTATTTGTTCTTTGTGTGCAGGTATTGTTTACGTAGTGTTGCGTGAGTCTCCTACTGGTTCGATAACCTTGATCTCATCATTGAGGGAAATACCTACCGTTATTGTGCTGCATCAGCCCTTCCTCTTTGGGGAAATACCGACGTAGTTCAAGCCGCAATCAGCTACCATCCCATAGTGATCTGCATGCGCTCTCCAACCATGGGGACCGAGATCAGTTTGACCTAGTTCGTTGGTGACGAGAAAGATGTAGTTCCTGGCCTGGAACATCTGCATCAGGATGACCTCAAATGTGATCTTGTCATCAATTCTAATGTTGGCCTTCTAGAGAAAGTAACACGTTGCACCGCAATGAATTATATGAGCAAAATTAAAAGAAAACAACAACTAGAATATGTGGAACTATGAAGAAAACTAAAAGAAACTCAACCACAACGTGTGGAATTAAAACTGTCCTAGTTAGGTAGTTGTCAACCCTCAAAAATAGTTAGGAAGTTTTCGAGAAGAACTATGATCATCTTCTTTAGTTGGCTTGGCTGCAGTTTGGCACACCCTTGATCCATTTCCTCCATTCATGTTGACAAAATACACACCCAAGAAATGGTTTGCACACAACATGTGCATCATTGCCAAATAACATTATCTAAAATTGTATTTGCAACATGAGAAGTAGCATATAGTTAAAAGAAAGAAAATGTGAAGTTAACAAATCAGTTTGTGCATAATTTAGACACTATGATGGTTCATTGCATAATTTAGACTAGCTAGTAGGATCAGTTGCATATTAAACATAAACATTCTAAAATTAAACAGTGTGACAACCATACATACTTTAACAAAATACATGCATAAATTTAAATAGTCATGATGATAGTTTTAACATCTCTAGATAAAAACCTCTCCATATAGCTAACTCAGCTAGGGGCTCAGGGGGAATCCCCATGGTACGACTAAAACTCATCAAAGTCGTACTTGTCGCAGTTGGGCTCCTTCTTCGCCCCAGCACCAGAGGGGCCAGCCACATGGTCATGAGCAATAGACCGAACCCACTCGTAGAATTTCCAAAATCATTTTTATTGAAGAAAAACTAGAGACATTTTTGTTACATAGGGGAAGTAAGCGGCTAGCAGTGGGGCTGAGGATTGGGTCTAGCCAGTCAGTGTGTCACAGGCCAACAAGGCTCCAGGGACCACACGTCATAGGCACATTGTTGGTGAACGCAGTAATTTCAAAAAAAATCCTACGCACACGCAAGATCCATCTAGGTGATGCATATCAATGAGAGGGGAAGAGTATGTCTATGTACCCTCGTAGACCGAAAGCGGAAGCGTTATGAAATGTGGTTGATGTAGTCGGACGTCTTCACGATCCAACCGATCAAGTACCGAACATACGCCACTTCCGCGATCTGCACACGTTTAGCTCGGTGATGTCCCTCGCACTCTTGATCCAGTTGAGGCCGAGGGAGAGTTTCGTCAGCACGACGTCGTGATGACGGTGATGATGAAGTTACCGATGTCGGGCTTTGCCTAAGCACTAGAACGATATGACCGAGGTGGAAATCTGTGGAGGGGGGCACCGCACATGGCTAAACAATCAACTTGTGTGTCTATGGGGTGCCCCCCTCCCCTGTATATAAAGGGGGAGGAGGAGAGGGCCAGCATAGGAGGAGGCGCGCCCAAGGGGGTGCAATCCTACTCCAAGTAGGTTTGCCCCCCCTTTCCTATTCCTACTGGGAGAAGGAGGAAGGAGGAGGAGAGAAGAAGGAAAGGGGACCGGGCCCCCTAACCCTAAATCAATTTGATTTGCGCCTAGGGGGGCGCCCTACCACTTGCCTGCTGCCCAGTTTCTCCACTAGGGCCCATTAAGGCCCATTGACTCCC